>NC_089858.1:16243748-16608748 GCF_036373705.1 Amia ocellicauda | reverse complement strand
TTCATTACCCCCTCCCCGATATTAAATATTTAGAAAGTTACCCACAGTCCCCTGCCTATTCTCTCTTGGAGAGCCTGGCCTGAGCACAGCGCGTAGCTGCCTGGGGTCAGTCGCTGTTCCTGATCAGAGAGCCCCTGACAGAAGAGGATGCATTTGGCGGGGGCTGGACAGGACAGCACCTGCGCAGGGATGACAAGGAGACAGGGGGGGGTGGGGGGGCAGACACACACGCTCTCACACTCTCAACCCCACAGCAGAGCACAGCAGAACACAGCAGAGCACAGCAGAGCACAGCAGAGCATAGCACCGAGCCTTCTCCATTTGATCTCCAGGTTTTGTCGAAGTGCTCCGATGGGAACGCCTGTGCTCCAGATTTTCCTCAAGTTGAGACGATCCCCAGGCGCTTCCCGGCACCATCCCACACTGCTGCCTCTGCAGGCATGACGTGCAACGTGCAGAAACACTCCGAACTTGGCAAACCCACTGCTGTCCTCACTCGCTCACACACATGCAAAGGCACACACGCACACCCCTCTCCTGCAGCGCACACAGAAATGGACCCTTCCACACAGGAATCGTGATAAACGAATCCGGGTTACCGGCCTTGTGCGAGAACACTGCGACAGCCCTCCGACCCCAGTGCTCTGAATTCTCCTATCCGTCTGCTAACTTTAAACTTCTGGGCTATTTGTCAGTGTGCCAGAGCTTGATAACATGGGCAGCCACCTGGCTCCACTGAGGAGCTGTTAACGGAGGTGAGAGGAGACAAGAGGGGCCTACTGACAGGGACATTTCCACTCGAACAAAGGGGTCATTCTGCATGCTGTTTGTACTGGCCACAGACCCAAACACTTTCCGCGCCTCCGATCCCCAGGCTTGGCTGCAGCGGCTAGTAATCGTTTGCTGGCTGCACCCCTTCCTCGTTCGGGGAGGAAAGCAGGGGGGGAACCAGAGTCCCCACCCTCACACAGCACCCCCCTCCCCCAGCAGACACAGAAATGTCCTCAACCACTTTGTTTTAACACCATTCCCACCCCCCTAATCCACTGACTGACACGGCTTTATATACGGTGCAGTGAAAGTATCTGATGTAGCCCTGGCATGGTACGATCTGAAGTCTACAGAAGTACATGATCTCCGATTCAGTTGGATTTTTATTTTACAATTATTAAAAAGCTGTACAAAAGGTCTCTCCCTCTGTGTTTCTCTCTCTCTTAATTCTTATTCCAACTCGCGATTTATTATTTATAATTATTCTGAGCTGGTGGATCCAGCAAATATAATATATATATATATATATATATATATATATATATATATATATATATATATATATATATATATATATATATAATTTGGCTGGGCAGCTATTGAACGTGGGTGGGCTAAAATTAATAAGATATCTGTGGGGGAGAATGGAGAAAAAATAAATAAAAATCCTTCTGTCCTAGTCAGGATATAGTCTTATGGGATTGATATTATTTGAAATAAAACTACACAGCAAACAAACAACAAATACAAAAAAAGGGAAGGAAGAAAGAAAAGACTATAGCGATGCTGCTGCAGAGGCCAGTTACCTCACAGTCAAAGGGTGCAGTAATGATGTGTTGAAAATTAATTTCAGCTGCTCAGAAGGAACATCAATGTAGTCAGAGCCCTCTCCTTCACACAGGCTGCGAAAACAAGGTAGCAGCAGCAGGACACCAACATGGGCTACCAGACGCTCGGACCACAACCGCACAAAGCCCACCTCTCCTTCTCTTGCAGTGCAGCACCGTGGGAACCGTGGGAACTCCAGCCCCAATCTGACACCGGCTCGGGATTCTCAACGGGACCTCTGTGGCCCGGAGACGGTGCACCACAGACAGTCCCCCCCACAGCGCCGCACGGACTTCCACCACAACTCGCTGCAGCCCCATCCAATAAAGACAGCAGCTAAAACTTCCCCAAACCCCCCGGAACAGTCCTCCCCAGGGTGAGGAGAGAACTTAAAAGGATTCGTCAGCGAGTGTTTTTTAATTTACTATTATTTTCAAAATAATAAAGCGGGGGCCAGGGAGCGCTGGAATCCCTGCAGAACGTGTGGATTATTCTGCAATCTCCGGAACTGACAAGGGTGCTCCCAGGAGAGGGCAGATTTTAAATGTATTTTTTTTTGTATAATGTTTTTTTTAAGATTTTTTTTTCTCCCCCATCCTCTCAGCAACACGTTGGTCTCTGCTGACTGTGGAGAGGAAATCTCATTTTACATCGAGGAGGCTTTCTTCATAAGGAACAGGGAGGAAAGGGCAGACCTGGGGTAGCCACTGTGTTACTACTAAGCAAGTTCAGACACACAACACCTAGCTCAGTGAGCGGGGTGACCAGCCACTCACATTTCTACTTTTATATAGATACCGACACACACGCACACAAGCACTGTGTAAGTAGAAGCCATACGTACAGAAGTGTCATGAACGACTGAAAAGAAATGGTGAAATATTGTCATCGCCTAGTTGTGAAAAACTTCACTGACAACCCCCCCCCGCCAATTCCTCCCCCCCACTCACCCCAGACTCTCCTGGTAAACTCTCCCCTGTTGCAGTGGACACCACCCCGTGTGTGACTGGCTGCTCTGGGGTGGGTGGGGGTGTGCGGACAAGGATCCAAGGAGCGCAGTGGGATACAGCTTCCCACAGAAATCGCCTCAGGGATCACATTACTTTACCTTACTGAATTTCACCCAATTTGTGTTTCAGCTCTCAGCATGCTTGGTTAACCCCTTCAGACTTGGCAATATTCCTCAATACTGGAGAGGAGGCAACGCTGTGTGATAAAAGCATGGGAGAGCGGGGGACGCTGTTCTCTCTACAGAGTAAGTAAAGGAATTCTGTGATGAATACATATATTTATTAACAGACATCACTCAACATCCTTGAGGTTCGGGGTTGTACCGCACACCTCTGTCCTCTCAGAGTGGCCTTGCCAGCTCACGGCGGAGTGACCGGTGTGTGCTGATGGCGTGAGGGGAAAGGGAGAGGCTTACCAGCAGGGCAGAGGTGTGTGCGGTGCTCAGTCAGCTCCGCCAGGCACTCGAAGTCCTGTTGGCAGTTGTCGCAGGTGTAAAGGGCCTCGTCGTCCAGGTCGTCGTCACCTGCTCGGTCCTCGTGGCTCGTCACACTGTGCCCGTCCTCCAGCACCCGTCTGTCCTTGCGCTCCTGCTCCTGCTCACCTGCCACCGCATCTGCACGAGAGAGAGAGAGTTCACGTGAGATCGGAAGCACAAACACAACACAATACACCCCCACTACAGAGCAGAGTGCCCGTACAGGTTTTAAAGCACAACAGGGTCACAGATTGGCTAGCCGAGTATACTTCAAGCTTAATTACCTTACTTTTCAGTTTGAGTTTGTAACGGGAGTCTCGGTTGATTCTACACACAAGATCCTGCAACAACTCCCCCACTGGCCAACAAAATCAAAACACAAGTGTCAGGAAATCGACTGTGAACCCAGCCGAGACGTCCTGCCACGGTAACGAGCTGTACAGATGTATCACATGGGTATGGCAGGCATGAGAAGGGGGTGCTGCTGTCTGTCTGCCCTGCAACATACAGACAAGTAAGATGCAATGATCAAATGTCAGGAAAAGCCTGGCAGTACCGGAGTACTCGGTTGCCCTCTGTGCAGACCTGCAGAAAAATCTGCCACAGCAATATTCCAGCCTTTGTTGTTCGTTTTCACACCCTATTATCACATGTTAAATGCTCTGCTCCCAAGGCCAGAGCTGGAACCTGCACGAGAGAGAGAGAGACTGGGCACACACTTTTCACAACGTCCTTAATGATCGGAGCTTAGCATTTAGGAAAAAAAAAAAAAAAGGAATGGACACAAACTCAAAAGCATCCCTGCCTGTGTGAGTGGAGTGAGGAAGATAGAGAGAGAGACAGAGACAGAGGAGGGATGAAGTCACACTGCTGTAAAGACTCTGGCAGTTGGTGGTCGGGCCGTATCAGGGGCTCAGTCACGGGGGACTTTTGACCAAGGGCCATATGTCAGCACTGCCCGGCCCAGCTCTGCCTGTGTGTGTGTGTGATGGAGGGGGGGGAAAGGGGAAGGCCCCCCTTCCGTACACACACATACTCTCATTACAAACTAGGACTTTAAACACAAGGGAAGGGGTCAGGGGAGGGGTTCCAGATCATTTTTTAGAAGCCTTTTGCAATCCCCTATGGAACAGTAAAGAGAAAACAGTATTTGTTGGACTAAACTGGAGGGGAATTCCAGAGCTGTGTATCAAAACAGGACTCAGTGTTGCCTACACACACACACGATTTGGAAAACAAAATAAAAAATGGGCCAAACTTCAGAGAGAGAGTAGCCTTGTACTATGAATATCTAAGCAGAGGTTTTCATCACATAAGTACAACATATATGGAGTACTGCAAGAAGCACGTTTTAGATTAGTCCAGTGCCTGCAGTTACAGTGTACTGAGGGCACAGACAATGGCTGGGCTCTCTTGCAGGTTCTTGTAAAGTGCCCTTGCAGAATGTAATGTAAATAAATAAATAAAACGCACATCTCTCCACATATTGGTGTTTTAGTACAAACACGCATGCCTGCCTTCTTGGCTCTATAATGACAGAGACGGGATAGAGGGATGCAGTTATCAGAAAACAAGGGAGTGCTATATTAGCTTGCAATTGTATAGGGTTGTGTGGCCCCCAAACGCTTGAATTCGCCATGCCAGCAGAGTTCCTCGCCAATAGGCGTACGTAGCGGTGCAACCTGCAGCCCTCGCTAAAGAGGAAAATAAAAAACAGTGCAGGCGACAGAATGTGACGCTCGGTCTTCTCGCCCCCCCAAGGTGGCTCATTGAGATGGATGGAAAGCGGTGGGAGAGAGTGGTGTGAGGCAGAGGAGAGCAGCAGAGACGCCTGGCACAGAGAGAGATTGTCTGGCGGGGGGCCACCCAGGCCCCCTCCGCTCTCATTGCTCCCCTCGGTTGCCTCTTTCCAATAAGCGTTTGCAATCTCCAGAGGTAAAATGGGTCTCGCAAGGGGGCCGGAGCACACTTCATTTAGAAACCCACACACTGCGCAGACCACCGTTATTACAACAAACAGTATCATCTCAGTACAGTGCAAAATTGATACATAGAATCTCGCCCAGCTGCACCAAATGGAGCTCCAATGGGGGCTCTGATAAACACAGACTACACAATTTATCTGGGAGGGGGAGTCCAGTCATTCCCGCAAAGTACTCTTGATTGGATGAGCCTCAGGGAAGCGTACTGTATAACAAATGAAATAAAAACAAAGACACGCTGCCTCAGAGAGAATAGCGTCCCTTCAGCTTCCTCTCTCTCCCTCCCTTTCTCTCTCACTTCATCCTTCTGTACAGGGCAAAACAAAATAAAATAAAAACATTGGGAGTGCTTGCACATACAACGCAGGAATGGGAGAACCAGTCTGGGCCCTAGCCTGTTAAAACCACAGTGCTGAGAGATGCGTACATTTTCTGAACAAGGCAATTATTTTTCATAATGCTCAGCTGAGACATTGTAAAGCTAATGTGTTTTAAACAATTCAATCAAACTTAAAAGTGCACTTCCGAGGTGAGTAAGGATGATCCAGAGGCCCGTTTAGCTACTCGAGCCCCAGCCACGGGCTGAAGCTCGTTAGAGCTGGGATTCTCATCTCCCACCCACCTTGATCTGCTTCAATTTAATGTTTAAATGAAAGGTCCCCCTAGATCTAAAAATCATGGTTTTATGCGTCTCTATGTGTGGTTATAGTGTACAAGTAAGATAAACATCGCTCTTCCAGATGGAGTCCATCATATAACCAACTTTTAAAAATTAAAAATTAACCAAATAATGACAGATGTCAAACTTCAACATGTACACTCTCTCTGGCGTTACTGCGGATGTGCTGTGTCACTACATCCTGTTGAGCGGAAAAGCCAGATTTGTCTTCTGCACGGCAACTAGTATTATCAAGTAAATCCAGTCAATTACTTTTTACCTCCAACAGAGGAGATGAATCTACATAGGAGATTGCAAGTAATGACCACCAATCTATACTCTGGAGCTTGTGTGGAGACTGGGAGATACACACACACAGCGCCTATAAAAGATCTACACCTACTTTCAATATTTTTATCTTTTGTTGCCTTATAGCCTGGAATTAAAATGCAATTGCTTTTTCCTCCCATGTACCCCACAACTTTCTAATTATTTTTTTAAATTTTGCAGAAAATCTATTATTACAAATAAAAACTTAAATAGCTTGGTTGGAAAATTGCCCACCCTCCTTGTAATAGCAATTCTAAATTACCTCAAGTGTAAGCAATCACCTTCACAATCATACACCAAGCTATGCGGCCTCTACCTGTGTTAAATTTTAGACATTTACATGATTTCAGGATACATTCAGCAGTTCCTGTAGGTTCCCTGTGCAGGATAGTACATAGTACAAAGACTCAACCATGAGCACCAAGGAGCTTTCAGAGGAACTCCGGGAAAAAATTGTTGAAAGGCACAGATCAGGGGATCGGTATCAAACAATACCACAGGCCTTGGAGCACAGTCAAGATGATTATTAAGAACTGGAAGATGTATGGAACCACCAAGGACCTGTCTAGATCAGGCCGTCCCTCCAAACTGGATGACTGAGCAAGAAGGAGACTGAACAAAGAGGCTACCAAAAGGCCAAAAGGCAACTTTGCAAGAGCTACAGGATTTCATGGCCAAGAATAATTAAAGTGTGCTTGTGACAATATCCCAAGTACTCCACAAATCTGGCCTGTGTGGTAAAATGGCAAGAAGGAAGCGATTGCTCAAATAAGCCCACCTGAAAAAGTAAATTCTGTAGCCATGTGGCAAAACGTTTTGTGGTCTAACAAAACTAAAATAGTTCGTTTTATAGTTTTTACCCTAAATGCAAAGCATTATGTTTGGTGCAAACCCAACACAGCACATCATCCAAAGAACATCATCCCTATTGTGAAGCATGGTGGTGGCAGCAGGTACTGGGGCACTAGTTAGGAGAGAAGTGAAAATGAATGGAGCAAAAAGTACAGAATAATCCTTGAGGAAAACTTGCTGCCCTCTGCAAGAAACCTAAAACTGGGACAGAAGTGTACCTTTCAGTGTGACAATGACCCGAAGCACACAGCCACAACTAAACTGTAGTGGCTAAGGAACAAAAAGGTAAATGTCCTTGAGTGGCCCAGTCATAGCCCTGACCTCAATCCAATCGAAAAGCTGTGGCATGACTTGAAGATTGCGGTCCATAAACGCTGCCCAAGAAACTTGACAGAGCAGAACATTTCTGTAAAGAAGAATCTTTGCACATCTAGATTTGGCAGAGACCTTAGAGTCTATCAAGCACCTTTATGGTTAGGGGTGGGGAAAGTGGTCAGTGTAGCAGAGTCCAGCAGGGAACGGCTCTACTCCTACAGAGTGCCCTGCAGACACTGTGGAGGTGGCTCCCAAGTGCCTGTGGAGCACATCTTCCCCCCCGTGAGGGCCCTGCCACCCTGAGGCAGAGAGCTGATTACAGGGACCCCTTTCGTACTCCAGGGAAAGTCCAAAACAATTTGAGGGAGACTTCATTTCAGCAAGGCCACAGTGCAGGACCCGGGTACATTTAATTTAATTATTGGAGAGGCTGTGTGCAAACAGGGCAGTTTGCCTTTTATCATCTGTGCACAGTAAACCATTAGCTGTATTGTCGCGCTCTCACCCAGCCCCCCGCGGCGCAGGCCAGCTCCTTTCCGGGTGTTTGCTCGTTGAGATTGAACAGGAGCGTATTCCCCACCCCACAGTCTGTGCCAAGTGGAACGGCCCAAGGAGGGGGGGAACAGTGCACCCCGAGGCCCTGCGCGTGGGATGTGCCAGGTGGCAAGAACCTGGTTATCAAACACACAGGCGCACACACAGTCTTTCACACTCTCACGCAGAGCCCTCCCTCAGACTGGTGTACTGGGAGCTTATTCCATCACCAGCTTTTTGATTTCTGTCATCACAGCATCTACAGGAAACCATTATATGTACAGTATGCATACAAGCAAACTGTGTATGATGCAACAAACTTTGACTATCGCAGTACAAGAACTGCAAGAGATACAGCAGATACTCTTTCAGTCAGTTCACAGGGTGACCAAGGGAAGCAGAAGAAATTAAACCCAAACGTGAATTAGTTTCCACAAACCAGGGAGCAATTAGGAGCTGCATATGCTCTCACACATTTTGCACCTAGACAAGGCAGGGATTTCCAGGTCCTCCACTGCCTCCATGCTTGTTCCAAAAATAATTCCTTTTTTAAGGCCATCATGGCAGGAGCTAGCAAGTGTGAAACGGGTGATGTGGGGGGAAGAACAAGGGAAGGGGGTTGGGGAAAGGTGTGCCGTTTCCCCAGCTCACAGCCCCATGTCCACTACCCACCCCACACCACAGAGCTGCACGTTCCATGGCGTACAGTGATTGGAAGTCAGCGCGTGAGAGGTACAGGGGGAGAGGAGCTGCCGCACTGTAATTAACAAGCATTTCCCCAGAACCCGTTCACCAGCCCCCGTCCCCCCAATCTTACATTTTAATTTATATTGGCACCTCTTGCTTCCTGTGCTCGAACCAAAACACCTTAATTGGGCCAGGGACGAGCAAAGCAACCTACTCCAATCAGCCCCGGGGCCCCAGAGGACTCTGGGAAAGGTGGGACCCAGGTTGTACTTAATAATTGTTACCGAGCGCCGGCAATAATGACCCTCTTGCTAATGAAAAAAAAAGGCATTGTTGTCTCTGTAATTAAGGGCAGAGCGCTTTACGTTTGAGGAAATTAGACGTATTTACATGCTGTAATGTTGCTGAGGAAGCACGCTGTACTATTTGGTGGAGCTCCTAATTAACCCTAATTTGGTTGATGTGTTTTTTATGCAGTCTCGCTCCCTCCCTACATTAATTTTAAATTGTACTTGCTAGAAAATAATTAGAAACACAAGCAGATATACAATTTAATGGACCCTATAAGGTATTAACCAAACAGGGAGAAGGGAAGGAAAAAAAAAAAAAAATCAAAATTTACATACAGTAACAGCAGAATGGGTTGTTTAAACAGGGAAGAAATGTGAAATTGAAGTTAATCTGGCATTTGTAGCACTTGAATGCCAAACAGACAACATTGTTTATTCTAAAATATTCTGTAATCCCTTCTGTTTGCAGGTAAGCCTATTATAATTAGGCTTTCCCATATACACACATTATTCTCTGAACTCAAATAATGCCATCAATGGGCTGGGAGGGTAACGTTGGCTTGTGTTTGTTTAGTTATTTTGTCCACAATCCATGATAGATAGATTAGATATAATATATAAATAAATAGATCAAATAAAAAAGATAATCAAACCTAAAAGTCGTCTTTGGAAAAGTCACAGAGCAAATTCAACCTACTTCCAAGAAGTCTTAGATCTCAGAATGAAGTAAACAACTAAATCGAGCAACAGACATCAGATCAGAGAGTGAGGGAAATTACTCTTGTTTATTCTGTGGTAAAATCTGGACCAGGTCAGGCTGCCCTTCACAAGGAGCAATATTACTCACAGTGTACAGTGCTGCTCCACCTGTTAAAGCATTTGTTCTCGCTGTATCATTAAATGGATCCACTCTAGTTTGTTGGGTCTTAGTTAACAATTACTACTTTACACTGTGTCTGCGAAGGCTTAGAAATACTGGTTTATTAGGTTGAGTATTTTACATTTCTTAAAATAAAACAATTCCAATTTTAATACTTATGATTAAAATCATTTAAAATATCAATTCTTAAAATCACTTAAAATTTTTAAAATCTTTGTGATTTTTAACAAAACTAAAACAATTAACTTTAAAATAAACGTGCTCAAATCAAATAAACAAAACGTGATAAAAGCAAAAAACTGCACACCACCAAAGGAGTCAAATACATTGAAAATAACTGAAAAGGCTTAGCGAAGGCTTAGAAAGACGGTAAACCTGACCACCTCTTTCCCCTGTTCACACACCCCACCTCCTCAGTTTGCAAGATGACCCCCTACAGACAGAGAGCGACCACCACCCCCGCTGGGGGCGTCCCAGAGGGCAGCACAGTGGCTCCTGGTACCAGTGGGAGACCCCTTCAACCAGAGACGCACAAAGATTCATGGGAATCCAGACACACTCGTCACCCCATCAATTATGCAGGACTCGAGTTCTCTTTAATTAGAACTACGCTTTATCCACTTTCACTGTGAAATAATTAAGATGCTCCATGAGAAGACAATAAGGGGACTGACGTCATATTTAAACCCCCGGAGTGGTGGCCGAGAGCGAGAAGAACGGGGGGATTCTAATATATAAGGCAGATGCCAGTTTTTCCAGTGACCCAGCCAGAACACAACTGGGCCCAGGCCATGCACTCCCTGCCACCATGATACTGCTCCACTCTTTGCTCCAGCGCAAACGGTTTTGGTCCTGCTTCATGCCATTTCCGAAATCCCGGCGTTCTTGGGTTTTGTCGTCAGCTCTGTTGATCTGCTGCGCCAGAGAACCACAGCCTGGTTTTGGTCTGGAGCTTAAAAAGTGAATCAAAAGCTGGAAATCGGACAGGACAGCAAAAGAGGGAGAGAGAGAAGTGTTCGATTGTTTCTTTTTTATGGTTCTGTTCTAGATCGAGTAGCAGGGAAGGTGGCCGTGATCCACAGTGACCCGGCTCCACTGGCACAGCTCAAGGACGGGGCCTTGTATCAGTTCTTCCACACATCGAGTGAGTGCTGCTCCTTTTGCTGGTATAATAAATAATAATAAAATAATATTTTCTCTGGTTCTCTGGGGGCTTGCATATTAGAGTGTAAACAGCCAACTATTTAAAAGTTAGAATCAGTATCTGAACGGAGTCTCTGGTGGCCGCCTTTTGAAAATACGAACGCCACTGAAGGGAGAGCTGTGAAGGGAGAGCTGTGAAGGGTTGTGTTCTCATCTACATGTAACAATGTTTCCGCTCAGGTGCTGAACGACACCCACCCAGGAGGCCCTGTGAGACGGAGAAAGCACCCTGAACCCGCAAGACAATCTGCACAATAGCCACTCACCAGCGCACTCACCTGTACCACCGACACTTGTTTTTACACAGGCGCATGCTCTCGCACACACACACACGCACGCACGCACGCGTGCACTCACTCACTCACACACACACACACACAAACACCTCTGTTCACACATTAAAACTGTTTTCCTATCAGTGCCTTGGGGAAATTAAAAATATATTATGTACCCCAGGAGGTTCATACAGAGACTTCTAGACACAAAGAGAAGGAGAGAGAGAAAGAGAGAGAGTGGGAGAGGGTGGAGGGGAGGGGGTAATGACAAGACAGTGAAAGTGAAAAAAAAAAAGATGGAATAAGGGGGGGGAGAAAAGAAGAAATCAGGGTCAGCTGCTTCCTCATTAAGTGTTTTTGTAGACAGTCTAAATGACAGCAATTAAACAGAAGTTTAAAGCGTAGAAATTGGAAATGGAGTCGTGCCACGAAGAGAGGGGATTATCATTTCATGTATTTTAATCATTGCCGCGTGATTCAGAGCTTTTCCTTCATGTATTAGAAGCAAAATGTAGAATATTTCCCCGGACGGCGCACTCCTCATCACTGCAGTAGCTCAGCGTCTGGGGTCCAAAGCCAGGGGGACAGCTCAGCAACCCTGACAGACAATCAACCTGCTCGCTGCTGCCACGTGGTTTTCAACATGAACAATGCGGTCAGCTCTTCCCAATCCTGGTCCTGCTTTTCTTTCCTTTTTTTGGTTAGTTTAGTTTTGTGCAGGTATCCCACCCCAGCTGTCTGAACATGAGCGCTGCTACCCGACTCTTCACCTGATTCGATTGCAACAGCAAAGCAGAACTAGTTGACTAAAAAGTAAATTATTAGGAAAAAAAGTGGGGGCAGAGGTTGGGTCAACAGGTTTCAGCACAATGCTAATTAAGGTCAGGTTATACTAATTGAAATTGGGAAGGAGAGGTGCTGTGGGACCCGGCACACAGCCTAGTTGGGTACCAGTCAAAGGTGGGGGCTGCGGTACTTCCTGGGCCCATTCCACAGGTGTGCGGAGGGACAGCAAACAACTTCAGGGGAAATATAAATAAATGAACTAAGTACGAGTGACTTGACTAATGAGGTTATGTTTGAATAACAAGTGAAAGGAGTGTTCGTACTGGCACAGCCACGAGTTTAATACCACGCCAAGGACTGGCAAAAAAATAAATCAATGAAAGTAAATACGTGCAACAAGTTGGCCTTCTCTGTGATCACTCAGTCTTTTTCAGCAACAGGCTTTAAATCAAGAAGTGATGAAATTCTGCAGTTAAAATCACATCGGGGCGAATCACACTCTAAACCAGACTTTCGTGGGCAACAACAAACAGATTAGAACTGCAAGAGAATGAGGAAATTCAAATTTATGTTAAGTTACAAATGAAGTATTGTTTTCTAACATCGTTGACTCATCCATCCCTGACCACAATGGAGGGATAACACCAGGCCAATGGACTGTGTGCAGAGGCCTGTGTCCCTGTCTGAGCAACAGGCAGGCAGGCCAGCAGGCTCCCTCCACCCCCCACCGCCTGCTCTGCGCTGGCACAGTCCTCCACAAGCCGGGAACCCAAACATAACGAGCATGTTTTATATTAGCTGCTTTATGGAAGTGCTACATCACAGCTCAGGACTAATGCAAACAAGAAGATAATAAAGAACCGAATGAAAGGCCTGGCAGGCTGGGCCCTGTGGATCAGTTTCAGTTACTCAATATAGCTGCTGCAGGAAGCGCTGTAACAATGTTCAACTTTACAGTTCTGACTGGTACTTATTATTATTATAAGCGAGTTTGGAGAGAGAAGGAAATAGAGAGAGAGGCATTTTTAAAGATTCAAAACTCCTTAAAAGTCCTTAAACCTGGCTTTCTGTTCTGTAACTTTCGGTCTTTCTTTCTTTTTCTTTCTATCATTCTTTCTTTTCTGAGGCCCTGCAGGGAAGTCTTGTTTTTCTCTCGCTCAGGGAGTGAGGGAGGGGTTTGGGGAGGCGAAGGGGGGGTTGTGGTGGAGGCTGCTCTCCGGACTGCTCCCCCTGGGCCAAACCTGAGGGGCCTGGCTCTCTCTGGCTCGCTCTCTCTGGGGAGGAGGGGTCAGCTCAGGCTCTGATCCCAGAGGCCGAGTCCCCAAAGCACTCGGAGAAAAGACCTGACCAGAGGGTCCAATGTGATCAAATACAACCCTGTTCTCTGTCAAACTCCACATAGTTCCTCTATAGCTCATTTTTTCAAAACCTCCCCAGTGACTCTGATTGAGGGAATGGATTTGTCTGTTGTTTATTTTGGGGTTTGGAGGGGGGGGATAAACAAAGACAACTCCAGCCCTTCTTGACTGACCTGAACTGAGCCGTCTCCGATTAGTTGCAATTCCATGCCCAGGGATTTATCCTGATAATATAGCACACACGCAGCATTTTCCAGCCACCCCGGGCTTCCTTGCAATCTCCCTATGTCAGTAAAGAGCCCTGCAGCGTGGGCACCTCAGAGGGAGGGAGGGAGCGAGGCGGGGGAGGGAGGCTGCACCAGCACACTACAGCTCTCAGCCTGTGCGGGTCCCCAGGGGTTGCTCCTGTTTCCGATTCCTGGTAGTAAGTCAAAAGGCAGTGGCAGCCACCAGCTCATGCGCTAATAAACACGGTCAGTATTCCCTTGCTATACTGCATGCAACCCCCCCCCCCCAAAAAATACATAAAAAATAAAAAAATCACTTGAGAGTCCTTGGAAGAATAAATAAATAAAAAGCCTCACAGCTGTACAGAGCAGCTATCATCTGTGCCTTAACCCACTCTGCAGGGTCGGGTATTCGCACCCCCACCCAAGGCAGGCGACTGTGGTGGGGGCTGTACAGGGAGACTGCAGAACCTAGGCCACACTCGCAGCCCAGGACTCAGTTGACCCAGCCTGCCTCTTTCTCCCTCCCTCTCCCACTCTTTCAGGGGACAGGTTAGCAGTGCGCCCCCTCGGGGCAGGAGAGCAGAGCGAGAGCCCTGCAGAAAGAGCAGTCTTTGTTTCTGCTCAGGAAGACAAAAAGGTCAAAAGAGACCATGTTTTTTTTTTGTTTTTTTTATATATATACACACCGCAGACTTCAAAGCGGGATTTTAAGGAGACAGGAACAGCCCACTCGGCTGCAGCCCCTAATAGCTCTCAGGAGCATAAAGAATATTAGTCTCCTTTTTTTTTGGGTCTCTCTCAAGCCCTGTGTTTTATTGGCCATATGGAATTGATATTAAAGAATCTGATGCAGTGGGTAGTCTTGGAGCCGTTGCAGGAATGTGACATATAGAATATAATCTCCACACAATATCTGGCAGGTTCCTGGCAGTGACGGGGCTTCTAATAACAGCGAGGGTACCTGTTTGGACAGCGGAGGACTCCCAGCTCCCAGAGAACTCGGAGGAGGGTTCACCTTCTTCCACTGCGAGACAGAGAGAGAGAAAGAAAAGGAGGGGAGAGAAAGAGAGTAGGGGGGTTAGAGAGCATTCACTTATTAAAAATACATGTGCACTGTGGGTAAGATGGGTCTAAAATAAATCACTTTTTTTTTATTAAGTGCATTTATAAAGATTTAGTCAACGCGTATTCAAACAGAGGCTCCATGCTCCACTCTACACTATAAGACAGAGCACTTTGATTGGTTAATATAAAAAATGAGCAACAAAACCTATATATAATTTAACCTAAAGGCTCCAGGTCCCCCAGTGCAATCTCTGATGCAGCCCCCTGACTGCCCACAGGCTAGAAACAGCTGAATAGACAAAGACCAGCAACAACCCTGGAGGCCTGCTGCTACCTCACTGCCTAGCCTCTCCTGCCCTCAACTCTGCCCTCCCTGCGGCCCGGCTCGGCTACAGCAGCAGAGCACCAGACTCGCCTCCATCTGTGCTCAAGCAGAGACCGCTCGGTGAGTGTGTGTACTCCAGTGTGTTCAGTGCAGCTCTGTTTTTGTGTGTTTTTTGTATGGTTTTGTTGGTTGTTTGTTTGGCCCTTCCCTCCCTCCTGTCTTGAAGGGCCTTCCCAGCAGCAGGTAAAAGGATGTGAAAAACAAGTGTGATGATGGGCTTCCTGGGCATTGCGTACGTTCCACAGGAAGTGTCGCTGGTACACCAAGATCCAAACAGGAAATCCCGGTCCTCAGGACACAATGAGGACATCCCTGCAGAGCGAGTCAAGGACTGGACGTTTTGACCTCGGTGGTTTCAACTGCACCACTGGTGTGAATAAGAACCCAACACACACCCCCACCCTCGCCCCCCCACCTCCCCTTCACTTTACCCTCTCCCCTCTCCCATTGTTGTCCAGTCCCAGAGGTACTGGCCTAATACCAGAGTGCTGGCAGCACATGCCGGGCTAGGTGGCAGTGAGCTAATATCCACTGGAAACAACAGGAAGAAAGGAAAAAAAAAAAAAAACCTGCTCTGAACACAAACACACTAAATCACCAAAAAACTGGCGGATTTCTAACAGTGGGCGTTTTCACGCCATAACCAGAACAGAACCTCCAAACATCGAGGGACGAACGGAATCCATTGCGCGTTACAAAGTTCTTCTCTGTGTTCCACACGAGAAAGTCTTCTCTCTGACATGTGAGTGAAAGCAGCCGTTGTTATTATGCGAGACTTCATAGCCAAATTTTCCAGTATCCGCCTAGTATATTATGGACTTATTAGCAATCCAATCCTCAAAGTGGAAACACATTCTGAGGCAGACATCCTGTGCAACAGACAGGCTTCTGCCACTGTGTATCCCAGAATACCCTGCTTCACAACAGCTCCCCTGGCCTGCCCATCACTCTCTCACACAAACACACACCAGCTCTGTTCACACAGCAGCCGGGTGCCACATTCTTTCCTCCCTCTGTTGGACTGGCACACCGTGCTCCAGCTCCCCCATACAAAATGGTAAATGTTTAGTTTGAAACATATTTTCACTTTACAACACTTCTTGCTCTACACACAGCCAAGAGCAACAGCAGCTCCCCCTCCCTCTCCTGTTCATATCAATTTGCATTAAAAAAAATGTGTTTCACTTTTCTTAAATTTTATTTGCAGATTTATTTAAGTTTGTAGGCAGAGAGCTGACCGGCATCGCGATCCAGGCTGGAACCAGTGAAATCCGTTTCCAGGAGACCTCCCCACCCACAGAGGAGCTGGTGTTGGGGGGAGTCAGCGCTCTACCGTGTAGACCAGCCATGTGCCAGGGAGGTGGGGTGAGCCGGTCGGGGCTTCTCGTCAGAGAGTTTGTGGGCCTCCCCCCTCAGGAAAGGCCAGCGCCGTTTCCGTCTCGCTGGCGGCTGGACAGGGCCGGACCGTAAAGTTGTGCTGCCGTTGAAACGAAGCCATCTGGCTGCACACAGGTACAGTATTTCACCTCATTAAAATACTTTATTTAAAAAAAAATAGAAGCAAGCGTCTTTGTAAATTGACACCCTGGCTTGTCTGTGGATGGCAGGCCACTCCCAGGACTATCTGCCCCCATCCCACTGCAATTGCGGTGTAGTTTGAATATTGCAAGCATACAAGGCGCACCTCCGCTCTCATCCCCAGCTCAGCTTTATACGCACTCTGTTCAGACAGGAATTTCCTCCCGACTACACGCACTGCACTACTCACACATCACCCACGGTAACACAGTTTCAATAGTTTTATCTTTATAACCGACATGGCACAAAGCCCTGATCTCGGGATGCCTCAGCCGGGGTTTTGGAAGAATGTTTAAGAATGAGGAACCGCCATGATAGAGGAATAAGCATAAACATTAAGTGTGGTTTGCATGTTAAGATTAATTGCATTAAAAATGTAATCAAAGTAAGAACAAGGCGGGAAAGAAAAAAATAAAAAATAAAAAATAAAAAATAAAAGGAAAGCTCAATGGTCTTCAAGACAGCTAGGATCCCTCTTTAAGACACCAACCTTCTTCCCACTGGAAAAACTCCCATAAATTACACCTAATCACGGCTCCACTCATGCTCCATTTAACGCTCCATTAAGAAACTAATATTTGAATTTAGTCAGGCAGCAAGATTTGCCTTGACCAGATTGAGGGTGGCAGTTTTCACAGACGATGAGAGAGAGGAGAGCGGCCCTGTGCCACAGACGCCCAGCTCAGCCCTGCTGTAAACAGTGCAGCTCGAACAGCCTCTGCACAGAAGCGGGTCAAATCAGGTTTTCACTATTTTATTTTTGGTAGAGAGAAAAAAACTCACTAATTATAATTCCAAATCAGTATTGTATGTTAATTAAATATATACATAAATAAAAGTCTGTGCTCATACCAAATTACCGCGGTGGGGGAGACGCTTCAGCTGCAGTGACAAGACACTCGGTTAAAGTCTGACCTCAAAAACTACCTGGTTCGCCTCGGCTGCTTCTACAGAGCTCTAACTGGGATAAGGACGCATATGTGCACAGGCCTACAGGACAGCACATTGTTGTTTGCGTCGTGAAACATATGCTGAATGTGAACCCAGGCCCAGGTTCGACCTGGCAGTGGCAGCCATGCCTCACAGATGTGGACCACAGAAATGGATACAGATGTTTCTGAAAGGAGTGTTCCCTAGTGAGGCCCAGCCCTCTAAATATGGCCTGGAGGGAGGTGGGGGGCGTGTGTGATACAGACCTCACACACCGAACACCCAAGCCAAACAAAGCAAGCACAGGGAGGAAGAAAAAAAAGGGGGAAACAGTCTCATTACAAAAAAAAAAAAAAGTAAAGGCATTTTCATTATTTTTCTATGGGGACTTTTTGCCTTCGATGCAAAACAGCCTCCCCACACTGAGGTCTCCGGTGCAGGAGATGAAGACACACGCAGGTTTCCTGCTTCAGCCGAGTGTCCAGCCCTGCGGGAGGTCCAGCAGCCAGCCGCGCAGACTGCAGCAGAGGATTCCAGGAACGCACAAGAGCAGCCGACCCGGCCGGCCCCCTGCACTGGAGCTGGAGGAGTGAGCTGGCTGAGCTCCACAGGGTGCAGCACTGGGTCACACTACAGCCCAGGCCAGGCTAGGGGAGGGGCTGTCGCAGTCAGGGTCACCCCAGTGTCCTTAATCGGATGAGTACTGCGCTAGTCCACAACGGATGTGTTTGGGGATCTGGAGCACGAAGAATGGCTTGGCCAAGTAAAGGGGACGCCTGCAGTGTATGCAGAACTCCCACGCTCACAAGGGGGCACCACTGCCAGAAACGTAACTGCACCACCGAGTTACCCTGATGGCTGAAGTAAACTGCGAAGAACGAGTGACGGCACCATGCAGTGAATCTCTGTGTAAGAAGTGCATCCTCCTTGGTGTTCGCTTCATAAAGCTAAAAAAAAAGTCTTGAAAAAATATGTATTTTTGTTGTTGATAGCACAATATTCAGCAAGAGTGTCAATTGTGCAGGCATGTATCATTTGAACACCCGTGAGTGTGAGTGTGAGAGTGTGTGTGAGTGTCAGGCAGTGTGGGGGAAAGCGGGCGAATGGGTGTGGGTGTGGGTGAGTACGTCTGCACCAGGCCAGAGCACACAGCACTGCAGGCAGAATAATTATGGGTCTCCACTGCCAGCAGCCCCCTCTTTCAAAGGAGAGGGCTGGAGTGACTAACAGTCCCCACAGCCTCACACTGTTGTTTTGCAATTATTCTTAACTGCAGTTGGCGAGCGAGGCCCGCACATAAACTTGACCCCTGTGCCTCCACAGCCTAGCACCAGCCCACAGTGGAAACTAGAGCAGATGACTAAGACGAGGAATCAGATAAAGGGAGGGGGGGGGGGTATTCAACAGCTCTCGAGCACAACGGGACTGGTTTTCAAAGACCAGAACACATAGCAACCCTGCCAACCACATGTCCAGTGCACCTGCCCTGCCAGGTTATTGGATCATACCAGCCAGTGTTCAGTGGTGGGCAGAGGAGTGGGTCATTGAAAATAATGAAAGTGCAAATCCTGTAATTTCCGCTTGAATCCCATAGTACAGATTACTATGATCATGACTATTTGAATTTAAGCAGAGTGTGCGACTGGGCATTTAAAGTGAGGGTTACAGGTTTCTTTTGCTTTCCTCTTTCTTGTAGAAAATAATTGGTGGGGAAATCTTTGGCAGGCAGAGAATGAAAACCTTGAATTGGGTCATCCTGTCGGGTTTTGTTACTTTGCTCCTTTACTACACTGTGAATAGGGAAGGGGTCTATTTTGTATTTATTTTGATAAAGAAATAAAACACCACTATAATGAAAGTGAAACCTTCATATCTTGCTTAGGATAAACTTAAAATCTGTCCTCCTGATCAGCGCAGTCCCAACCCAGTGAAGACCAGGGTGTCTCCACCGATTCCTCTAAAAATAAAGAATGCCCCCCCCCCGCCTCTGTCCTACCAGCCCCTCTGCACCCCACCACCCCCAAGTGCTCTCTGCACAGCCCATCATGCATCAGGCTGGAGACGCTAAGCTGCAGGCGTGGCCTCTGTTTCCAGAGCACGGGCTCCCACTCTCTCCTCTCGTCCTCATGTTACTTAAACAAGATCCGGGCTTCGGCTCTTTAAACCATTTAGCTGTAATGCAGGAGGAGACCCTTTCTCAACACTCTTATTTAAAAAATGCATCCCCAAGGGTTCATATACATCCGTGACACAATTTATTTTTTTTATATTATTGAAATTCTCAAATGTTAATTACTGCTCTCACGGCAAAAGGAGGGGAAAAAAATGAAAAAAGAGGAACGTTATTTGCATTTCTTGGGCCTGTTAAGCAGTGTTAAGCGGTAACATTATTGTGCGCTAATGTTGCAAACGTTGCTGAAGGCAAAGCAGTGAGCACGATCGCACTTTGAACAGAGCACGGGTGGAGATCAAACGAGTTCCACACAGCCCGCATGTCGTCAGCGACAACTAGACAATTTTGCCCACAAAAGCTCAAACCATCGGGGATATTAGAACACACATTTTTAATTGTGAATCTTAAAAGGAGGTTTAATTTATTAAAGGCTGCCGGCTCCTTACAGGAAGCAAACAAAAGTTGGCGTTGTTTGTCAGCCCGCTGGCCCCCTAGAGATGCCAGGCTCTTCCCCTCATTCACACCGAGACCAGAGCCCCCCCCGCTTCCCCAAGCATGCTGATGCAGCGCCCGTTTGCTCCTCCCTCGCCTGGGCTGACTCAGTCAAGGCTATAGAAGGACCCCTGAACAGCCAACCAGCACACACAGACCAGCGCTGGACACAGACCCGTCCCAGGAGGCAGGGACAGGCACAAAAGGTCCAATTAACCTGGCCCACTGAACTCAGTGCCACTAATATACATAAGAAAATGTAAATCTGTATTTGTGCGTTAAAAACACAGATCGAGTTTGCGTGCGTAAAAGTTTCCAGAAGTCCTGAAGGCATGCAAGACCTCCCCCACTAGACCCCACACTCCCTCCCTCACTATCCACCCACTAGCCCCCTCTACTCCACCCCACCCCACAGAGCACCCAGGTGTGTGCCTCGCGACCGGCGGACGCCCAAGGAGCGTGACGCAGCTCCTCCGCCACAGGCCTCCCCATCAAAAGCCCTCGCTTGATGCTGCGGCTTTTCAAGATGATATTACTCCAAAGGACCGACTGTGGGGAGCGCTCACCTTGTTCCACATGGCACCGGAACAATGTCGGCGCCAGCAGCTCACAGGGGGGAGAGACGGAATACCTAATGGCTTTGGTCTGGATCCGCTACTAATCCCCTGCGAGGGAGGCGGGTCTTTCAGGCCTGTCATTCGCCTAGGGCAATGTTGTGTGATTAAGTCTTCCTCACTTATGGGATAGAGCGTGCCATCCCACTGGAAGCTATTAGATAGCCCCTGTCTGCTGCATGTGTCAGTGCCCTGGCTGTGGAAGGCAGGAGGGCCTCTCTCTGGGTATCCTCATCAACCATTCCAGCAAAGAGCCGCAGCTTCCCGCCTGATCTGTGCCGAGGCCCGAGCGCCAGCATTAGCATGGGCCCACCCTGTGCTGCTGCACTACAGGCTGCTGCCGCGCTGTTGCCGTGCAATAAGAAACTACAGAGGGATTTGCAGACACACACATTAAGGCTCTGCGGGCTCAAGCTCAGCAGAGTGCAAGTATTACATAAAAAAGGAGAATAAAATAATCGCCTAAATAGAAGATGAGATTAATCATCTGCAGTCCATTGTATCTGATGGATGGGCTCTTGATCTCTTCACGTATTTCAAGACGAGAGGGGAAAAAAAACAGTATAATCTTCATAAATCTCTGAAACTGACAGAAGTATAAACCTACAAAGTTTTTTTTTTTTTTTACTTTTCTAACATTTAAAGCAACACAAGAGGCAACCTGTTAAACAGCCACACAAACATTTGAGAAAGTACTCAAAGTACTCCTTATGGAGACATCAAATCAAACTTACACAGTTCTTTGTAGAAACAAATCAGACTGACAAGGAAGAAGATTTTTTATTCATGATTCTTAGAGTACACTGGGAGCATCTCAACCTTCCCAGTGGCATTAAACTGAGGATCTATGTGAACAGGCCTTGTGCTCTTTTTTTGGATGGCAGAGGAGTGTGAGAGCGGCTGCAGACAGTCAGTTCCAGTCTTCCCCCGAGAAGGAAAGTGGGACCTGCAGTCACAGCTAAAACCGAAAGTTTGCATCCTTCCTGGGCGGCCCACAGAGCCTGGGTAACTTGAGGATGTTTCTCTGTTGTGGTGGCTGCTCACCCGTGCCCACCCCATTCCAGAGCCCTGCGATTACACGCCTTCATCACAACCCTTTCCTGATGACATTTACGGTCCCCTCCATGCTGCAAACCTGCCCACACTGTGTTAAATGTCAGCTTTCCCTCGAGTAATATTCTAATACAGTTCAACAATGACGAGGAAAGCCTCTTCTCTGAGCTCTTAACTTCCCTTCTTAAAAAAAAAAAAAAGTCTATTCCTTTCCTAGATAATTAATAGGAGATAAAAGACTTGCTTGTTCAGAGGGGCTTAATGACTTTTAATAGCTGTTTAAATGACTCCGTACAAGGCCAGTCCATTCCCCTCAAGAGAGGAACAGCAACTCGGAGCACCAGGGCTGCCAAGACACTCGGGACGTCACTCAGGACACTCCCCCTTCCAGCCAGGCGGCACAGGGCTCTCCGTAACATGACAGTTATGACCGAATGGAGAACTGCTGCAATGCAAACTGATATTTATTTGGTAAAAATACAGTTCTCCTCCGGGGCTGCACCCAAGGAGGCAGCTCAGACGCCGGTGCAGCCTGTGCATGGTGTACCCAGATTGCGCTGCATTACAGCAGCCGCCAGAGACTGCGTCCATGGGCCCTGCTTGCTGACTGTGTGGTGGTAATCCGCAATGTCACTGGAGTCACAGAGGCCTGAGGGGGGAACAGAATTCCTGTCGCACAGGAAGTGAACCCTGATGAGAGAACCAAAGGCTAGGCCTCGACCATTGAAAGATCATAAAAAAAAATAAAAAATAATCACATTCCCCCCCCCCTTCCCTCTCTTACTAATTTGAAAGCAGGAAAGGAAAGGTTTTACGTCATTATCTTGCACTTATTGTCCTAAAAGCGACACACCAGTGCTCCAGGGTGACTAAATACAAAAAAACATTTCAGTTTGCACCTTCTCATGTGTCCTGACACTCTGCAAGACAGAAGAAAATTGCACAATAATAGATTTGTCTTCACTGTATTCCAAAGAGGCTTAAGAAAAATAATATATATATATATATATATATATATATATATACACACACACACATATACATATATATACACACATACACATACATACATACACACACACAAAAATAAATAAGATGCATGTGCAAGGCCACAATGGGAGGAGGGGGGGTGACCGTACAGGGTGAGCCCAGTTTATGTCCAGTGTCTTTGAGGTGTGGAAGACGGCCAAATGCCAGTCTGCCACTCATGTTCGCTGTCCTCTACAGCAGCAGCAGCCCAATCAAACCGCCAACAAACCGGGCCCCCATTGTCCTCCACTCACCCACCCCCCCAGCAGCACTGGCACAGAGTATCAGCCCTTCAAACAGCAGTGATGAAATGGAATGAAAATCCCCAACGTGGAATTGTTCAGCTCAGCGAGGCTGTGCCTGGCATAGCCTGCTGCTGGAGAAGGAGGATTTCTTATCTCATAAATGGGTCACTGTGTCCAATCAAGCCTTGGAAGGAAGCCCAAGTGGGCGTTCCTGGCACTTCCTGCTGGACAGCACACATGCGCAAAGCCTGGCCCCTCTCCAGAACCTTAAGCCGCTATTGGCCAAGCGCCGCGTCCCCCTTGTGGACCCTGGGTCGCCATTGGCCGAGCCGGGCGCCAGTCTGCGAACACTCTCTCCCGGCTCATGTTCCAGGAGGCCGTCCTCTCAGCCCCAGCCAGAGGAGAGAGAAGCTGATTACACAAATACTTTTATCAGCCCTGACATTGCTGCCTCTGCCACACATCTTTAAAACAGAAACAACCACTACAGGCCAAAAAGAGAGCGAGAGGCAAAAAGAAAATTGACCAAAAAGTACCCAAAGCTGTAGATGGTGTGCCAAAACACAGACAAGCACTCCTATTGGGCTCTTTGACTTCCGATATCAGAAAAGGATTTCCCCCCCCACCGTTCCCATTCCAGGCCCCACGGAGTGCCCCAGCGGCTTGCTCCCCTACTCAAGTGTGAGGGTCTGTGTGCTCTAAATAGCAACTGAGTCTGGGGGCAGCTCTTTTTAAAGGCATATTTATGACAATATAGGCTTCAGGCTTTAGAGATTGCACCTTGGTTGAGACTGGAGATATACAGCAGCTTCCCCAACCAACTAACAGCTAGAGCCCTACGGTTCTTTACCACTACACCCACCAGTCAAGTGGGTCCAGCACAGAGGCGTCACACCCCAGGCTTTTGCATCTCCCCTGGTGGTTCACCGACTGGAGCTCCAGCCGCTGACACCACAAGGCCCGCTCACTGGTTGCTCCTCTCGGTGCTCACCGAGAGATGGGGCCAGGGCCTGCATTTCAGCTCACCGAAGACTAAACACATCTTCCAGATGGAACCTCCTCATCTTGGAAATGAGTCCGTTGAGAAACGGGGGCTGCAGGAGCACCTGCATTCCAGCCCAAGCAGAATTCCTTTGCTCAGGGGGGAGAAGATGAGAGCGAAGTATTAAAACATAAAAACTATTCTATCCCTTTGCTACTGAACCCCTGAAGGCATATTGTGGGAAGAGAAGAATTTGTTGTGCACACGAGACTGGAGACTATGGGTTGGTTTCTCAGACCCCAGGTTAATACTAGTCTATAACTAACCAATGTTATTTTGGATAGGGACAGCCCAAGAGTGCACATGAGAAAGTAAGCTTTTGTGCTTCCCCACCAACACATTGTTGGTGGGGAACTTTGCAGCAAAGGTATCGCCACCTTGTTTTAGCAAGACAGACAGGTGCAAAAGCATAGCCCGACAGAGCGGGAGAATCCACGGCTCTTCCCTTTATTAGACCGTGATTGACAAGAGGAAATGGGGAAACTTAACACTATAGCTGGATATTAACAAGGGCCAAAAATGTTTTTTTACTATTTAAATAAAATGAGAAGGCATACAGAAAATCAAAGCTTTCTTAACCACTTATTTTATTTTTAACTAGAAGGATCCTAGAAAGATTGGCTTAAGGAGATGCTTTAACCCCTGTAGTACAGAACCAGCAGCCCAACGTGCATCCATTGATCAAACAGCCTCCTTAGTTCCAAACACAATATTCATTAGTCAGTTCTGCCCTGAAGTGGACACTATTCCCTCCTCTTCAAGCACCAGCATAATTATCTTCACTTCCCAGCACCTACAGTACTGTCTGCCTGAATACAGAGCTTCAGTTCAGTCGACTGAAGAACTCAAACACACACACTCACAAGCGTCAAACCTTAAATCCTGCTTCCAGGAGAACACTACATGCCACATTCACTCAGTGTCCCTGTGTGAGTTTTAAAGTCTGTATTCACTGACTATTATTACATGAAGAAAAGGCACATAGACATGTTTCCTCCCATGTGTAAGATTAAAAGGAAATGCAAAAAAAAAAAGCCATGAACAGGCAC
This sequence comes from Amia ocellicauda, assembly GCF_036373705.1. NCBI lineage: Eukaryota > Metazoa > Chordata > Actinopteri > Amiiformes > Amiidae > Amia > Amia ocellicauda. Next base: position 16,583,628 of record NC_089858.1, on the reverse strand, counting down.
ATCCACACACTCACGTGCCACACAGCATTTCTGGAAGAGAAACACATTTCTTCCTCCTGTCGTCAAAAGGCATTTCCTCAGGAAAGCCCTGGGTGCAATGTCAATTCTCCCTCCTATTTGATTCATTTCTGTCTGTGTTTGGCTACATACCTTTGTTTTTGCTGCTAAGGAATCCACACGTATCCTCAGATACACTGCCAAGAGCATAACAGCCAACAACAACTATAACATTTTACACAGAAGCAAAATATATATTTATTTTATTTTACAATGTACACATTTTATTTCTAGGAACAGGCAATACTGTCAAGATTAAAAGGGGTTCAGAGACATTAAAAAATGTGCTTCTCTCATGTCTTTTCTCACTGGGGTCTGTCAGAGCAAAAACAGTTTAAATATTCCTGCAGTCTGTACATAAAACGACGGGGGGCGGGGGGGGACGGCAACAAGAAAATCCTAGAGAAAATGACAGAGATGGTTAGATCACATCACCTGCCTCCGATTGCCATTAAATCAAAAGCAAGTTCCCATCGCCAAGAGCAGGATAACATCGTAATTACATTTTGCTGCGCGATGTGATCAGACGAGGATCGGGCAGGAGACAGAAGAGATTTATGCTCTGTTGACTTCCTTCTTCTTTGACTGGAAAACAATCCCAGAAAGAACAGAAAGAAAAAAGAAAAACATTTGACGCCTGTGACCTAGAGAGGAATAAGACAGCCTCTGAAGATTACTTGGTGTCTGGGGACCATCCAGAAATAGATGCCATTGGAGTAAACCTTCATCAATGCCCACATTTAAATGAATGAGTGAATTTCAAAAATAAGAGAAGAAAGAAGGAACACAATGGCAAATTAGGAAGTTGCACGCTGCTGTGCATTAGCAGTAGTATCTTCAGAAAGAAGGACGGGCCGCCTTAATTGCCTTATCCTGTCGTACAGGCTGGGACTGCTTTTTACTTCAGACACTAATTTCACGCCTAGGCATTATTTAGTTGATACAGATTTGATTAGGCATTACGTCAAACACTTCTGAATGAGCTTTGCTGCTGTCAACACCACTGGAGGAAGATTAGCAGCTGGAATCAAAATCCTACTGAAGCTTTGTCTTTTTTTTTTTTTCCTCTCTCTTGGGTTACAGATATTTCTGACCAGTGTCCTAGAAGACGAAACCAGAGACGTCACCTTCACTGAGGCGTGCAAAACGGCTTCCAACGCGCACCCGTCCTCCAATCTCTGAAAAGGATGTTTATCAGAACAATCAATCACTTTTATCACAATCACAGTTATGTTAATACAGAAACATTTGTATCTGTTTTTGTTTTGTTTGCAGGGTTGGGGGGGCTGAAACTGCTGATCTTCCATTAAAAAAGTTATATGTTGTTTTTTTGTTGATTGTTGATGCCACTCATGTATTTCTCAGTGTAGTTTAAAAGGAACCCATAGTGTTGTCAATTCAGAGTTTAATGAGAACCGTCACAAATTGAAAATTCATCTGAAGTTGTCAGTACCCAAACTTCCCACGTTTTCCACAAAATGAACAAATATATAAATATATCACATACAGGCGTTTCAGATCCACAGCTGCTGCAACTACTGAACTTCAAACACAGTGAGCGTTGTCAAGGTCAGCCTCGAGACTTCACTTCATTCTCCCCTAAAAACATCAGCGGACGACGGCGCGTTATTTGCGTTCATTAGGCCAGCTCCTCAGACCTGCTGTCAGGGAATGCGATGGTTCATCTGCACGGTAGACCTGCCAGAGTGGCAGCTTCATACCTCAGCTGGCTCCGTGTGGACCGCTGTCGGGCTCATCACAGAGCTACTTACTGCAAACAGCAAAGCCGCTCGGAGAAGAACTGTACATTTTTAAGATCCATCCGTCAACAACACACAGCCCAGCCGTGGCCCTTGTATTTCCTATGCTCTTTTACTTTCTCCCCCTTCGTTCCCTTTCCAGGGCTGATTCTTGCCGTTTGATGGTGACATGAAGCATTTATTAGGGGAGAGGAGCACAGGAAAGAATAAATAAAAAGTAGGGGGATTTTATTTTATTTATTTATTTTGCCTTTGCACACCTGCACCACTGAGACCTCAGTAGCATGGAAAACAGATCCAAGCGCGATGAGGCCTGCCAGATTCTCTCCCAGACAGATCTGTAAAAATTCACATCCGGTTATTTTAGGAGAAGTGCCTGGATTTCTAGCAATGAGGCACATACACCTGCAAGGAGATGCATGCATTTTCTCTGATCGTGTTCTCTCAGAAATCTGCACATAAATGGCAGCTCTTTGGCTCTGTGAGGGCACACCTGCCACCGGCCCTCCCTGCATTTTTGTTCTCAGGTGTACAAAAGGAGTACAATATTTTATCATTTAAAAAAAATCCACATCCAAAAAAAACAAAACATCTGATTATGGTTTTTAAGAATGTTGTAGATCTCAACAAGTAAACGCACATGAAGTACAATGAAGTGATGTACGATATCTTCCTCTCTGGTGGGTTACAGGGAGCAGAGAGCCCGGGACTGGTTCAGTGTGGGTGTGCGGTGCAGCTGTACTGCTGCTGCCGCCTCCTGACATGGATGGTCGGTTCATGACCACATTCCTGTAGCTACTCAGACAGAACAATTAACCTCTGAAAGCATTTCCTATAAAGCGTATTAGGGCAGTGGAGTGGAAAGGAGAGGGAGAGGGTGAGAGTGGGCGGCTATGCCCTGTGGCTCAAGCAGGCACACGCCTCCACGGGCACCGAGGCTGAGCCACTCTTATTCACATACACACTCCCAAAACGCGCAGGAGTAGACTTTGCTCTATACACTTTTGGCCAAAGTCACTATTTTCCGACTGGCCTCACATCACTCCAAGACGCGGAGTTAAAATAAGAAAAGCCAGGGCAGGCTCCCGGCGCTGTAAACCTCAGCCTTTCTGCACTCCAGCACACAGGCCGGCGTCTTCTGCTCCTGCACAGACCTGTCACCACTACATCAGTGATGCCTGCAAACTTTCAGCACCGGCTCTTCTGTGGTTAGAGATGCTTTTGCTGTAGTTACAGAGAATAAACACACATCTTGACCAGACACTTAAAGAAAACAACAACTATATTCATCCTAATAGTAAACCAAATGTAAATAAAAGCACCTACAGCAAGAAATAATTAGTGAATGTGCGGATATGAAGATTCACCATGCAGATATTTTCGTAGAGTTTCACCAAGTGCTTTTCTCCCCCAAATGCCCCAGCTCTGTCGATTGGTATGCCACTGAGCTTCCTTGCACAGAGCGCGGGCAGGGATTTCTAGCCCCAGTCCCATTCATTCTTTATATCTCAAATCTGATTAAAATTACAGCAGAAATATATTAATATCCTACAGATTTTACTCAGTGACGTACAAACTATCATATTTTAATATATGTGTTCTTAAAGGTTTCTTCAGTACCATCAATGCCACTAATTCACTGTTTTTATTTTATCTGTATTTTTTAAAATAAATTAAAAGTCCTGAAAGTACTGATACTGCTAGTGGTATTTACCAACAGCCACAGAGTCATTCATATCACCCCATAACAGCTACACAGTCATCCTGGAGACAGTTTACCGTTTTTCTGTTGCAATAACAGGTTTCAGAATGATTATGAGCAGCGGAGTAAAACAATATTCACAGGGGATCAACTTTCAACATCAATAATGTCATCTGCAAACTAACCTCAAAGCGTGTTCCTACCTATGCGTGTTATTGCACTAGTTTGAATGTGTGAGAATGAATTCTTAGCAGGTAGACTACAGAATTGTGTTCATATAATGCCATGTTCTGCTACTAACGTCTCCAAGATATGTCCGACACACGCACACAAAAGTGTCTGATAAAGTAGTTTTCTACCAAGATATGCCTGGCAAATAAAGCAAGCATGGTAACCTGATTTGAAAGGGAAATTAAAACATCTCGCAAATGCATGCATGCTTTGTAAATGCCATTATTGAAATTCTTTCATGTCCTGCCATAAGAAACGACTTTAACTGTTTCTTAAATAAACCTGCTGTTTGCACGTTTCATTATTGTGCTGGTCCTAGCAGGGGGTGCTCGCTTTTGACGGTGAAATTCAATGGAGAGCAATAAGAAAAAGGCGGCCGACATCAACCTTGAGTGGCCGTTCTCTGGTAGCGTCGGGCCGCCGTGAAATAAAACAGAGGAATTATAATTCTTTGAGCTAAATGCCGCGATGCAGGCGCTGAAAGTTAGCGTCCAGCCCGGCCATAAAAGACGGCTTCACGCATTAAATCTGTTTAAAAGTTACTGAGCCCGCCGACAATGCGAAAAAGAAACGACATTTGCGAGCTGCACCATAGCAATAGGACAACACGGGGGGATGTCAGTGTGTTGGCGGCGCTAATCTCGACTGGGGGAATGCCTCCCGCTGTCAGCTCGGACTCGCCGCACAATGGCTCTCAAAGGGCGGCTACTGACACGCTCTCATCCGCGGCATCAATCAAGCACAAAGAGCCAGCCGGCCTTCCCGTTGACGCCGCGGCCCGGCCGGCACTGGGCGACAGGTACGGCGGGCCGAGCGGGCCGCACAGCGACAGGCCGGCCGTGTCAGCCCGCCCGCCCGGGCCGATGATGATGTGGATCCGGGCCCGGCTGACAGGTTGACACAAATTGGAGAGGCAGACGTGCTCCTGTCAGCGTTTACCTGCAACCCCCGCCAAGCAGACACTGACGGCACCTGTGGAGCTGCTATTAATGACGAAAATAATACAATAAATACATCTTAGCCCAAAAAACGAACGCGTGTTTTATTTTTTACTACATGAAAATATAATTCAAGACTTCTACGGTAGCATGCACAAGCTAATGTTGCCCGTCTATATATCACACACACACACATATAGTAAAGGATTTATCAGGAACTAATTAGTCATGATAGCAACCCTCCTCTCTCTGACGCTTTTGTCTGGCAATATTTGTTTTAGTTCTTCGTTTTCTATATAAATCAGACTGACAGCACCTGAGATGTGATATTAGGCGTCCATAGGCCATGTTTACTAATGACAGCGATTGGATGTCCTGAAGACTGCAGGTGTATTAATACGGGGCATATTGGACTGCTATGTTATTAATAATACAACATGTACTTTCTTAGAAATTGGTTGACATAAAAACAGAATAAGTCTAAGAGTATGCATTCATCGTATACATAGTCATTGAATTATACTTGGTCTAATGTGAATTAACTTTAAAAATGGTTCCAGCAGCCTGCAACATTTGTTACAATATCAGACTATTAACAGCAGTTTCACAGGGGAGAGAACCCTAGTTTTAAAATGTGTATGTACCGAATAATCTTTAGATTTCACACACAGGCCTCTGTTGTCTATGTATTACCATTATCCTCATAAGCATCCATATCCGTGGAAAACTATTCTATTTTTTGACTTTTTGCTTTTTTTGTTTGTTTGATTATTTTTTTCTTTCTCAGGGGATGCCTGCTCTGTTATATACCATTCTGGATGCCCAAGCCTTCTCCATGCCCACCAGATGACAAATCTTCTTGCTTTTGGCTGTGATTGAAGGTGCGCTTGCTCGTGTTTACACAAAGCCAGAAAGCAAGAGCTCAATTCAACAAAGTCAGATCTCGGGTGAGATGTATTTCTTGGAAATTCACTCCCACGAAGAAAAGGTTACTTTATCGATATCAAAGTGCTGGCAATTTATTCACCCGGTTTGACAAAACATGTGATGCAGCTATTGGGAACCTGGCAGGGATGCGTCGGCAGACGGGTCTTGATGTTCTCAATTTGCCCTCTGAAGCCGACCCCGACAGGCTCAGGATAGACAACACACCCAACTGCTTTAAAGCAAACAGCTCCTAGTACAGCAGGCCCTCAGACCAACACCTTCAGCACCAACCCATCAAAGCATTCTGCATACAATTGCGTCAAGTAACAATCTCCCACTTATAATATTATTATAATATAATAATAGCAGCAGCAAACACTAATAAAGGAAACCACCTCCAGGTAAAAGCACCAGATTGTAATCAATTAGATATTATTTTCATATGCAACACTGTTGAATGTGAATCTAGACCTCTTTTCCTCAGTAGCAACCTTAAAACAGTGAAAAAACAATTTAAATGTACTCCCCAAAAAACATTCAAATCACAAACCGAGCAACTCACCACTTTGAGTTATGATTCTTTAATAATAAAAATAATTTCAAATTGTTAACAGTCCTTCAATTTACATTTACTCGTGAGCAGAACATATTTTAATGTGCACACAGATCAAATAAACTACCGTCACAAACATAATTCACAAAACATGATGGTTAATGCCAGCCTTCTTTAAAGATGCCCTGTGCACACAACACTTCACAGAACACACTTTCCCTTTAACAGAGAGCCACACTGAAGTCCATTTTCCATGGGGCTGCGCTGAAATCAGAAGCCCAGACATCTCAGCTCCAACTGCACAGCCGCGGGTCTCTCCTTCAGGGCACAGAGGACCGTGACCTGCCCCCCCGCCCCCCCCGCAGGACTGCTGTGGCTGACCAATGGGCTAGACCCACACCCTGCTCTGTGGAGACTCCAGGGGTCAGCAGGGGTCAGCAGGGGTCAGGAGAGGACAAGCCGTGGCTTCCGCACCACATAGCAGAGGAAGATGGGACGGACTGGCAGAAAACCCTCCAGTGGGGCAGATTTTAAATAAATATATGTATCAGCCAGGTGTAAGAGGAGAACTAATTGCCTCGTTCCTTATGTTTAATGTACAGCCCGAGACTTCCTGCCCGGCCATGGGAGGCTGGCGGGTCGTGGAGCACACCTCCACCGAGGAAGGCACACACGGCCCTCCCGTCTCAATCATCAGTCTTATTTTAATTTTATTTTCACATTCCCTGCTGTAAACAGTCCTACAGCCTGGCTGGACCGGAGGCACTGTGGCTTTGCCAGGGCCGTTGACGGGCCACTTCCAGAACCACGCCACGCACCTTCCTCCAATGCATTTCGGCCATTCTTGGGTTAGGTTTTTGCAAGCGTCTCAAGTCTGTTTTAACAGCCTTTTCTATGTGCACAGGTCGGAAAGACAAAGGCAGAGTATAGTAAAGGGGCAACACAGCTCTGTCCATAATATCAGTGAAAATCGTAGTACTTAAAAATAAATAATATTACTATTAAAGAAGCATCGCTGCAGGAAATTATCATTGGCCATGGAGCCACATCACTGACACTGAGTTAACCGTTACATCGTCCCGCCCAGCTTTCATCGCCAGAATCCTGCCACTCCAAGACACGTCAACTTAGAATAAGGAGACATCAGGAGAGGTGGGGGGGTGGGACTATACAAACAGAATTAATAGCAAAAGTCACTACGGCATCCCCTCCAGAAGCGTCCTCTTTAGAAATGAAATACAGGCGCTGCTCAATGTTGTTCCAGTCCAGTAAGTCCACAGTGCTGATAAACCCTATTGCTAAGCTGCTACAATGGCATAGCACAAGAATGAGCCCTTATATTAACACAGATCCTTCCATACAAACTACCCGGCAGGCTGCTGATAAGAAATAGTCATTGGCAGACATTGGCCGCAAGGGAGTGGGGGGGGGTGGATCCACTCAGCTCCCACCAGGGGCCGCTGTGGAGTGCGGCATAGCACTGCAGGAGGGAAGAGGGGGTCCATCAAGAGTACACTCAACCCCCAACCCTCCCCCAATAAAATAAAGAGAAAGTCACTGTGACGGCAACACCGTGAATCTCTCAATGATCCATCATCATTTATTAATTGGCAGACGCCCTTATCCATAAGTTGTGCGATTCTATATATGCCAAATATACACTCATATTTATAGACGGGGTACGGCACACAACAGGGTTCCAAATACCGCATTTGTGTTTGCCGTTGGCTTGAATTGAAGATTCTCTGTGAATGTAATGCTAGTTTGTTAAAATTGCTCCTGAAAACACGATTTCTACCTAGGGTCGGACATGTGTATTGCATGCCTGATCTGTACAGTAACGGGTATTATAACTGGAACACAACTGGGCCAGCAAACCCACACACAGTGGGAGAACCATCTACTGCCACGTAATACAGGCCCCCATCTGGAAATAATCGGCTGACCTTTCAGCACCGGTGAACCGTACTTGATAATGACAGAAGTTCAAGGCGGTATTTACCAGTATCTCGTAACAGAACCCGACCAATTCTGGAAGAGGCAGCATTTCATAACCCTACATACATAGACACGAGACAGGCAACCAATCACTCAAGAGTAAAACATACATTTACATACAAACAAACTAAAACTGCCTTTCGGCTATGACATGCAATTCTGTTCGATTAAGGCGGTCTACAGTGCAAATCCCACAGTAGTCTGGGTTTAAATGTCGGGCGTACGAGGAGCCGAGAGCCCTGTGAGTGAGCGAGCGAGTGCACACACACGGACAGGACACCCTGCAACAGCGCACGTCGCTCAGCAAAGGAGCCGCGTCTCATCCCTGATTTCAGTTCAATAGGCCTGTGGTAATCCACTTACCCATTTATAACAGACCATTGACCAATGAAATTTCCACCTGGCTGCCAAAGGCTAAGTGACAATAAAGGAGAGAAAGAAAGAAAGCAGCTCTTTAATAGCATGAACACAGGCCTGTCAGAGATAACCATGTAGGAAGGAACGGGAGCCGAACGATTACAACTAAATTAAGGGACGCATGTTGCATCCCCGGACTTCTGTGAAATGCAAGCGAAGTGGCACGTTCTGTTCTGTGCACCTAAACACCAGCTGTGAGAAGAATATGTAGCACAACCAACGCACCTGTACAGACCACTGTGCGACAATCACTCAAACACCGTGCAGGTTCCACTAAAGCAACCGCCTGGGCTCGTGACGCGCACACACAACACGCATCCTCTTTGACATTGGATTCCCAGTCGAATTGGTATAGGGGTCTTTGTTTTTTTGGTGGGGGAGTTTTTTCCAAAGCCCTTTCACACAGCAAAGCAACCCTGTCACGTCACAGAGGAAAGGTTTATGTCCTTCCCAGGGATGACTTTTATTTCAGTCTGGCGTCTTCGATTTCTTTTTTAAATCAAAATTACTGTCAGTAGGAAGGCTTTTATTTTTTAACAGAAACACTGGATGCAGAAGGAAGAAATGGGGGAGAAAATCCCAGTGTGTTGACAGCTAAATGATATTAGATTTTTTATTTCCCCCGCCACACTTTTCACCAGGTGATCTTTGATTAAGAGAATTTAAGAGAAAATATCCGGATTATCCAAATTATGTCAAAGAGTGCAGTGTGATTTATACTCCACTGAACAACAAACAGACACATTTGGGAATTTGGGTTAAAGGGATCTTCATTTTATCATTGGAATCCCCAGAATTCCAAAGTCTCCAAATATTCCCTCTCCCTCTCTCTCGGTCCCAAAAATTAAGAGGTTTTATTAATGCATAATTAAGTAATACTTATCACTGAATAATATATGAACAGCATATGTGGATTGCTTACATTTGCAACTCAAATGGCAATGACCTGGACACAAACGTTATTAAAGCACTGAATGAAGGAATGAATGAATTGGTAAATAGTGCCATCAGTCTTGGGTGTCCGGTGCCTGCTCTGCTATCCCAGTGCTTTTCTGAATGGAGACGATTTCATGTCACCCTCGATGCTATTTAGGATCACCAGTGTCACATACACATAAAAAAAGATCCACTCAGCACTTGCACAACCACAAATAAGTGCAATGAAATGACTGCCAAATGAAAAAGATTGAAAATTATTTTTTATAAATCAAATAAAACGCAGGCACTCCAAAGACGATGTCAAATCAACACAGATGTCCAAATCAATTTCCAAACACGTCATAACGGAGGAAGAGAAAACATCAAGGATAACCTCGTATCGATTGAAATGATGTGCGACCATGCCACTTTACCAACGTTTTTTTCTGGGACAAATAGCCAACCTTTTAATCCTGTATTAAAACGCTGCCAGGTCCATTTACCGGCTGGTTTATAGCATTTGACACGGATGCATGGCTGTTGCAGTGAGCTCCTCCGGTGTGGTTCACGTAAACGGTATCCAGTATAACCGACGGAGTGTAATTGAGTCAATATTGATCACTGTTGACACGGGGAAGGATATTTTTCCATTCTGTTTTTTTTATGTAGGCATTTTCTGTGAGGTCGGGGCACGATCCTCCAGCCGGGACTGTTGGTGGAGGGGTTTGTCAGGAAAGCGCATCCCTTTGTTTATCGGGCATCTTGGCTCCCTGTTAATTGCGAGAGGCAGCGGTGAGGGCAGTTTGTGGAGCGGGCATTAATGGCCACTGCGCGTTAATTAAGGACAATGTGCCGGAAATTGTGAACAACCAACCCACGTCGTCCACAGTCCTGAAGCGTTTGATATCAGGAGTTCATATTTGTATAGATATGCATGCATTACATTGTTGTTGCTGTGTTGTGCACGAAAGATGAGAACTATAATACTCATTAGTGAATAAATAAATTGCAATATTCAACGTTTTCCTAAACAGGACCGCATGTCCTTTCTGAGGTCCATCTGGTTTCCACGGTGGATACACAGATGCCACATTGCCCCCGTCATCAACCCCAATAATACAACTCTGGGCAGGGGGGAGCGCCTTGGTCAACTTCTGGTTATATATACAGATACATACATATTTAATATTAACAAATGCATAAAAATTAAAAAGGCTGGAGGGGGGTCGATTATTTCCACGCAAACCCAGAAACCTGCCGCTACTGGAGGGAGTCCGGCGAGGAGGCGTCCGGCCCGACACGGAGGTCGCTCTCCTCCCCCAAGACCTGCCTTTCATATCGCACAGGACCCGAGCTATACCTACTGAAATGAAACTGAGCATTGCCAAGTATCCCCTGCTCGTTTCCCTAATCATAAATAATAATGAGAACGTTATGCATGTATAGAACAATATCCTTTACAGTCCTAAGTGTGGGTCAGCTTTCAGCAATCATTTTAAAATACATTATTAAGACTATAATCATGCATGTCTCAGGATGTACTACATACCGTGTCGGCAAACTTTTCAAGACAACTGTGTCCTGTATCTGTTCCCGTGTGCATCAGGAAAGCCATGTCCCCTTCCTGTTTGCACACTCCTGCTATCGATAAGCGGGCTGCTGCGTTCAGGTGAAATTGTTTTGAAAGTCCCAACAGCTGTGCAACACTGTCGCAACACGCAGCGAGCACCGTCCAGATGTGTTCAAACAAGACAACCCACGTCTACACAGAATCAGACCGGATACTAGGGCTTTCTAGAAACATGCATGGTGTTAATAGATACATACAACAACAATAATAATAACAACAACTGAACCGGGCAAAGCCGTTACTAATTCCAAAAGTGCTCCTTGAATCAGTGTGTGTATCTCATCACACCGCCCGTGTGGCTTTTCAATGGCCTCGCAACAATAACCACAATAAGGACTGCAGATATTAAACCTTTGAATTTCACACTACCCGCCAAGCTTACGCATGAAATCTCATTGGTCATGCTGCTGCTCGGGAGGGTTTGGTTTTTTTTTTTCTTTCCTCATTTTTTTTCTTCTTTTTAAAGAATGACTTACCTTTAACGGAGCGCGGTTTGGCCTGCTTTCGCCTAGACATCTCCCGTTTAACAGCCTTTCCCCTTCTTTAGTAGACTCTGGCCCTTTTAAAAATGTCCAGGCATACAGATGAAGTGTGGAGGGTCTTTTTTTTTTTTTTACTTCTTCGCCTGTTGCAATGCGGCAACTTATCTGGCTGCTAGGTAGGTCCAGTCCGGTGGCACTGGGAGACGGGGGAAGCTGGCTCGGCAATGCCAATCAACCCGGAGCCCCTTTTCCTGCTTTTTCCTGGCAACTTCTCCTCTGCTGTTGCAGCAGAACCAACCTGTAGAATCGAGAAGACAACTTGCCGATGTGCGCGACCGCGGCGAGATGGTCCTTTTGTTCCCGCTAAAGAGAGCCCGTCGCCGGTGGCGCTGGAGACCCTCGCCGCTCAAGCCCCAGTCCCCCCGCCAGCGCCCGGTGCCACAATCACGGCAGCGCTCTCACACCTGACCGCGGGCGGACCGAGGTGCCGATACCCGTCAATAATCTGATTACCTTAATTAAGCGGGGGGGGTGCGATTCAATTTCAACAGCCTTGGGGGCTTTTCTTTCTTTCTTTCTTTCTTGGCTGTAAGCCTGCGCGGAGGTCCTCCTCTGATGAAGTTGCCCGAACTATCTCTGTATATTTCTATTTCTGTGATTATTGCCCTGATCTGGCTAACACGGATCACGCTCCTCCGTGCGTTATTGTGCAGAAGGTGGCTCAGGAAAGCATTGCTTTTTCGCCCAGCATTTGCACCCAGGATTTTGTTTTTTGATTTGTTTGTTTTTTTTGTTTTCTTTCTCTCTCTCTCTCTCTCTCTCTCTCTCTCTCTCTCTGTCAGCCTTTTTAATTTCCTTTAGAAAATGTTTGCGCTCGCTAGCCTCTCTCTCCCTTTTTCTTTGTCCTGACTCTCGTCTTCCCTCCGCCTCCCGATCCTACTGCTGGCTGGGCTGCACTGCAGACACACATAATAAAGCCAGGCTTGGCTGGAAATGTAGCCGTGTCCCAGCAGGAGGATGTGAGAGTAGGGTCCCGGCGGGGGAGCGCTCTGATCCCGCAGGGAGCTCTGCACAGCCTGGGCTGAGCAGACAGAGAGAGCCAACAGCACCAAGCCATGGACAGCCATGGAAACTACAGTCTAACTGGGAGCACAGATCGGGGCCAAAACACGGAGCACCACATAACACCGCGGCGCAGGAGGAAAAGACGGACTGGAGTCGCGGAGTTTTCCCATGCCTTCTCACCCGTCTTCCTCTTGGGTTTCTTTTTTTCCTTTTCTTCCTCCAGATCAGCCACTTCACTGGCGCTTCATGCAGTCCGCACACAGACACACTGTCGCCAGCAGGACGGTGGGGATATCCGCTTTGTGTTACTTGTATCTATTCGTGTGACTGTGTGCTGTTTCCCGCTACATCGTTGCGTGGTGCCTGCCTCGGGGTTTTCGCCTCTCCGGGAAGGGAAAGTTAAAGCTGGGGCTGGTCGAGGCGACGGGATTGTGGGCATGGTTGTTGCAATGGTTTTGGTTCGTGTTTGTTTTTTAGTGCTGCCATGCATGGCGGGTGTCTCTGGTGATTGCCAGTGGTCGCGTCGTTTTTATATGCATATTGATAGTGTGAGGGATTTGGGGGACGGGGGACAGGTTGGGGGACAGGGCGCTTTTCTCGCCTGTCCCGTTGGGGTTGTTTGGGAAAGGGGGCGGAGGGGAGCTCTGTTCCTCTCCCCTAGGTATCGTTAACCCCTCAACTACCATGCATTTATATTGCCGAACAGTACAGACCTGTTGTTGCTGCTGCTTTTTCTCTGATGTGTCTCAATACGAGCATCTCCAGCTGTGCTCGCATCGACAGACAGTTTCCAGGGCCGTGCTGTAGCACAGGGGATGGGGGATGCCTTCAGTAAATATGCCTTCGTCGTTTTGGCTAGATTTCTGGAAATATACCCTTCATTGTAGTTTTCACAAGTAATACATTGAAGAAAAGCTGCTGCTTCGACTGGTCTCGTCTACAGCGCCGAGCTGAGCCGTATGTCCAGTCCCGTCAGAGCGAATGTAACATGTGCGCATGTGCGGGCAGTGAGCGCGCCGAGCCGCCTCTCGGACAGCAGCGCGAGTAACGCGTCCAGTGGGAGCCTGGAGGTACTAATGCAGCCCGTGCGCCACGCACGACCACGTTCAAGGCCTCCTCGATAGCATGCACACGATGTGTTGGGAGTTATTGTTTGGTCTTCGCTCCCACGGAAAAGTAAGTCACTTCCACAGTGCGGAGGACAGACTGACCGCGCATCGCTGCTGTCACTGTCTGGCGGCGCCCCCCCTGCCGGGCGCAGAGCAGCCTTTCAAATGCCCCCCCCCCCCGCCGGCCGGGGCTCCACGCGGCGCGCCTGACCTCTGACCTGTGACCCGTGACCCCTGGCCCGCAGTGCCGCGCGCGCCTGCGGGTGGCCGAGCTCGCGACGTCGCGTTTTTGATCAATTCACTATAAAGAGCAGAAATCAAATGCAAGAGCCCGCCCTCCCCGGCGCAGGTCGAGTATGGTGATGGGAACGGCATCAAACTGGGTGTGCATGTCCCCTTTTTTATTTTTAACAAATGCAAGGACGCAATGAAACGTATAGAAGAAATAATGCATTAAAAAAAAAAAAAAAACCTGTGCTGTTAACAAGATGAAAGCAATTCACAAAGACGTCAGTTCAGGGTTGGAGCTTCTGCACCGAGGGAGCTGAAGTTTTCATGGCCTTGGTTTCCAGTGTAATATGAATATTGTATGCAATGGACTTTTCAAGACGAAAATACAGCTTTTATGAAGGGTGCTGGAAACTGTAGAGATGCTTGCTGCCAGAATTGTCTATCAATCGTAATTACATCAAGACACAGGATGGCTTACATTTTAATTAAAACGGCACCAAACAATCAGGATAGGGGGAATCCGACACGAGACACAGGGGGGTTGCAAGGGGCTGTAAAGATGGTCTGCGCTGCATCTGTATAGTTCAAGAGGCTTGAGTGGGTTCTGGTTACATGAGTGTTGGCCAACCTCATTCATCACAAAACACACTGTTGTAGAGCAAATGTGTGGCCCCGAACAGCTCTTCTGGCCCGTGCCATTGGTTCCCATTTGTAATGGGAGTGAGGGAGGGAGAGTTCTGGGACACTGGGTTCTCAGGGACTGTGCACGGATGGGTGGAAGATGGCCCAAGCTTGTTCAGTGTGGTAACAGGAATTGAATACAATTTTATATAACAGACATGGGCAGAGCTGCAGATCCCCCCCCCCCCCCTCTCTCTCTCTCTCTCTCTCTCATGGGCAAAGTTCCCATTTGGAAAATCTTGAATGTGTCACCTGCAATTGAAAGTCCTCCCACAGGTGAGCTATCCTTGACCTGCCCTATGAAAGTGTCTTAGTATTATTATTATTAATATTCACCTTCATATTCAGGAAAACTGTCTTTGTATATACACTCACCTAAAGGATTATTAGGAACACCATACTAATACTGTGTTTAACCTCCTTTCGCCTTCAGAACTGCCTTAATTCTACGTGGCATTGATTCAACAAGGTGCTGAAAGCATTCTTTAGAAATGTTGGCCCATATTGATAGGATAGCATCTTGCAGTTGATGGAGATTTGTGGGATGCACATCCAGGGCACGAAGCTCCCGTTCCACCACATCCCAAAGATGCTCTATTGGGTTGAGATCTGGTGACTGTGGGGGCCAGTTTAGTACAGTGAACGCATTGTCATGTTCAAGAAACCAGTTTGAAATGATTCGACCTTTGTGACATGGTGCATTATCCTGCTGGAAATAGCCATCAGAGGATGGGTACATGGTGGTCATAAAGGGATGGACATGGTCAGAAACAATGCTAAACGATGCCCAATTGGCACTAAGGGGCCTAAAGTGTGCCAAGAAAACATCCCCCACACCATTACACCACCACCACCAGCCTGCACAGTGGTAACAAGGCATGATGGATCCATGTTCTCATTCTGTTTACGCCAAATTCTGACTCTACCATCTGAATGTCTCAACAGAAATCGAGACTCATCAGACCAGGCAACATTTTTCCAGTCTTCAACTGTCCAATTTTGGTGAGCTTGTGCAAATTGTAGCCTCTTTTTCCTATTTGTAGTGGAGATGAGTGGTACCCGGTGGGGTCTTCTGCTGTTGTAGCCCATCCGCCTCAAGGTTGTACGTCTTGTGGCTTCACAAATGCTTTGCTGCATACCTCGGTTGTAACGAGTGGTTATTTCAGTCAAAGTTGCTCTTCTATCAGCTTGAATCAGTCGGCCCATTCTCCAGTGACCTCTAGCATCAACAAGGCATTTTCGCCCACAGGACTGCCGCATACTGGATGTTTTTCCCTTTTCACACCATTCTTTGTAAACCCTAGAAATGGTTGTGTGTGAAAATCCCAGTAACTGAGCAGATTGTGAAATACTCAGACCGGCCCGTCTGGCACCAACAACCATGCCACGCTCAAAATTGCTTAAATCACCTTTCTTTCCCATTCAGACATTCAGTTTGGAGTTCAGGAGATTGTCTTGACCAGGACCACACCCCTAAATGCATTGAAGCAACTGCCATGTGATTGGTTGGTTAGATAATTGCATTAATGAGAAATTGAACAGGTGTTCCTAATAATCCTTTAGGTGAGTGTATGCATATATACACTCACCTAAAGGATTATTAGGAACACCATACTAATACTGTGTTTGACCCCCTTTCGCCTTCAGAACTGCCTTAATTCTACGTGGCATTGATTCAACAAGGTGCTGAAAGCATTCTTTAGAAATGTTGGCCCATATTGATAGGATAGCATCTTGCAGTTGATGGAGATTTGTGGGATGCACATCCAGGGCACGAAGCTCCCGTTCCACCACATCCCAAAGATGCTCTAATGCGTTGAGATCTGGTGACTGTGGGGGCCAGTTTAGTACAGTGAACTCATTGTCATGTTCAAGAAACCAATTTGAAATGATTCGACCTTTGTGACATGGTGCATTATCCTGCTGGAAGTAGCCATCAGAGGATGGGTACATGGTGGTCATAAAGGGATGGACATGGTCAGAAACAATGCTCAGGTAGGCCGTGGCATTTAAACGATGCCCAATTGGCACTAAGGGGCCTAAAGGGTGCCAAGAAAAAATCCCCCACACCATTACACCACCACCACCAGCCTGCACAGTGGTAACAAGGCATGATGGATCCATGTTCTCATTCTGTTTACGCCAAATTCTGACTCTACCATCTGAATGTCTCAACAGAAATCGAGACTCATCAGACCAGGCAACATTTTTCCAGTCTTCAACTGTCCAATTTTGGTGAGCTTGTGCAAATTGTAGCCTCTTTTTCCTATTTGTAGTGGAGATGAGTGGTACCCGGTGGGGTCTTCTGCTGTTGTAGCCCATCCGCCTCAAGGTTGTACGTGTTGTGGCTTCACAAATGCTTTGCTGCATACCTCGGTTGTAACGAGTGGTTATTTCAGTCAAAGTTGCTCTTCTATCAGCTTGAATCAGTCGGCCCATTCTCCTCTGACCTCTAGCATCAACAAGGCATTTTCGCCCACAGGACTGCCACATACTGGTTGTTTTTCCCTTTTCACACCATTCTTTGTAAACCCTAGAAATGGTTGTGCGTGAAAATCCCAGTAACTGAGCAGATTGTGAAATACTCAGACCGGCCCGTCTGGCACCAACAACCATGCCACGCTCAGAATTGCTTAAATCACCTTTCTTTCCCATTCAGACATTCAGTTTGGAGTTCAGGAGATTGTCTTGACCAGGACCACACTCCTAAATGCATTGAAGCAACTGCCATGTGATTGGTTGGTTAGATAATTGCATTAATGAGAAATTGGAACAGGTGTTCCTAATAATCCTTTAGGTGAGTGTATATGTATATATATATATATATATATATATATATATTAGAGAGAGAGAGAGAGATTTATGTATTTAGAAATATGAGGCCTGTCGTGTTTTTGTGTGTTATTGTTATAAAAATGAGAAAATTCGTTTTTTTTTCTGATCAATCCGGAGACATTGGCTGTTATGGAAACAAAAAAACAAAACCTTTTGTTCCATTCAAGCAAAAATGCTGCATCCACAAGGTCGGAGGTTGGTTTTGTTTGTTTTTTATGGTTCGAACGCTGTTAGATATCACCTTCTTGGGTGACATTTAAGATGCAAAACACTATTGAAGGAATATTGAAGCGTTCTCCTCGATTGCACTAGTGTTTAATTTTGCTGATCAGCTGCATGTTCATGTTATATTTATGTTGCCGATAGCAGCTTCTTCCTCCTCTGTGAAGCTGAACTCTTGCCAACACCACCAGGTCCCCCCTCTAAAGACAATGTTACATCTCATTGGTTTTGCCCTAGATAAGCTATTTTTATAGGAAATAATTAGACTTAACTGATTTAAATACTGCAAAGCTGACTCTTTCTTGCTTACCACATTTTTGCATATATATCCATTGGAATTGTGAGTTTTTGGGAGCTCATGCCTATGGACGTGCTGGGGTTTAGGCGTTGAAAGCGGGGGCAGCGGTGAGTTTAAATAAATAAACATAAGCCAAGGTTTGTTTATAAGCCTGCATTCACAATTCAAACTTTACAATTTGAACCGTATAGTTCTGTCCTTGAACAAGACTGGTGTACTTCTGTCTGGGCACAGGACTACACTGGGGTCAGGGCCAGTCTCTGCTGTCGTTCATTTGCATAAGCAGTTAACTCCATTTGAAGGTTACCGTGCAGCGGACATTGGCGTTTGTGATTGTAATTGGAATGGAATGGGACCGAATGGCTGTCCTGTGTTCCCGTTCTATTGTGATAATTGTTGCAGTAAGTGACCAGAGTGCTGCAAAGACTGCATCACTTCAGCCACAAGTCCTGACGAAAGGAAAGGGGGGGAAGCAGAGTGTCAATCACACCCACAGGGACACACCGGGCTCGGCGTTCCTCATCGACTCTGCCTGAGCATTTTACAAAGGAGAGACAGAGTCGCAAATGGCCAGAGCTTTCTATTCTGGAAAATAAAATTGGACAGAGAATGAAGCCCCCAGTTTGGTATTTAAAGCAATCAGTCTAATACACGAACAGCTTTGTTCAGGTCTCCAATCTCCATAATGAAGGGACTGGTTTTGCAGGAGTGCGGACGTCTAAAAGGAAAAAGAAATTGCATTTAAAAGAGTGCCGGCGCTCTAGTGAAACGATGTCTGATGAGCAGCAACAATACACTAACTCCCACACCATTATCTCCCTGCAGGGTACTTTTTATAATTTCTACCATCCATAATAAAAAGAGGTACATTAAATGGGCATTAGTGCCAGCAATTTGTTTTATTCTCAACAGAAAGAGAAATGTTATCTGTAGCAGACAAACTTAACCTAATTAAAACTCATTGTGTTGTGGGGGTTTCAGATCAGCCCTGTGTTTCACAAATGTATAATAACAGGGCTGAAGTGTTAAAATAAAAAAGGAGGAAAGAAAGAAAGAAAGGGAAAAAAAACAGTGTTGCACCTATTCATTTCAGAGCAGGCATGGAGGGAGGAAGGTGTGGCTGAGCAATAAGGTCAGTCGGGACAGAGCTTACACTGGGCCACATCTCCACAATTGCGTTCCTGTCTCTCTCACGCTGAGCAGCTGAGGTTTTATTCTTCCTAAATGTCTGCATGTAAGTGTTAATAGTTGTGGTAACACTTTTGAATAACAGACCTATAATTAACATGTACAGTTGTTATAAGTAACTACTGAAAGGAGAACTATATTATTAATGGTGCCTGAGGCAAACAACATTTAACCCGAAAGAGAAAATAGACTGCGGATGTCAGGACATAAAAAGTTGCTTTTTAACAATCTTTACCGAATTGTGGATACATCCTTTTCAGAATGAGTGTGAAGTCTAGTCTGCGCGTATCTCCAATAATTAGAACTGAGTATTTATTATTATTAGTAGTATTTGCGCTCCCCATTTTCTTCCTTTCTTCATTAGTTATGCCAGTGGCGTATCTGGACTTGCTACACCTGTGCAGTGTGGCCTACAGGAAACGGGCAGGCATGGTGCATTGTTGTTACACTGGGGTCAGGTGTAGCAGGGAGTTTGGATCATTTGCTCTTCAGGCCTAACATCCCAAAGCAAACTAATTGTATTTGCAGTCTACCAGAACTCGCACTTTGTGGCAGACAGCAGGGAACCCCCCGCAGAGAGGCAGAGGGTCGAAGCAGCAGCGGACCAGTCGAGCTCTCCAAGCCACGGTTTAATAAAACATTCATTTTACAGAAAAACAGGCAAAGCATCTTTTGCCGACAAATTGGAAGGGTGTACACTTTTAATCATTTCTAAAATTGAAATGTATGCACTAGCTCAACATAGTGGAATATTGATGTTCATGTCTGGGATTGTATGGTGACATGTGAAGAGTCAAGTCCAGAGCTTCAGCAGGGTTTAACATGTATGTGTTTAAATGTATGAGAGCTTAGGGATCACCAGTGTCTAAACCAACTGACTTTTACAGCTGTTTCATAATAACAGCGACCTGGCGATACAGACCACCCACCCTGACCTGATCAGGCGATCGGACGTGTGGCTTCTTCTGCAGTCGGAGATGCTATACTCTCTCTCTGTATATATCTTTTAGTTTCTTTTTATATCTTTTTCCCTTCTCCTACGAAGCTCCAATCAGTCTTTCACAGCTCTGTAAATGAAGCGGAAACAGTCCTTCATTACTCTCCAACTTGATGAATTCTTCACAGCTGCAGACAAAGCCATGAGATCAAACACCAGCAAGGTAAACAGCTGTAAAAAAAAAAAAGCACTTACCACCTACTGCACCGAGCATCAGGGCTGGGCTGGCGGGGGCAGGGGGCTCGCAGGAGGCATATCTAGGTGAAACTTCAGGGAGGAAGCACACACACTTTCCTCCAATAGGTCTGATTTGCATAAATGCATGACAGGTTACTTTTATGCTTAGAAACATATACGCAGGCTGGCACAGACAGCACACACACACAAATTATTGCAATCAATTCCCAAACATTCTGGAGCTATAAACCTCATTCTACACAACCTGAGTGAGACGCACATATTTTTTCAGTCTTTATAAAAACATGTCCATTACAAATGTGGAAGAGTAAAACACGCAAAACAATTAAGTGGGAAGGCTCGATTCTTGCAGGACAAAAAGACACGGTGCAGGAGTGCAACCCGACAGGAAACAGGAATGACTTGTCAAGACAAAAATGCTCTGAACTGACCTCCAATTCAATTAGAAAACTGATGCAACTCACATCTGGGGGATTTAAGTTGATGTTTGTTTTGGTTTTGATTGTTGTTTTTTTCATTTCTAGCATTTCATTTAAAAGAAGTATGATTAAATTATGCGTTCAAACTATTTTATTTTTATTTTTACCGTTTCATTTTAGTTAATAAAAGTACGATGCAAAAGCAATCTCACGCATGCCAATGCACCTGTGGGTTCATATTGCACATTGCAAAAGGGATTATGCTCGTTTTTATTTGCATGTCTTGTCAGCAAAAAGCAATTCTAATGAATGGTAAATCTAGTAAAGATACCCCCTGGCATTTCACACAAGTCCCTTTGCAAGCAGTAAGGATTTTAATATCTGTAAATGACAAAGATTGCTATATAATATGTTTTTGGTTGGAAAAAAGCAATATTCTTGTGTTTTTATTTCTATTTTTTTATTTTTTATTTGTCAAACACAATCTTCAGGAGAAAGAGACCAGACTTGCAATGCGATGTAACTGAATTAATCTGCAGCAAATACAGGTGCATCGCTATCTCGCTGCTTTCTTGGTACCATTTCACAAAAAATACTTCAGAAATTGCAGTTCATCAATAGACCATTGTTGCGATAACATTGATTTTGAAAATCATAATTTCTATTAACTATTTTACATCCTTGCATATTTCTATCAGAAACTATATTGTTTGTATTAGAATGATATGTAGATCATACCCTTCATTGGATGCATTTATGTATTTGGGTTATAAAGATTTAGAAAAGACAACCATACTGCATATGCAAGGTATTGAGGTATTTACATTTTAACAAAAGCGAGGTCACATTGCCGGTCTGTCTTTTTAGAGAAATTCAAGGACTGTAGTTATTCCACAACAAGTCTACTGCTCCACCTAGTGGCCCAATAGAATCAGTGAAAAAGTTCCACTTTGAGCATCATGGTAAAAACCACACAAATGAAGAGCACCCATTTGTAATCTCAATTTTATTAGCTCAGACAACAACATAAAAAGTATCTAATTTAGACCACCAGCTGACAGCAGGCTGTACCTGTATAATAGGCAGTGCCGTTTCTCAAGCCCCACTCTGGTCTTAGTTAGGCTGCAGAAACGGCACTGTGACCCCACAAGACATGTACACGATAAGAAAGCAAAACCGATATACCGAGCCAGAACACAGTACAGTGACAACAAAAGGTAAAGAAAATTAATTATAAAAAAGAATGAATGTTAAAAGAAGAAATTAACCTAGCTATATTTAAAAAAACCTGTTAAAAAAAACGATCACGGGAAACTGAACTACAAAGGGGCATGCACACCTGGATTGAGAATGGTCAAAGTGAGGAGGAATGAGAATAGAGCCAGCATGTCATGTGTGCTGTAATAGTTATCTAGAACGAAAGAGACTGTCCCAGGGCAGCATATGAAGTTGTGCTTGCTGTCCTGGGCTGGGCTGGGCTGGGCTGGGACCAGAGCACACAAAACAACACTTCCACCGCACTCGAGCAGAAAGACCACAGTCGGCTTTCCTAACACAGCTCTTGCACAATGTTTTACATGCTTACAGTCCTGGTGCTGATGCCTCCAAAATTCTGGAGTCTCCCAAAACCCGAGCCACAAGCACAGACTGCCAGCCCATCCAGGCAGACAGATATACTGATTAAACCCCCAGTCGTAATAAACATAAAATGGTTGGCACACTTGATATGGGTTTAAAAAGAATACAGAAAAAAAAAAAAAAAACAAGGGTGCAGTTTCGTATAATTTTTTGCCCAGCACCTTCCTTGTTAGTGTGGTCAATGTATAACACCACAGATTACATCCCTACCAGCCTCCCACTAAAATAAAAAATAAAATAAAAAAAGATCAGCACTCCGGTAGATGATCGCACCCACACACCTCTGCTCCAGAAACCCATATGTTAACTTAAAGCAGAGCGCTCCATTTTTAAATTGTATTGATTAAGTGGAGACCTATCCTTGGCCGAGACTTCTAAAGGAACTTTCCAGAGTGTTCTAGAACAGGCCCAGGTCAGGGGGTGGGTCCCGTGTGCCTGAACTCCACCCTACCCCCTTAGAACTGCTCTGCTGAAAGTGCAGGCCCCTAGTCTACAGAAGAGACCGGAGAATCGGATGATAACACAGCGCCTGGAGTGACGGACATCACGGAGTGTCCCTCCCCAGAGGTGGGATGGCAGTGACAGCACACAGATTTTTTTTTTTTTCACAAAGCTATTCTATACATCGCTGCATGTTAAGACGGGATTTGCAGCACAGAGTGGGAGCTCCGAGCAGAGTAGCATTCAGACGCGTCATTTCCGACCGCAGTGGTTTTAAGGCGGCAGGGAGAGCATCCGAGGGGAGTGCCGAGGCCTGGGTGGGGCGTGTAATATTGTTAGTTTTCCTTAGTTTGTTCCTTCTTGGGTTTCCAACGTAGCGCCGGTTTCTGCCGTCTGCTCCCCTCCTCCAGACGGCTCCCAGCTTCCCTTAGCGCCTCTGCATGTTCGGCCTGGACAGACCGCCTGTTTGGAAGTTTGAATATTATTAGTTTCAAGCAAATCAGCACGGTGGGCCTTCATGTGAAGTTTAGGAGCTCATGAACCAGTCCAGATAAGACAAGAGAAACACAGAGAGTCTGACCTGGCGTCGGGAGCAGACCTGGCTTCTCTCCCATTAGCAGGCGCTTTGGGGGGGGTGGGAGGCCGTGGGGGGGGCCCTGGTGCCCGTGCATGGACAGCAGCGGCGGGGGCTTGGTTTTGGGGTGCGGACCTGCAGGGGCAAAATCAAAGCCTGGGTCACTTCAGAAAGGCTGCGGGTCCCAGAGCTGGTCTGGCAAAACCAACATATTAATAATGATGCTGACCTGGCGTGGGGAGGAGAGGTGCCTGCTTGCCCTGGGGGTTTCCAGGGGGGTCCAGCAGTGGCGGGCAGCTGGGGGTGGGCAGCAGAGGGGGTGGCTTGCTCAGGCCGCTGGGCAGCAGGTTCCTCATCCCGGGGTAGGAGCCATTGTCAGTCTCGTTAGAAGACCCCACAGAGCGGCAGACACCAGCAGCACCGTTACAGGACAGTCTCGACTTCGCTGCAGGGGAACAAAGGATTTTGAGAAATGGAACGTCAGTGTGGGCTATATTGGATTTAATAAAACCATCGCACGGCAAGCATTATTTAAACCATTATAATAACCATCTGAACCGTCTGTGGATCTTTTCACTCCAAATCCTTACTTGGATGAACAAAATACAAAATAAAAAGTTTCTGATTTAACCAGAAGGATGAACTACTCAAATGCTCACCACTGCCCCTAGTGGTCAGGTGAACAATTAATAAAAAAAGGCTTGTCAAAAAACATTCGCCATTGGACTGGAGAACAGAACACCTACAAGAGCACACGAGACATAGAGCAGCATGTGGGTGGGCGGGCGCTACCTTGCTCCTCCTGCCTGGTGCGGACGTAGTCGGCCACGGTGCCCAGCTCCTCGGGGGACAGGTGCTTGCCCTCCCCCAGCAGCAGGAGCAGGTGGCGAGTGCCGAGGGGGACACTGTGCTTCTCGCTCTTCTCCCTCTCCAGGTAGTCGTCGGCAAGGTCGGCCGCCTTCAGCGCGATCTCCTCCCGCTCCTTCTCCTGGCGCTCCGAGCGCACACGCCCGTACTCCCCCGTCACAAACTCCATGGCGCGCTCCGACGGCATGTTACGGTGAACTGCAGGAGAGTAGTGTTACCGCAGTCTTGACAAGGCTACTTTGCAGCCACACCTTAAGAGCACAACACCCACTTGAATAAATAAATGAAATAACTAAGTAAATAAATCCAACGCCCCTACAGAAGCTTGCCGATCTGCCCCTGTATTGAAGGGTTTTCATTGTTTTGTGTAATTAATTTTCCCCAATGTAGCGTGCCTTCAACGCTGGGCAGGTGTGCTTTCAATGTTGTAAGAAGTGTGGAACAGTGTTCAAAGCTGCCAAGACAGACAAATGTTCCTAGAAACTGTTTCCATTTTTTATCCGTTTTGTGCAAGATACACTGCTGCACTGAATGTAAATTCAACACATTTCTTATGGTTTTAAACAGTTTCATCATAGGGGCATGTCTCCTTAAAACAGAAACACTCCAGGTCAGTCATGTGGTAAACTGTACAATGCTTCTGTATTTCTACTATAGTATTCATTTAGGTAGGGTTCTGAAGTGATGCAATGGAGGCGGATTGATGTTGTGGTTTGTTAGATGATCGGGCTGAAAAATGTGAAGTGTGCTTCTTGTCGCTGGGAGGGTACAGTGAACCGTCTCTCCTTTTGAATGACAGAACGTGCCGTGTTTGTCATATTTTGTCCAGGTGGTCCCTCGTCCGAGAGGACAGTTCAGCTCAAGTGCAGCCCGTCTCTACGTATTAACCAACTGCAAGGCCTTGAAAGCGTAAGCTGCTCTACACTAAATCAATCACAGTTCCTGCAACATTGTTTGAATTAAATTTTGGCTGTGACAAACATGCAATTAAATATGAAACTACCAGTTTTTATTTAAAATATTAAACCATATAACTACAATGTTTGATGTTTTGGGGTTTACAACTATTTTGCACGAGTTCAATTAAAAACTTACATGCAGCTAAATCTATACTTCAAGTGAACATTATGCAATTTATGCTAAATTAATAAACTTTTTGGTGTGTTAGAATATTTTTGACAAGGTTTTGGTTATTCATGAGTGTTTCTTGTTTTGTTTGTTTACGAGTAAGGCCCTGGAAAACCTAAACATCTGTGCAGAGTGGCACGTTGAATGCGACTCCATTTTAGATTGGTTTATTGTTGTTGATGTTGTTAGGGACAGTGAGCTGTTAACTTACTTTTGAGAGACTCGTAAAATATGATTACGGTGCAAGAGGAGAGCGCTACGTTTGACTGCTCCACGAGAATACATAAGGGGGACCCGTCAGAGCGGACGTCCTGCAGGGCGCGGGTGAGCCCCGATTCCGAGTGCAGGTAAATCATTTCCACCACAAGGCCGCGGTCTTGCAAACAGTGGCCTATCGATTTTGCATAATCCCTTAAAAAAGAAGAGAGAGCTGGTTATTGCTTTGGCACAGGATCACAAACAGCGGTCAGTACGAGCTCACCGGCTTCCCCCCCGGCTGCTATGTGCCGGGGCAGCGTCCTCTGCAGTTTCAGGAGGAAAAAAAAAAAAACATCTGCCCTCCACAGTGAGGCTAAATCTGTAGTTCTGGGTCTATAACAGTTGCATCTCTAACATTAGATTATGATTGTATTTTTGTATTCTAAAATGTTTTTAAACCTCTTCACAGTATTATAAATCAAGTAAACAATCATTTAATATTTCACTTTGTTTTTTCGTCTAAAACTGTTAAATATATATACACACACACACACATTTTGGAGGGGTGAAGCTGAGGAATTGACCAATGAAAGTCTACTGCACAGTTATTCAATCACAATTGCATTGACATCTTCAGAATACACACTGAACACAATAGGGGTTTAGAAAACAGACGGATATTTGGTATTGAAGTGTAGCAGCTTTTACAATTATATATAGTGTGAGGAAGAATGTTTTAAGAATCAGGGCTTTTAATTATTGTGACATTTTAATTATTAGCACAGGCGAGACCAATACTTTTAGAAACACACTTATTTAATTAATCGTGGAATTAATTTAAATCAAGGAATGGGTAATCTGAAATAAATTGTGTGCTTGATTGTTACCATCAGGGGAGATGTACATGTTATGTTTTTAGAATTTATATTTTACCTTATTATATGTAATGTTTCAAAGTTAATTTATATCAGCCTTGTTTAAACTACAGGCGGGCATGGAGCGCATCTTTGGAATCTTTTAATCTGATGGATGTTTTTTTGGTTTGTTTTTTTAGATTAAACTGCTTTCCGCTGTCTAGAGTCAGAATGCTGTGTTAGGCCTAGTAACAACTGTGTTTGAAAACCACTGAGATTTCCCAGACATTTTTAAATATTTAACAACTTAATAAAAAATAATTTTGAAATCAGCGGAGGTTGTTCATAATTGGTGTCGTTAGATACCCTCATCACATCCACGTCTTCAATTTATACATTTCCTCTAATAAGACGCACGCTGGTCGCAATTGTTCGGTTGGTTTGTTTGGAAAGACTCCCTGTGCTGGAGTAAACACTGCTTTTGAACTGTAGAGAATTAATTTATATATACAGCTACAACTCGCACTTTTCACCAGACTACCTTCAACGCGACACCGCCACATCGCCCAGCCCTGCACAGCAGCCAGACATTGGCCTGGGATGCCGCGTACCGTCAGACCCCGAGAATCAATCGGGTGACCGGAGGCAGAGCTCAGTGGGGCCTTAGTGAACAGGAGCACCATGTGTGAGGCCTGTTAAAGGCGGTGTGCTGCTCAGAGCAGGGCGACCACTGCCCACGCCATGAGCTCGGTGTGGGCAAGGCTCTGCTAGCTGGGCCTCCAGAAGGCCGGGGCGAGACACTCACGTCTGCCGCTCCGTCACGGACAGGACCACGCAGTCCGCGGGGCGCTGCTCGTCGTACTCCTCCTGGATCTGCTTGAAGAACCGCTGGTACAAGGAGCTCCGCCTGTCCGCCTGGGAGTAGCTCTTGGATCCCGCTGGAGTTCATTGAGAGAAAAGAAGGAAACACTGAAGCGTCCCCTTAGCCACGGAATAAGCACAGGTGTGAACATGCTGTGGAGAGATCCATCTTGTTTTTGGTAACAGGACAGGACTAGTTATCCAGGGCGACTTACATTTGTACCCATTTATACAGCTGGGCATTTTACTGGAGCAATCTAAGTGAAGCACTTTGCTCAAGGGTACAACAGCACTGCCCCATTTGAACCCACAACCTTCTAGTTATGAGTCCAGAGACCTAACCACTACTACAGTGCTGCCTGGTTACTACAAACAGAGTAGTGTGATGGGTTGCTTCTCTTACCCTTCTGTGAATACTGATATCTTTCATAGTGGTCCTCATTGCCAGGGGAGTAGTCATGCTGCTGGTCCAGCAATTCTTCAAAGCTGCAGATTTTAAATCAAGAAAAGTAAATGAAAACATACACACAAGTAACTTCCTACAGTTTAAACCTATGGATAAACTTGTTCTTATGTAATCAAAACAGGGAGCCTCTCAGCCCGGCCTCACCTCTGCGCGTCTTCGTACTCCTCGTTGTAGCCGTCCTTCCTGTCCTCCCGCATTGGGTAGGGGTTGCGTCTGAATGGTCTGTAGGGCTTGATGCTGCTGTAAACACACCGACAATGTCTGATAACCACGCAGTAAAAGTTAGGCTGCATGGCTGATTTGTAACTAGATGACTTGGCAGCTTTCGAGCTCATTCAGGACAGTTTGGGAAAAACCTGCCCCAGGTCAGAATTCGTTTCCGTCTCTCTGATCGAGAAACACAGAAATCACTTGCATTCGGCCCCCATAATGATTTAGATATTACAATAATATTTACAATATTACAGTAAAAAAAGTGTAGCAACTACAGTAATACACTTCCTCCGTGAGGCACGGTGTGAGACAGATTTGGTGGAGGTGTAAACACAGGCATGGAAACTCAGACAAAAGGCGAGAGCTCTGCTCTTACTTCAGCAGGAAGGGGATCTTTCCTGGTCCACTCCGGTTTCTGAGGGAGGAAGAAATGCAGATCCGTTATAGAAAGAGGAGAGCAACACACACATCTAACATTCACGCGTGTCAATCGTTAGTTTATTAGTTTTTACAAACGAATGACGTATTCATACAATTGAACGCACTGTGTAATGCTCACACTGAGATGCAATATTAACAATACCAGTCCTTACCCCCCGTTCGCTAATGTTTTGGGCATGCGTCCTCGGGTAACCTTCACCCACGAAGACATGGTGGAGACCTGCCATTCAAAACCAGAGAGAAACAAACCCGCTAAGAGCAGCCGATGCAGGACGGGTTGAGCTTATCCTGGCTGTGTAGGACACTGTATTACAAAGCACACATAAACCTCGGCTACACAACTGAACTTCACAGCGGAGCATCCTAACATACAATGCGTTCATCTGAGCGTCAGACTTAAACATTGCGTTGCAGATATAATGTGCATATATAGTGTGGATATGTGTAGCATGTAATGTCCGTCCGTGCACAACCGTGGACGCACAGATTTATAATTGTGCATAAGTAACTTTGCTGCAACATTAAGGGAAGCCTGCCCACCTGGATCAGCACTACACAATAATACCGCACCGGACTTGCCTCCAGAAAACCAAACATTTGTTCAGGCTTTCAATATATAAGTTTAAAAGGTCCTCAAACACTTTGGTTAGCTGTATTTAGTTTCTAAAACAAGCCAGCAACACCAGCTCCCGTAGAGGCCTCCCTGCACCTCCTGTTTACCGCCGGGCGCTATTTTATTTAATGACTCTCATACCGAGTTTACATACATGCGTGTGGTTTTGTTATTGCTTTAACGAAATGAAAAAGGGTTACTTACTAAAAAGAAAATGTATAAACAACACCACTTACCAGAGCCGATTACGGTAATAGCATAACACAAACCGAGAGCAGCTCCTGAACCGCCAGACACAATTGCGGAGGAAGGCTTTTGTTCAGGCCGTCGTTTATCAGAGCGCCCCCTGGAGGAGCCAGAGGCCCTGCGCCGCGCAGGCAGCGGCGTCGCCATAAACCAGCACCTCCAGTGTGAAGTGATGATATTTCAGAAAAGGGCCTCTGTAAAATACTGCAACCATGCTGTTAAAACAATAGCTTATGTTGGTATCGATCTGCTCTTCATGCGTTGTGCATAGAGGGGCAGTATAAACATTATATAATAGACCAGCCGTGGCCGATAGGGGGCTCTCTTTACCCGCAGACAGACAGATGGATTGAGGGCCTGCTCATGTTTACGGTGCTGCCGGGCGAGATTGCAGTCCGCCATGCTGGGTGAGAATAAACTGTGACAAACAGGAGAGCAGTAACACTCAGCGCTTTGTTTTGTTTGTTAGATCAGTGCGTTTATACTAGTATGTATGCTTAATCGATTTAGTACTGATAACTACACTTTTTATTGTTTTTTTCTTGTGAAACTAAATTACCCAGAATAAGGGCGTATTCTAATTATTAAATAACAATAGCGTTTTCTGTAAACTACAGAGGCATGCTGCAAATTGTACAATCGCAAATATTTTAACTCCTATCCAGGAATAGATCATGCAGAATGTACTGTCACATTCAGACGTAGGATCTCCAGCTATTATGTTATCTATTGAATCCACAAGAATAAATGTATGGCGACTACTGTGTGTATACTTCTATTATACATATTTAAGTATATTATAAAACACGTATGTTGTAGTTTTTATGTTTAATGTATATTTAATTCGTTGTATACACTACTCTTCGTGCTTATTATCACTCAAGATGGCCGCGCGTTGTCTCTCTCAATTCCCATTGGTCGGGGATCTGTCCTTCTGCCGCTCTTCCTCAAATGAAAACACAGGCTGACATTTAACTATTCGGCCAATCACATCGAGGCTTATACGGAGTGCAGGGGCGACGGTTGTGCTGTTGGCCAATCAGCGTGGAGGTTTCGTGTGAGTGCCTGGGCCCGAGGTGAGCCGGAGACACAATTTGGCGAGTGTGAGCGATGAATTCTCTGGAGCAGGCCGAAGGTAGTCACCACGGCAAGCGAATTTACTTTCTAATTTCACATTTGAGTCGTTTCCCTCTCGGTGTCTGTGGTAATGAAGCATCAGTGTGTGTGCTGGGCTCGGGCAGCGGCGAGGTGCTGTGCACAGCTGGCTGCATCATCCCGGTGTTATTCAGTAACTTACTGTATAGGAGTTCAACTAAAATCGATGTATGTTGTACCCTCACTGTTTCTAGATTGTTTTTACGTGTATTGGTGTTGCCAAATTACAGTGAAAGTACTGCTCACATTGGTTCGTGCAGATTTACATACGATCTGTATTGTGCAATAACTTGAGCTTACGTGGATTTAAGTCAATGTCGGTGTAGCCTACATTTTATGTGTGCAAAATTAAACTGTAGACATATTTCACAGGTGTGAAAAGCGGGCTTTACTCAGACTTCTTGACTTGTGAAATTTGCACGTGTTTTGTGTTGTGGACGCTCCAATAATAACCCTTTCCTTGCCAGTGCTGGCAGGGCTTACAATAGGAAATGAACGTGTGCGGGAGGATGTGAGTGTAGATGGCATTTCCCCCCTGTGCAACACTGTCTCACTGCTCCTGTCAGGCTGTAGACTGTGTGATTCCCACCCCCACCAAGTTTGTCAGGTTGCTGCTGTGCTGTGGTCGTGGGGGGGAGCAGAGCGTGACCGGCAGCTTCCAGCAGACCCCCCACTCACACTCCCTCTGGGGCTCTTTGTGCCCTCGGCAGCAGCAGCAGGGGAGGCAAAGGCACCTATTTTTAGCCCCCCCATACTTGTTCTTCACAGTCTGCACATGCCAGGGTTGCACCCGGGTCTGGGGTGCAATATTCGAGCTGACCTCCGAAGACTGACACCCAGAGGGGAGGGTGGAATGCAGTCACGGTGTTAGGGGTGTAGTCGTACAGCACACCCTGGACAGTGTTAGGGGTGGGTGAATGTTTCTGACAGCTTTGACGTGTTTCCGTGCAGATCTCAAGGCCTTTGAAAGAAGACTGACGGAGTACGTGTCCTGTTTGCAACCTGCTACAGGGAGGTGGCGCAGTGAGTATTTATGGTTCACAGTAACTAAGCAGGGTCTGGAAATCGCTAAACCATCTCTATAGCCATGAGTCTCAGGTGTAAATATCGGCAATTACGTTCATATTAATATTAAGTCATTCAGCAGATATTTTGTTACTGATCGTGGCTTCCCTCCCTCTGTTTCCTCCTGACAGTGATTCTCATTGTGGTGTCTGTCTGTACGGCGACTGGGGCTTGGAACTGGCTCATAGACCCGGAAACACAGAAGGCAAGTGTGCGATGAATTACCTTAATGTCCGATAGAGGTGAGAGGACAGACCGGAGGCCTTTGAAATCCCTGACTCTCTCTCCACGTTGTTCTGCAGGTGTCCTTCTTCACATCTCTTTGGAATCACCCTTTTTTCACCATCAGTTGTATAACGCTGATAGGTCTGTTCTTCGCTGGAATACACAAGAGAGTGGTGGCCCCATCGATGTATCCTTTGTGTCTGGAAGGCAGTCACTCTGCAGCCATGAAGTGCATTCATCATGAGCTGTTCCCGGCACGTGACGCGCTTCAGCGCTCTTTAATGGAGCTAGTAGATGAAGTACATGGAGCTGTGCATGTTGCTATGAACATTGGAAGCAATCTGAGATCTTCACCTTCGTTAGCGGCTTTTATACGGAATTGTGGTGTTTCTAGACGTCGTTTTGCCGTTGATGATTCTTTAACCCAGTGTTCCAGAATTGCAGCGCGGTGCCGGACTGTTCTAGCTGAGTACAACATGTCCTGCGATGATGTAAGTGGGCATTTCCTAGGACTTTGAGAAAGTGAGTGGAAGGACTTGACTCTCTAACATAATCTTGAATGTCTTTTCAGACGGGGAAACTCATTCTGAAGCCACGGCCACACGTCCAGTAGCGCATTTCCTTTCCTGCGGATGCCGACCCACACTGTGAAATGGCTTTGCATAGGAACGATCCGTCTCTACCTAATGAACTGTGCACAGACGGAAAACCCTCGAAAGTCATTTCCAAAGGGAGTAACGGAAGAGGGGGGAAGAAGGGATGCATAAAAACAAAACAACTACAACAACAAAAACTGTTGCTAGTAAATAATGATTTGTACAGTTTCTTTAAGCATGAGGATCACAAGATCACGTGGAGCGATGTCTGTGCGCATCGTGCTTCGGTGTGGCTGTGTCACTTTAAAAGCTGTCGTCTGTGTGTGAAACGCGTCACACTCACGCACCCGTATGACCAAGCAGCCCTGGTCCCGGTCTCTCATACTGGGTTGACCTTGTCTCTCCGGTGACTGTAAATCACCCGGGGCACCGCTGCGTCGCGGTGCGGGGGGGCGTGTGTACGATTTTTAGCTTTTAAACCAGTTCAAAGGGAAATATCATGATGTGTGTTTTATATCTCATTGCTACGGTTGGCTTCCTCTCCTGTGCTGTCAGATTCACCACCAGTCGGGCCCATTACAGCCCTAAACTGAAGGTGTTTCCCTGGACATCATTCACAAGAGCCGGTCTGCAGAGAACTCCTCTTTAAAACTATAGAATATTTTTTTGTATTTTTTCTTCTATAAATGTGTATATATATATATATATATATATATATATGATGTGCAGACTTTGCAAATGCTTGCTATTTTCCTGCCACAGCCACTGTCTCATTTGGTTGTGAATGTCATCCTTTTTCACCTGTATATTTTAATTTTGCTTTTGTGTGTGTGTGTGTGTGTGTGTGTGTATGTGCGTGTGCGCGTGTGTGTGTGTGTGTGTGTGTGTGTGTGGTACGGAAATGTCTTTGAACCCAGTGATGAGATCTAGATTCTGTTTGTGTCTGTGACCACATGACACATGTTGCCGTGTGCCAGCTGAGTCTTACGGTCACAGTGACCTTTCTGCGTGTTCTCATAGCAGCCCGACAGGCTTAAAAGTCAGTGTTTAAAAGGGGCTTGTTGTTGATTAGTTAAATAATCGAGCACTGTTTTGACACTGAGGACACTATTGGTAATTTGAACTATGGCATTTCTGTGAAGCCTGTATGCCATTTTATTATTATTGTATTTGTTTATTAATATTTAAGTAAAGGAATAAAATCAGTATGAGATCCTTTAAAAAAAAAAAAAAAACTGACTTCATGGTATTTCTGCACTGTAAGAAATTATATGTGGGTTAATATTTTAAATTTTGATTAAATTAATTCAAACAGTGCTGATGATATGTACTCTCTGTCAGGGTGACGCATACCCAAGCATTGCTGCCCGATGATCAGTCAAAGCTGTTTGTTGAAGGTGAAATTTAAACAGACCTTGTAAAGTGATCTGGAAATGAGTTCATTTTTGTTTATCTTCTTGAATGTCATATTTCAGATTCTCATATCTTAGTTGCATATCAGAATTTCATCATTCTTAAGATTAGAAGAACTCTGTCATATGTTTGTTTTTCATTGTTTTGGTACTTCTACAGTGGTATGTACTCTGGCAAATAACTAAACATTTTGATTTTGGACAGTGCAATCTTAGCAGATGTTTTTTTTTTTAATCTCAATTCATTTATTTTGTTTCCCAAATCTCTTGCAATAAATGCGGTATTAATTTTAAAAGGTGTTGTTTTGTATAATGTGTGTTGTGACTGCTGCTTAACCCCCTATACTGCTACATTCACATTTAAACTATATTTTCACCAACAAAACAAGCCTTCCTAAGACTTCCTTTCTAATATTTAATTTATTGTATATTTTGGGATATATGAGACTGGAAGCACTGCATTACAAAATCTCTAGAGTTTGCAGGAAACTTTCCCCCATGCATATAGATATAGATGAGACACAACTGGAGGGTGAGATACTTGTGCTACAGGTAGGGGAATTAGGCCTACAAATATTAGCAGTACCACCACAGACATACTTTGATGGAAGTGACAGATTAAATAATTGCTTTTGTGAATGTAATCAGTCAACAGTAATCACTTGTGAGTGTATGCAAATATTTTTTGTTAAGCATTAAATCGCATTAGATACCTGGCAGAGTACAGTTCAGTTTGCTGTATATGAAGTTGGTGTGGTTTTCTCAGCCCTGTCGATCCTGTTATAGGGGAGCCAAATGCACCCATGCTGTTGCATAGTCAGTTGTAAGTTTTGGCCAATTGTTATATTTCATTACATTATTCTATCCATATAGAATTGGTTACTGCCCAGTCTGTTGCCCTAATTTATTGTATTATGATAAACTTGCACTGTGATACACTGCACTGCAATACACTGTATTGCACTGTAATATACTATTGTAAAATAGTGTGCTGAGGTGTGCTACACTATGATGTCGCAACTATGTTTTCTACAATTGTAAAAATGATGTTTCAATTATGCATTTACAGAGCTATAAATGTATACGTATAAATGCATGTGCATCTTTGCACCCCGTGGGAAAAAGACGTCCAGGTGAGTGCAATAGAAGAACACTTTAGTTCACTTGTACGTATTGCATACTTAATCACTTTTATTTAGCAATACACAAAGGATACAAGAAATGAACTACAATAGATCAATCCATAAATAAGAGTAAAATACCATAAGGACAAGAATGAAATACAATATTCTAAGAACCAAAAAATATATGACAGAGCACCAAATTGCTGCAGAAAATAAAATGTTTTCAGAAGCTGAATATTAGCATGCACACAGAACCCTCCTGCTGATGAACAGGACGATACTCTGCGCATCTGTTTTCAATAATATTACATACAACATAAAACATAGTTAATGATTTAATATCACGAGAATGAAGTTTCGCCGTTGTCTGCTGCCCTGCATCGCATGAAGAGGTTTAAACGCAAACGAGCCCTCTTTTCTCTTCCTTCTCATACACGACGAACATCATACTCCGGACGCTTTGCCTCTGGGTGCCTCTACACAGCCCACACTCTTCTGTGTCCTGGTCGGGTTCTTGTAACTCAGATTTGCGCAGATCTGCGTTCCCCCGCCAATGGGATCGGTGGAATCCTGCAGATCTGCGTAGAACTGCGGCAATCTGCGCTACGAGAATGCGTCAGCGTCAGACGGCGTCAGCGTGTACGTGCCTCGTCAGACTGGCGGCCGCTGTGTGCGCACATGGCCGGGCGCAGGCTCAGAGACACGGCGTGAGACGGAGACTCTGTGTGTATTAACAAAGTTAAGATTCACGTATCCCATCTTGGGGCCAGCAGGCAATGGGAAAAAGCAAGAATAAGAAGTTCAAGCGGCCGGCTTTCGGTACGACCGGGCTCCCCGTCCCTGTCTCCCCGAGAGAGGCCGACGAGGACGGAGAAGTGGACTCTCCGGCCGGCGAGCTGCTGGAGAAGGTAAGAGATGGTGGCCTGTACACTACCGGCCGAGTGAAGCGTGTTGTCCGGGTAGAGGACATTACAGGGACCGAGTCGGGTCCTGTGTGTTTCACTTTCCGTATAAGGCTCTGCCTCAGTGCAGCAGAGGTGCAGGGTTACACCGGGTCCGAGGCGGACTGTCGTGGACATTGTCACTCTGCATCGCCCTGGCACTGACATCATTAGGTGTTGCGCCTTACTTCAGGAACTTGGCAAGATGTTATGTAGGATGCCACCCAATGAAAGCCTTATTTCTGTTGTTATTGAACACTTCTCTTGGCAACTGCCAGCATCCAGAAGTCCAATCAGTGTAGTGCAGCTATTTAGTTTTTTCCCAGCCCAGCTCATAACACACGCTTACCTCCACTGTAAACACTAACCTCACTGTGTGGTGTGCAGCACAGTGACAGTTGTCAGCACTGTGAGTGTGTCTCTTTGTTGTGTTGGTGCTAAGGGTGTGACAGGTGTCAGTGCTGTGCCAGTGTTGTATTATTTATTTATTAGCAGGTGCCCTTGTCCAGGGCGACTTACAAAATGTAAGCGCAGTACAAAGTGCAATAATACAGGCATAATACATTTTACAAATTCAGTTTACACAGGTGTATACGAGATATACAGTAAACAATATATGAGGTCTTGCATCCTAGAATGAAAAAGCTGATAAGTGCAGACAAGATGTTAAGTCAAAGTTAAGAGCTAAGGGAAAGGGAGCGTAGGGGATATTAAAATAAACAATACAAGTGCTATTAATGAAAAGGCAAGAGTATGTCAAAACATTGTATAAGTGCAATCTTACAGGAGAATGAATGACTAAATTACAAGTAGGGTCTGAAAAGATGCGTCTTGAGTAAGCACCAGAAGGAGGTCAGGGACTGTGCTGTTTTGACTTCGGTGGGCAGGTCGTTCCACCACTTAGGGGATGAGAAGGAGCGGCTCTGGAGGAAGGGGAGTGGAGAGGAGGTAGGGTTAGTCTTCTGGCACCGGAAGAGTGCAGTGGTCTGGAGGGGATGTATGGGGAGATGAGGGTCTGCAGGTAACTTTTTGCAGTGTGGTCGAGACAGCGGTAGATTAGGGTCAGTGTCTTAAACTGAATGAGTGCCAGTATCGGGAGCCAGTGGAGGGCTGTGTTGCATTGGTGCGGTGTGTCACGGGTGTCAGAGCTGTGATGTGTTGTGTTAGTGTAATGCGTGATGGTTGTGCTCCGTGTGTGACTGTTTGTTGCCGTGCTGTTGCAGCTGCAGAGCCCCAGCCCTGATGTGCGAGAGTGCGCTTGTGCCAGTATCTC
Source organism: Amia ocellicauda (assembly GCF_036373705.1). Taxonomy (NCBI): domain Eukaryota; kingdom Metazoa; phylum Chordata; class Actinopteri; order Amiiformes; family Amiidae; genus Amia; species Amia ocellicauda. The sequence goes on along the minus strand of NC_089858.1, from coordinate 16,546,441 downwards.
TCGGATGGTGCAGCAGAGTCAGACCATCCCGGCGTTCCTGCAGCGCGACGCTGTGCGCTGCCTCGGCCCCCTGCTGCTGGACCGCAGCCTGGCTGTGAGGGAAACTGCCACCGGGGCGCTCAGGTCAGGCACCTCACACACACACACAACACGCACACACGCTCACAAACACTCACTCACTCACACATAATCACAAAGCTCGTTGAATGATACTTTAACAATTTAGTCAATCAATCATATATATGTGAGTGCCCCATGCCCCTGTTCTTGCTGTGACGGCCATGTTTCGTTGCTGTAGAAACCTGAGTGCGTGTGGCGGGTACGACGTGTGTGAAGACATGGTGAAGCAAGACATCCTGACGCCCCTGACCGCCCTGCTGCGAGAGGTGAGGGAGCTGTCACTGCGCAGGGAGAGGGGGACAGAAAGGAGCAGGGCAGCTGGGGAGTAGGCAGTGAGAATAGAGGGCTGGGACAGAGGAGTAGAGGGAAGACTGGAAGAAAGGATGGGGGAAAATGTGGAGCTCTAGGGGTTTCAGGAGAGAGAGAGAGAGAGAGAGAGAGAGAGAGAGAGAGGGGCAAGGAAGCACAGAGATGGTGTGACCAGGGGAGATATAGATGATGTAATTTTTCTTTTTTGGGGTTCCGCTCTGAATATTTATTCACACTGACTGACCTTCCCCTGCAGTGCTGCACCGCGTTTGACTCCAGCACCACTCCCTCACCCACGTCTAATAAAACCCAGAGGAAGTGTGTGGAGGACATTGCCAATGAGGCAGTGAACCTGCTGTGGAACCTGTGGTGAGTGAGGAAGACTTCGGCCCTCGGCGCCCTGCCCTCAATAGAAGTAGAACCCTCTCCTCGGAATGCACTGCGGCTGAGTGGAACTCTCTGATCCATAGCCGTGTGTCACTGACAGCAAGGTTTCAGTTTATTTTTCTGAAGAATAGAAGAAGAACCAGTTCTGTACTCACAGCATAAACAATAAACTAACTAGGCCATTCTGAAACGTGAGGAAACTATATCATGCAAATCAAAGAGCCAAAATCTCGATTCGTAGGTGTAACTGCAGGTGCGAAAGGCCGTTGTTATTACTGTGCTCTGATTTTTGTTTTTCCTCCTTCTCTAACCTGTCTGTGCGTGTCTTTGTTTGTCATTGTGTCTGTGACTTGTTTACATGCTTATGTATGTGTTCCTCTGTCCCTCGCAGTGAGAGCAGCAGCCTGGCACTGTCTGTATTCAATAAGCAGGGGCTGCTGGAGTTGCTGATGCTGTGTCTGCAGAGACACCCCCAACACACAGAGCTGGCCGTGTCTGCGGGTGAGTCTTCACTTCCTGCTCGGCTTCCCCTGCTGCGCCAGACACGGGCACTACATTCATACGGAGAGAAAAGGGGGACGTAGAAGGGGCAGGATGTGGGGAAGAGGGGGCTGTTTACGGGTGTTGCTGGTGCCAAAGGATGTCCAGCCGCCTGATGCTGGATCATACACACAGGCCTACATCTAGACTGGGCCTAAAACGGATCGGACCGCTCCGCGTTAGTGGCCGTATTCCCATCTGAGTTTTGCACAGCGGGAAGCTGGAGAGGAGTGACTAGCTGCCTGCTGTGTGTAAGATTGTGTTTGCTCCCCTGTGTGTCCAGCACACTGCCTGCAAACGGTGACCGAGGACAACGCGGAGCTGCTGGGGGCCGTGACGCCGGCCATGTTGCAGGGGCTGGAGTCTGTGCTGCTGTCCTCACAGCCCTCCCTCTCGCACACGCTGCTGAGGATACTGATCGCAGGTCAGCCCATGGCACCTCTCTCTCTGTGTCTTATCTGTCAGTCCTGTCCCTTCTTTCTCTCTTTTTTTACTCTCTGTGTCTCACACTGTCCATCACAATCTCTGTCTCTCCTTACTCCCTCTGTCTCATGCTCTCTCTGTATCACTCTCTCATTTCACTGTTTCTGTCTCTCTTAATCTCTCTCTCGTGATTTTCCATCTGCCTGACTGTCAATCTGAAGCTCTCTCTCCGTCTTGGTCTCGTTTTTTAATTCCCCCTTCTCCCCCCTGCAGGTTCAGTGTGGAACCTGAAGGGGGCCCTCCCCTCTGGGCAGCAGGCACAGACCCTGAATGCCCTGATCGCCACCCTGACCGCCAGTCTGGAGCTTGACTCGGGCCAAGTCATCATTGAGCTGCAGGAGGCTGAGGCCAGGCAGAGGACTGAGGCGGTGGACGGCACTGTGGCAGGGGAGCAGGTGGTGGTGGAGGAGATGGAGGAGGAGGAGAAGGGTTTGAGAAATGGGAACGTGCCCATGAGGAGTGATGACCTCTCCGACCTGCTGCCAGTAAGTTCTGCCAGGCTGTGCGGTGCAGTCTGGGACAGGAGTTGTTTGTTTGTTTGTTTTGGCCTGGAAGGGAGGCAGCCACTAGGCATAGGCCTTAAGCCAGTGCCTCCATTAATAGTCTTTGACATCCTACAGGAGCTTTTCTCTTATCCTTGCCTATTGGCTTTTTGTTGTTCTTTGTCGTTGTGTCGTTCTGGGGCAAGTTGCTATGAAGGCCGCTGTACTGAATACGATTTAATTGGGTAAAAACAGTGCCACCACTCTGCCATGCTTTCAAGGGCAATGGGAACACAATTATTCCCAGTAGTCTTCCAGGGAGACAATTTCTCCCCAATTCCTCCTACTCACCTCGAACCTGGGTCCACTGGTGTCTCGCAGTATCACAGAAGGCTGTGTTGAAGCAGGACTGGGGTGGTGGAGGATGCCCTCTAGCCTCACACCGACCCCTGAGGGTTGGGAGGCAGAGCCTGGCCACAAATGCGCTGTGTTCAGCAGAGGGCGGGAGGCCTGACACACTCACGTTCACACACTGCAGCCCCAGAGCAGCCCTCGGCCGCTGTGTGTCTCTCCAGGGTAGCCACGACCCCGGCCGGGTGGCGCAGTGCCTTTAAGCTGCTCTGAATGTGATCATCTTTAATTCCTGGTGACATTTCGGAGAGCTCTCTGCGTTGCCTATTTATATCCAGTGTCGCCGATCCAAAGTCCAAGCCTGCTGTAAAGACAGTTTTTGTGTTACTGTTTAGTTATTTATTTTTCTCCCAAACTGTGCTCAGTTCAAGTGCTGTGTGTTTTGTTTGACTGTACCTGTGATGTAGCTCCAGTTTTGATTCTAGCAGGCTGCAGGTACGGTACATTTGACGCCACACTTATGGTTGTGTGTTTTTGACATGTGCAGGTGGAGAACGAGGAGCTGAGGGAGGCCTCTGCACTGCTGTCGGCCCAGCAGACCTCACTGGAGATCATCGTCAACATGTGTTGCTCTGACGGTACGATAGGGGACGTGTTGAACTGGGGACACTGAGAGAGACCGACAGTGAGAGACACTGACAGTGAGAGAGATGGGACACTGAGAGACACTGGGACAGGAGAAGGCTGATAGTGATGCTATTGCAGAAAAATCGCTTGCCTGATTCATTGTCTCGAGTCAACACTGATGGTTTAATGTTAATATTTATATTAATGTACTTTCTGTTGTGTGTATCTGTGTGTGACTGCATTTGTGCACGTGTGTGTGTGTGTGTGTGTTTGTTTAGACCCGTCTGATGACGAGTGGGAGGAGCAGTCCAGCAGTGATGAAAGTGACCTCTGTACCGATGGCGTTTCCGAGTCATCCAATCAGCTGCTGTCCCCACTGTGTATGTCTGCGGAGGTGCACAACGCCCTGCTCAACCACAGTGTCCCTGAGAAGGTACTGTGTCCATGGTACTCTCTCTCTCTCTCTTCCCCCCCGTCGTCCTCCACCTCTTCCTGCCTCCTTCATTCTTACACCTGGCATCACTCACCCACATCTTCCTCCTCTCACCCTCACTGGCTTCACTCTATCTCCCCGTGTCCCTCCCTCTCTCTCTGTCACCACAGCCTCCATGTCTCTATCTCTACCTCTTTCTAAGTCTCCTTTACTTCACTCTCCTGAGGCACAGAGGGTGTCCCTCCTAAAGTGGGGCAAGCTGGGCCGGACCTCAGGTTCTAAAGTGAATATCTGTGTTGTAGGTTCTGAAGAAGACCGAATTCCCCAGCAGTGCTGCAGTGGAGGCCTGTAACAAGAACCCGGCCTGGAAGGGCCTGGTGAAGAAGTAAGGGATGAATTTTACTGTCCGCCTCCCTCTGTGGTTCGTGCTGTCACAGAGGGCAGGGTTGTAGATGTTATTGTTTGTTTTGTTCGGGGAATCCCACCTGACCTGCCGTTGCTCTAGAGCATAAACAACCTTAAGGAATGTGAAATCAATAAAATTGTATTGCTCGAGTGGATCTAAATATATAATGTATTATTTTTTTTAATTATTATTAGCTTAACACACCCTCCTACCTTTCGAATTAAATAAACCCTCACATAAACAAATGAATCGTAGTAGTATATGTAATATTTAACGTAGAATATTTTATTTCTAGCCCTGCCTTACATTTCATATTACAGGTGTTTGTTTGATCACTGCTGGTTGGAGGTCACGAAAAAGCCCAGTGCAAAAATAAAGGAAATGAGCTAGTGTTCAGAGCTTTATAGTGGAGCCGTCTCCCTGAGCCAGCTGGGTCCAGCGTGAAGATCCTTGCCTTCAAGGCAGCAGTTTTACTGCAGTAGGCTAGTGACACTGCACAAGGTTTAAAGTGTAAGTATTGCAGAGCGTAGTAAAAAAGCTGCAGCAGTGATGTGTTCCAGAGACAGGGTGAGGTGGGGTCTGGGTGTGGTGTGGTGTGAAAGTGCCTGTGTTGACCGTGTCTTCCTGTTTCCCAGGATGCAGCGGGTGCAGTGCCGGGCGCTCACCTGCCTGCACAACATGCTGTCCGTCATGGAGGTAGAGTCTCTGGGGGGGGTCACTGCCCTGCAGGCGCTGGCGGAACACCTCTCTAAACTGGTCTTCAGCACAGCAGGTGAGAGGCCAGGTGGTGCTGGCAGGTGTAGGGAAATGGTAAAATGGAAATGGAAAGGTACATTGCTGGTGTAAATGATCAACAGCGTGAAGGGCTCTGATCCATTCAGACATGTTTAAAGGCTGGAGGTTTCCAAAGCAGGCAAAGACAGCCAGCGACTGTTGCTATGTGGAGCGGTGAGGATCGTTTGTTGAGCTCCCAAGCTTAGTGCATTTCTCCTCACAGCACCTCCTCGCCCGTTGTATCAACAACAGCTACTAGACACTGCTAGGTTTGTGCTCACTCTGTTTTGTGCTAGGTGTTGTCCCACGCGAGTATTAACCTCTGTCTCCTTGCTCTGCTCAGAGATCCCCAAACAAGACGAGTTCCTGGAGGCGATCACCAGCGCCCTGAGGTCTCTGTTACAGATCATGGCCTCCAAAAATATCCCACAGGTGAGACACCCCCTCCCCTCTCCATTACCCCCTCCAGAAGTAAACCCTATTTCCCTCTAGTGACAAAACACACACACACACACAACACACAAACATATATATATGTATGTGTGTGTATGTATGTATGTATGTATGTATGTGTGTTTTGTTTCTGTCTTGTTTATGTTGTGTTTATGAAGTCTAGTAGTAGGTCAATCATTTCATTTTATTTTGTGAAATCCTCTTCTGCATGACAAAGGCTCCATTTTTCTTATGTGTGCGTGTGCGTGTTTCCTGCAGTGCATGAGCCCCCAGCAGCTGATGAGCCTGAGTGAGGTGGCGGCACAGTGTCAGACGGTCAGTGTGAGGGTCAATGCTCTGGCCATCCTGGGCATCACAGGCAGCACTCTGGCCAAAGAGCAGGACACGGCCAACAGCCTTCAGGTACTGTCCCCACACAGCCAACCGCACTCCCGTTCCCACTCTACTGTCCCCACATTACCATTGTACTCTGTAGTGTAAATATATTCTATATAAGACCATTTTATCACTAAACCCACAATTGCACTGTGGGCTGTGAGTTTATTTGCAGCCATTTTCAGATAGAAACTTGAAAGCGTAGAAGTACACCAGAGTCAGAAAAAGCTTCTACAAAAGCATCAGGCACATCAAGGTAAAGCAAGTCTTCTTCAGTGTTCAGATCCATGTGAGTGTCAGACTTCTATAGAAAGACCCTCTCACTCACAGACGTGGCAGTGTTGCTTCATAACTTACGCTGTGCTTGACTCTGCAGATGATCGGGACCTTCCTGCTGCAGGTGGCGTCCAAGGACTCCAGCCTGGTGGTGTGCGGGGAGGCTCTGGACGCTCTGTTCGATGTGTTCGCTGACGGAGCCGAGGCAGAGCGCGCCGCCAAGACCATCCAGCTGCTATCTGCACTCAAAGCCCTGCAGCCGGTCTTCAAAGCCAAGGTAGGACGGCCGCCGCAAACTACCACACTGCACCACTCTCCCCCACACTCTCTCGCACTCACTTTTTTTTTTGTTAGTTACAAAGCTAACTGGAGGGTTGTATGACGAGATGTTTTTTATTGTGCTCATGTCCTCTTCCTCCTTTTGCAAAGGCTCAGTAAACTATCATGATCTCTTTGAGTAAAGCCCTCCGTCATCCACCTGCCTGGCTGTGTTTCGTTGGTTATCCTCAGCCCAGTGACCGTGTCTTTTTCTCTCTGCAGCTGCGTAAGGAAGGCAAGGGGAAGTATAGCCCAGACCAGCTGTGTGTGCTGGACAACATCAAGGTCAACCTGCGGAGGTTCATAGGGTATCTGGAGAAAAACTGCTCTTAACTCTGGCTGCTGGACTGACTGCACATGGACAGACATATAAATGGAGGGAGAGAGAGAGTGTGAGGAAAGGGGACTGCAATCTGTACGACTGAACAGAAGAGAAAGATCCTGCAGCCAAAATGACTGATGGTTGCTGTGAGGGTCTCTGGTTTACTCCCCCATCCATTCAGACTGTGCAAAGTGTACTGGACTGTTTTTTATTTTTGGTTTTCGGTTTGTTTTGTTTTTATTTCTTAAAAAAAAAAAAAAAAAAACTAATTTTGATTTTTAGAAAATAAGGCATTGCTTTATGATTAAAAAAAGTGAGAAAAGTGGGATGGTTGCAATATTGCTACATTGAAGAAAGACATCTATTGCAAAAACTGAGCAAAATAAAGTCTTTAATATAATCTGTAGTGTCATTCTTTATCTATTCATGGAAGTATAAATTAATCAATGGCTTCATAAACCTGACTTGATATTAAGGGAACTTGTTTAACCCTTAGGGCTGAATCAGTATTGGAAAACACAGGTTGCAGTTTGAAAAGTAAGAGTAGGTTGAGTGTTATGTCATGCTTGGCCTTGTATACAAACACAACATATAAATGCACAGGTATAGCTGCTATTAGCATGTGTGTTTCTATGTGTGTTCTGTAGGCCAAGGCATCCTCCATGACATTCGCAGGGTGGATGTGTTGTGAGAGTCAGGAGGTCTCTCTCATATCGCCATGCCAGCTCTGTGCAGTTGTGCATCGGGAAGCCTGTGGTAGCTACACTGTATTATTTACATTGTGACAAAACCGATACGCACGTTCCCCCGGAGTGCTACAGGGAGATTCGGGTGGGTGGATTCTACTGTCATGGTGTGCAATCTGTAATTATGCTGAACACGTTCAAAACTGTCTGGTGATCATTTTCCTAACAGGCACATGTTGAGAGAGGATAAGGGACGAAGCCTACATGCTGCATTTTTACATGGAGAAATCCCTGTGGTTAATAGTCTGGTGACCTTTCAGACTGACCTGCTGTTTTCAAGAGGCTATATGATCCAGGTAGCATTGCCACTGGCACTATCAGAGGCTCTTCTGTATGTAGTAAAGTCAGCTGTGAGAGTGGAGAGACTTGTGACATATTTTGCACTAGGTTAACCAATCCCCCTACATTTGTATGCATGCATTTGATCCTGCTTAGAAATGGCAGTGTAAATGCACCTAATATATATGTAGGTTTGCTAACATTACCTGGAAAAGAGACTGTAGATAAAAACAAGTGGAAACTTGGGGAGGCCTTCAAGACTACTGCTGCTGAAGATAAGCTTTTACTGCTGTATCATGATCCTGTATAATCTTTAACAGCTATTTCATGGCAGAGAGCTGTTGTAAAATATATATATATATATATATATATATATATATATGATTGTTCTGTGAAGTCCAAAAGAAAGTGATCTTTGTGACTTTAGTAGTTGCAAGTTTCAACTTCTGGAGATTATCATTACCACAGGAATGGTAGTTTAATGTTTAATTATTGGGCCTTCCAGCTTGTGTGTGACTTGTGTGATGTTATCATTTGTGTGTGCGGGGGATTGTGTCTGTGGGTGGGAGGGGGTGAGGGGTAGCTAATTTTCTACACATGGGATAAAACAGAAAGCACTACAGGAGACAAAGGGGAGGGAATGGCCTCAAGTGGAGACAAATACTGCACTGACAGTGACTCAGTAATTCCTATAATCTCTTTCCCACCCCATCATCCAGAAAGGGTGTTTGTTCGGTTTCCAGAACTATCATATAAATCCACCTAAAACCATGCTCTATTGTGGCATCGCATGTTATGGAGGGGTTGTGAAAGTACAGGACACTCAGGGCAAGAATGACAGAGGTGTTGGGGAGGGGCAGTGGAGTTTTGAAGAGTAATTTAACATATATGTAGTAAAGCAAGGCTGCTTTAATTATACACAGTGACTTGCGATGGGAAGGCACTCTGAATGTGAAATTTGTTTGTTTTAGCATCAAAATAATTTACATTAATTTGTTCAGCTGCTCCTACAGTCCAACCATCTTGCTGAGGAACAAAATAATTCTATTCATTTAGTTTGACTTGATTATTGCAGTGGGTCGGTATTCCTCAGGCCAGATAACTTCCTGTTTGTTTTTTGACACATACATATGATCAATGTTTTAGTAAGAAATAATAAAATATTATAACTACTGTTGTGAGGGAACTGCATACTTATACATACTTAAAAAATGTTTCGCCCCTTGAACTCCTGAAATCTCAGTGGCACCTAATATGATTTATATTTGAAAAAACAAAAATATATATGCATTAGGTTCATCATTAGAAACATAATTTAAAGTCTTTGTAAGTGACAGTACTTTTTGCTAAATATATTATTCAATATGTATTACTATGTTTTGATAGTTTGAAGAATAGTCTAAGCACAGAGAGACAGAGACCTGTATGTACTACACATATTACTGTTTTGGGAACACACTAGTAAAATACCAGCAAAAAAAAAAATATATATATATATACATTGACACAAAACAAACTCTGGTCTATATAATATAGAGAGTTGGGGAAAAGACAGTGGCAAGTTTAATTAATGATATCATGGTAACTGCTGATCCCCCCTATCTCGTTGCCAAAACAGATTTATCAATCCCTCGTTACGTAACAAGAAAAAAATGTTGTGTTTGTTGCGTAACAGTTCCTCTGGCCACACCCACGTCCCCTCCCCTCACCGTGCGAGTCTGCGCAGTGCGGCGCCGTGCTCCGCCATTGAAGCTCCCGAGGCGAGCAGGTCAGAGCAGCAGCTGCACGTTTGAGCTCTGGGATTATTTGGGAAACCGAACTTTTCTTATAGTTTTAAATTTTAATATTGACTACTTTCTTCCTGCTTCTCGGTTATTTCCTTCTATGTAGTGTTTCGGTTAGAGGGAGATCACGGTTGTTCTCGTCAGTATATATTTATATCTCTATCCATCTGGAAGGTAAAACGCTGTTCTGTATCGACGGGTTCAGCCTGGCTGGGGAGGCGGTGCGTATTGCCGTTTGATGGATCCGAGAATCGCCTGGTTTCAACCAGAACAGCTCGGTCCTGCCAACAGCCTGTGGATGCAGATCTGGGAGACGACGCAGGGTTTCGGCAATCTGTACTTCAACAACAACTACAGCGGCGGCAGCGGCGCGGCCAGCCCGGGTCCCAAAGCGAGCAGCAACGGCGCGGCGGGCAACGCGAACGCCACCAGGAACGGGGCTCCCCCGGCGGGCAGCAGCGAGACCCGGGATCCGGGCATGTCCAGCCCTCGGGCCGACGGCGATCCGATGGAGCAGCGGGACTTTCTACCCCTGGAGACGAACAACAACCACAACAACCGGCCCACCGGGAGGGGCGGCGGTGGTATCGGAGGGGGTGCCTGGAGAGAGGTGTCGGATCTGGCGCTGAGAAACAAGAGGAAAAGGGACAACAAGGCGAGCACGTTCGGGTTCAACAGCAGCCTGTTGGACGGCGGGGCCGGCGGCGGCTTCACCGGGACGCCCTGGAAGAGTCGCAACTACTCGGATGGGCTGCTGGGGTGAGTACAGCAGTCAGCCGGACACACGCTCCCCGGCAGTGGCCTAGGCTCCGGCACCCATTAACCAGACTTACTCTGTAGCTGCATGTCTTTCATGGCAAGTGCTTTTAACTTACGACCGGCAGATGGTTGCTTACGTTTAATCTAAGCAGCACTGATGGTGTGCATTCACCAGACCAGGACTGACATTGCGACCCGAGCTGCGTCTCGGCTGGGTTTGTGACCTTGGTGGAGTGGCCACTACCTGTCTCGAGTTTCTTGTCTACACCGAAAGTGAGTTTATTGTTTTGCTACAGACGCATGCAGTATATTGGAGGTGTGTAGTGTCCGTTTTGTCGTGTCCACATGGTGTTGGACGTCCTCTTCAACATCTTGTTTAATTAGAGCGGAAACGAAGTCGCTGTCATAATCGCCTCGGAATGTTCTTCTCACGCAGGTTCTTATTCGATTAATCGGGTGTATGGCAAGTGATAGGGGCCATCTCTTTCTAACTGGCGTGTTATCGACCGTCTGATTTGTGCTTTTTCTTTGGCACTGCTCAATGTCGGGCGGATTAGAGCGGTTCCTACTGAATGGATTACTGGTTAGCAGCAGTCGGGGGAGGATCGTGATACTCTAGTACACCTTCCAGCACTTTCTTTCAAATAACTTTTCCCATTGCTCTCCCGGAGCTGTGATATCGGGAGGATGCAGAGGGAGCGGAGTCGGGGCTGGGGAGGAGTGAGGGTCGAGCCAGGGCTAGGGGGTGCACAGGGGTGCTTGTGTTTTTGGGGAGAGCTCGATCACGCGTTTGCTTTAATTTTGTTAAAAATACTCTGGTGACGTCATTGGGATCTGGAAGCACGCTTACCAAATGAAACCCCGAGCTCTCTTGAACACATGTGGCAATCACATATTACCTAAATATTACTGCTGCCACTGTTACGCTTATTAATTATATTATCTTAAATATTGTTTGTTATATTTAATTTCCTGCTGCACTGTAATTTATTTTAAATGCTGGAAATATTGTGTACTATTGCAGTATTGTCTGCATGCTGTAGTATTCCAGCATCTTAATGAAATGTTGGGGGTTGTTTTATTTTGACATGTAATCGAGTATTTACCAGCTATTTTAACTATCTGTCTCTGTAGCAAGTGTGGCATTTCAATTAATTCACAAGCACGTTAAATGTAGTTTATCTAAACAACAATAAAACGGAGATGCATATAAAACGGTATAGTTCATCCATTTTCATTGTCAGGTGTGAAAGGTGATATTTTAAATTATTTTTTTAACAGCAGAAAGCTGAATGGATAAGACAATAATAGAGCAATAATTAATGAATAGATCATATAGGAGCCCTCTTCTGTGTAACAGCAGGCCTTGGTTTGTGTGTCCTACAATTGTTTCATTGGTCTGGACAGACATGGAAATTCCCAATATTTTATTTACAAAGTAGAACACCATTTTAAAAGTTACGTTTTTTTGTATGTCTAAATGTCAGTAATGGCAACATTAACAGAGCAGCAAAATATTAAAAAAACTAAAAACTAGCACAACTACTTTATGTAAATTATATATGGCTAACAATCAATCAACGGCCACTGAATTGTTGGGAATTGTCCTATCAGAAGCTGATTTATTTGCTCAGAGTCCAATGAATCAGACAGACCATTCCTGAACATTTGAAAAAGTGACCCATCACTAATTCTGACACACCCTAGCTGGGTTAGATCCTTATTGTGTTTACAGTCAGGTGTGGCGTGAAGTGTCCCAGTTCATCTGTAATGGACTTAGAAGTTCTCAGGGTTTGCCTGTCCTACATAGGAGGACTGCCAATGTCTAGCCAGCTGCATCTTCACAGTCTTTCAATCACACCAGGTTACATCAGTATGTGTTAATTGATTTATTTTTGTATGTGAAATTAATTTTAAATAAAAAAAACTAAAGTTTGTTTTGAAAGGGAGTAGTATGTTTAATCCGTACAGCAATGATTATAACATAATTAAAATTCAGCCACACTCATTTTGCCTGTGGGAATTTGAAGCCATGAGAGTGAGCGCCTTGATATTTTTAGAACAGAAAAGGTGTACAGAACTAATATAAGCTGCAACATGCAGAGCCTTAGGCTTGTGGAAGGACGGGGGCAGATCCACATTTATAGTAATACTGAAGCACACTGTTTATGTAGGTGCATTCCAGTGTGATTCTCCCACTACTGAAGTGTAAACTTGTGATGTACGGTTTGGACGGGTCTCAGAAAGGGTCTGGAATCATTACAACAGGCTATGATGTGTTTAAACAGTTTCACTGTTTTCTTTCATTGCCCTTCTTGCTTAGCTGATGTTAACCACTGCTTTTTGGGAAAAGGACAGCTTCATTGGAAGGGACAGCGAGAGGAGCTTTTGCCATCCCTGAGTGACTCTGAGCTCCCTGCTCTATGGTAGAATGAAACGCAGCTTATTAATTACATTATTTTAAATTCCCTCCAGGTTGGAAACAAGACACTGCTGTGAAATATTACACTCACAATTTTTAGCTTCAAGGTGTTTTCTGTATTCACACGTAGCCAGCCGCAGCCAATCCCCTACAAACAGCTGTGCACCGAGAGAAACTTTACTCAGTGTCTCTTGGTGAGCTAAGCCAGCCCCTGGACCACTTCAAATGTGCATTGGTCACAAAATAAGTTGTCTCGTTGCAAGAAAAGGTGCTTGAAGAAAAACAGCATTTGACTGTTCGCTGAATGTGTGATAGTTATCCAGGACAGGAAAGAAAATGAGAAAACAGCATTCGTATGGCAGGGCTTTCTCTGAGGTTGAGTTTGTTTTCGAGCAAGAGTGTTATTGTCAGGGGCGATGCAGATTGTGGGAAGAAGGGCTAGAAGAACACATGGCTGTTGATAGAAGGCCCGCAGATTTCGAATGGGGAAATTGTTTACATGCAGTACACGCTGAACACGTCCCAGCCCTGCTCTCCAAAACAAACAGGGGACCGCCCTCCGCTGCCCCTCCTCTCGTGTAACCTGATCACACGCTTTGTAGAGCTGCACAGCCTGCCAGCCCTTCTGCACTGGAGATTTTATTTATTTATTTTTCTTTGTGGAAGTTTAAAGAGGAAGAGTTGTGAAAGATAAATGCTTCCCTATGAGGCAATAAAATGTTTTGTTTTTGTGTCGTTCTCGCTTGGTTTCCCCTCTGAGAATCCCAGCTGATGGCGCTGGTTTGCGAGAGCTTTTGCATTGCATTCTGGGCCACACCAGGGCTTCACAGTGTCCTACCCAGTGTGCAGACTGCTCCCAGCCACTGCCTATATATTTTTGTTTAACAAAAGTAATGAAGTAATAAGGGTGTATTTTAGTAGAACTGCAATGCAAAGTATTTCTGCCATGAAGCTGCTCTGCCCTCATAACCTGACAATAGAAGCTGACTAACAATGGGAATACAGAGAGCAATTAAATATTTACAAAGTTGCTAGATTGAAAGTGTTGATCTATAAATAGTGTATTGTAAGGCTCCTGTTGTATTAAGCTTTTGAGTATAGATACACTGGGTTTTTAGTGTGGTAAAGTTTAAGGGAAAGAAACCTGTGCATGTCATTGCATTCCCTTTCTCCCTGCCGTGTCCTTCACAGGCCTTTGACCTCAATTGCCTTTTTACTTCCCATCCAGTTTCATCAGGGGAGAGGAGTAGTGGTCTCTCTGACACGTGCACTTCTGCTAACAGAAATGGGCCTTGCAGAAGGGCATAGCACTGCCATTCCTCATTCTGCTGTGACAAAGTGCAACTGTGCAGTCTCTGACACCTTCCCCTTCCTCTGCAAAGACATACTGCAGACCTAGACTGACTTGCAAGGAAAGCTTCAGATGATCCCTGCACTGGGACAATGTGCAGACATGTGGGTCCTGATGCACAGTTTGCAACCTAAGTAATTATATATTGATCTCATCCTTCCACACACAAGTGCAGCATCCTACAAACAAAGCAGCTACTCTATAGGTTTAACCTTGAGGGATATATTGCCAAATGTAACATTTAGAAACTATTAAGGGGCTGTTGTATTGAACTGTATTCGGAGAATTCAAGGACCTTTCTCCACTTCACAATGCACACCTCTTTGACACATGGCTGATGTGCATTCCAGCTCCACGTATGGGAGTGCGAGACCTATTATAATACTACTGCACTTCTGAAATGTTTTCATTGCTTGCTTACTGGTGCTGCAGAAGTTAATTCTGGAAGTGAACTTTCATAAATGAATACAGGCTTTTGAGTCACACTTGTTACTTCTCCTGTTGTTTCTGTTCGTTGCATTCATTGCAATACAAAATAAACACATAGTTTTAGAGTTATGCAGGAAAGCATTTCTCCTGCCCTGTGGCGCTTCCTGTAATCCTGTTATGAAGCCCCATTCCACACCAAGTAATTGGTATCTGAGCCGTTCTAGTCTGTCTGATGGGTTTAACAGGAGTGTAGTGAGGAGAGGTGATAAATGCTAATCGCAGAAATATCGGTTTCAGGTCCAGGTGTTAATTCTCCTAGCCTGGGTGACTGCCAGGCTGGTAGCTGAATTGCCCAGTGTCAGATACTGCATATGAGAGCGGGTCCTAGGCATGCTATGTTCGTGAGAGCTGTGGCAAAAAATAACCCCCAGCACGTGCGGGGAAGCCTCGCAGCTCAGCTGCTGTGTGTCCACAGAATGGAATGTGTTTTTAATCTTTTTCTGCATTCTGGGTTTCCTGGAAAATCCTTTCAAGTATAAGCTCTGCGAGAGCTTATGTGATATAAACGTGAGGATGGCGACGGGGATCATTCTGCGGCCTCTGCTTACACAAGGCCTCGGTATCACAGTGAGACTGCACACCCTGCAGAGCGATGGAGTTAGCCTTCTGGGGTTCTCGTTTGGTGGTTTTAGAGGGTAAAATGTGTCGTGAAGTGATAGAGGGTGGACAGCTATCAGCCCACTCTTGAGGCAGTTGTGGCCCACTGAGGGCCTTGTATTTGAGAACACCCCCACATTGTGAGGGACACACAGTCCCGGTCTGCTCCTAATGTATTTATCATGACAATAAAAAAAATATATACTACTTCTACTTTGCCGATTTTGTTTACTAATCCACATACACCTCTTTCTCTCTCCGCACGGTCACCTCAATGAGCCTGCCCTTGGGTAGGGCTCCTGCTGGCAGATGTGTTTGGAAACTCTTCAGTGAATCAACTTATACTCCCTAAATACGATCCTCTTATTACCCACAGAGGATGACTATATGCCATTTTGAATGTATTTAACCAACATTACATGCGTTAAAAAATAATAACATTTCTGCCAAAGTGCCGCTCATGTGCAGTACTACACGTGAGACTTGTAGGAGTTTTGGCAGCCATAATTCAGGAAACGCATATATTGGTGTAAAATTGAGAACAAATGTTCTCTTGAGTCATTGTGTAATTGTTTTGCAGATGCGTTTGGCAGGGGAAGGGAACAGGTCTTGGTTCAAACCCAGTTCAAGGCTATACTTAAAATAAACAGGAGCGTATACTGGATTTTCTGATCGGACATCATGTGATCTGTGCATGGCAGCTGCTACTGGGCAACTCGGTAGTCTGGATGGCCACAAATGTGATCCAGACTACAGAACCATAATCTTCCAACTATGATGTATTTTTTTATTTTTTTTTTATCAGTTTCCAGTACAGGCAATAAATATATATGTGTTTGTATATATCTTTGTTACAGATGGATTGTTTCAGAGATACTATAAAATCTCTGATTGTATAAATCATTGTAATGTGTTGGTGACATCTACACTTAATACCCATTGGCAGCTTGCTAGCGCTCTGCTCTAAACAGAACCGTGAGGTCTGATTGGTTATTGTGTTGGGTTTTGCTGACAGTGCCGTCTAATTTATGAAATGTCTTAGCTGGTTAAAAAAAATGCTTAATGCTTAAACTGTAGGCCTAAACTACGAACATCCCTCATTCATAAATGAGAAATGTGTGCTATCATAGTCTACCTTTGTGTAGCTCACTGGACTACCACACAAGTGATTTGGCCAGCCCTGAAGTTCTCATCTTTTGAGATTTACAGGCAGTGGAAATCTTGTTGCATTGCATTGTTTTTGCTAGACTGTGGCTTCAGTGCTGTTCAAACAAAACCATGCGAGAGCGTCGCCAATCGGAAAGGAGAAAAGCCTGGTTCCCCAGCAGTCGCTGTGTGATTGTTTGAAAAGTTCCGTTTTCAGTGATAAGACTGATTTCTACATCCTGAATCTTGAGTGCAACAGACTTCGCAGTTCCTAGTGTAGCAGACCAGCCTTCCTTACAGACCAGTAAATAATATAATCTTGAGCTTGAGCTGCATAGACTGGGAACAAGCACTTTTCTGTGATGTATGAAAGCAGCCTCCACCTTTCGCAGCCTTGACTGATGTCAGTCAGTGTCAGGTGTGTAATTGAGTCGCTCACCCAGACCTGTAGAACTCGGTATCGGATCACCTCTGTGCGTTTTGCTGACTGTTTATACGTTCGGACAGGATGCTGTTTCAAGACGGACCTGAATGTGAAGTGTGGTACTGTTTACAGGCCAAGCGAGCTCACATTGGCCCCAGATGTTTTTCGGCTGGTGGAATGCTGGGAGCTTTTTATTGCTTGACTAAACATAAGGTTTAGACCACAGCTGCCGCGGGCGCCAGATACTGTTTACGGCTTGGAACGATTGCTACTTACCTCGCCATGAAGCTGAGAATGAGAACCTGTAAAATACGGTCCTTGTTCGAGGATTGTTGAGCGTTATTCCTCATTACAAGTTCAAATTCAACAGTTTGTGATCTTCCCAACCATGTCAGAACCATCACCTTCACCGGTGTAGACGTTCAGGAACAGGCGCATTTGGTGGGATTGTAGCCCGTTAAATTGGTCGAGCTCTTACCCTGAACACAATATTTAAATTCAGAACAACGTTTCCAATACATTTCTACCCCAAGTCCTCTAAGGAAAACACTGATATAAGCTGCACAGCATGAAGGTACACACCAATGAGCACCAGTGTGCTACTGGAGGGCAAGTTATGAACACACTGGGGCCCAGGTCAAAAGAGTTGCTAATGACATGGCTGAGAAAAATTTCAGCCCAGGGGAACCTGACAGCGTACCCCTGGATCCTGCATCTCTTGTGCGGTGTCTGATGGTGCTGCTGTTTTGGGCATTGCTCTGAGACTTGGAAGAGCAGTTTATTTTTGTCCCCGATTCTCCTGCAATATTTATAGCAGGCTGCTATTGCTGTGCAATGGAGGCTATTCTTAACAGTTGATTCTTCAGGCCTGGCACATGGAAAGACACAAAAACAATCACAAATACGTTCTGTATGCATTCCTTCTGTGCCTGAAGCAGGTATTCAATGAATTGCCTCTTTGTTTTAGTTTCCCCCCCCCCGAATGCAAATGGATGTTGGTTATACAATTCTTGGGTCAAATGCTTATGCTTTGAAGGTGTTATTACAGCTGAATATCTTATCAAGGGTGTGGACTAAATTCTGATTAGTTTTGTCAAAGGCTGCTATTGTTAAGCTTTAAAAGTGTGTATCTGTGGTTTTATTCAAGATTCAATTTCTGCATTGAGCTTGTTTTCTGTCTGCTCTCCCCTTTGGAGAGCCCAGGCAGCACGGGTTTCAGACGAAGCAGTCTGAGCCTTTCAGCATGAATGCCTTCCCCGATTAAAAGGCTGCTCTTGTTCTCCCACTCATTTGCCTGCCTCTACTCGATCCTGAAACGAAACTGATACCAACAGCGTTTCCTCAGGTGGGGGAGGGGAGAGACCTTGCTGTGTGTTTTTTTTTTGTTTCTTATTGGTGTATTTTGAAATGGTTTCTCTGTATTCTTTCAAGTTTCCTCAGCAGTGTGTGGTTGTCCCTGCTGTCGCCTGCCATTTAGATGGTCTGTCCTGGCTATCCAGCACAGATTAAGCTGAGATGGCTCCTTCCCCTCTGATGCACATGTGCAGCATGTTGAATGCGATCCGCAGCTATGTCCCCAGCCCTTCTGAGCCCTATCAGCCTCTCCTGGGACTGGGAACGTGCTGATTGCTCTCACAGATCCCTGTCCTCCCGTTCTCAGCCCCCTCTGCAGTGATTGTTACTCAGGCCCAGATCAACACTGTCAGGTTCCCTCCGCAGAGCCTGCGTGTGCTGTCATGCCGATGGCCCTGTGCCCAATTTTATGTCGAAGCAACTGAGAGCCGGCTGGCTCTATGAATCGCCAACCTCCTCAAGGTGCTTCCTGGAGTCGTGTGGCCATGAGATACGCTGCCGGACAGTTGCCTCCGCCCCCGTCCCCGTCCCCACCTCGGACGCAGAGCATCGGAGTAGTGCAGCCTTGGCTGTGGTGGGGTTCCGCTGTCCAGAGGGGCCCTGTATTCATGTAATGAGAATGGATGTGTGTCTGTGGCAGTAGCTGAGCCGTGGCACACTTCCACAATAGTTACAGAAATGCAACATAACTCCAGATCTTCTGAGCTGGTGACATTCTGCCGACAGCTGTGAGTTGAGAATTGCATAGAAATTAATTTGACAGTTTTGATGGATTTTATACAGTGTATTCATTATTGTGTGAAATAGTCAGTTAAAGTAAATACGTTGCTTGTTGGACAGTTAGAGTAGCACACTGCGCACGCCAGGCGTATTGACTTAAACTGCAGCCCCTCTGCTAACCCTAAATCTATTCCATTGTGTTTACATGCGTTTACAACCCCTCCCCTCAAATCTTTGGATGCGACACGACCGCACATTGTGTCCTCGCAGGCAACAAAACTGTTTACAGCTGCTTCTGGTAATGTGGAAAGAAAATGGTCTTTAACTGTTTATGTGGGTTTCAAATGCAGGGCCCAGCCCAGGTATTAATTTGTTAGACCTTAACCGTTCCCCTGTTCCCTTCACACCTGGCCGATCTCCTGTGTTCGCTCAGCAGCACTCTTACGGATGGACAAGGTGTCTGAGCTTTTAGATGGCCATCTTCCTCTGCTGTTGGCCAAAGACACCTGTGTGTTTTAAGTTCTGTGCGTCAAAGTGTAGTAGAGATTACTGAGGTGGAAAAAAATGAACAGGGCATTGTATAAAAGCTCAAAAGTAACTGATCCAGTTTTGTGATATTGTAATGCTTTGCCAACTTAAAATATATATGTAAAAGCCTATTTGTGTAGAAAGCTTTGTGTGAATTGGGACCAGTAGGTACACTGATACACACCTGAGGCAAGCTTGGTGCAGCAGGGACATGTTCAGACCGTGTGCGCACTGTCAAGCGTTGGTGTTTCTGTCAGGGCTGCAGGCTAATGATCTCGGTGTTAGTGCTCAGTGCACCTTGGACTCCGGTACTACAGTGATTAATGCGTGTTGAGCAATACCGTTTGAAGATGCGCAGGCGTGCACCGTGACTCTCCTGCCTCTGGAGCAGCAGTGGTTTAATTATTCCACCAGCATCAGGCCCGAGAAGTTGCCGCTCACAGGAGGCCCTCCGCCCCACAGCGCTTTTGGAAAAATTGCAGCATCTTGATGCTCAGAGCCATGAGAACAAGCCTGACTAACATCTTGACCCTTCTGCAGTCTCTTGGAGGTTTGCAGTGCTTCCTTCAGTTACGCATGGAGAAAGTGACAGCTGTGCTAATAGTTATAATGAGCTTTGAGATCATCATGGTGGGGCTGCATTCAGAAGGAGCTCATAACTCCGCTCTCTGAGCATGTGTGTCTGTGTACCGAGATCATCCTCTTTTTATGGGATTGTATTTTTCTCCCCCTCCCTGCTGTGGAAGTTGTGCTTTGTTCTTCTGAGAACTGGTGTTTCATGCATGCAGTTTTGCTGGTTTTGGATCCCAGTTTTGTTTATGGAGTTCTGTGCAAAACTGCTGTCAGCCGTCGATGGCCACATGTGGTTAGTGTGAATGCATCTGTTATGAGCAGCCAGCCTATATCATCCCAAGCTTGCTGTGCTCCAGGCAGAAATCATCCTGAAAACTTTCTTCTCCATGGTGTTAGTGACAGGAAGCTCGTAAATGCACCCCGATCAAAACCATCAAACGTCAGCTGTGCCCAAATTTTTACTCACTGTCCGAGATTCGGCAGAACATCCGAAGAGTTGAATTTTCTCACGCTTTCCTTGTGATATTAATGAACTCATGCCTCAAGAAATGAAGAAAATTGCCTTTTTTTTTTACTGGGGGATAACTAAAAATATGAAATGATATTAGTAACTGTTCTGGTTTAGTTTACATAAACAGCTTTGAAATACAAATTAGAAGAATCGGCAGAGTTCACTGTGAGAACACCTGCTTGCTCCAGTTGCTACAGTAGCCACTTCTGACTGTGATTTTAATGTCATTTGTTGTCTTATTTACTTACTATGCCTGGCAGCCTTCAAATAAATATACAAATAAATAGTCATTTGTACGTAAATAAACACAATTAAAAGCTTTAGTAAATGTCTTACAGAATTGTGCGTGAGTGTGAAATAAACAACCTGCTAGCCTTCACAGAGTAAATATCGCTCTGGAAGGCATTCCAGGGTTTGCTTTTTCTACCTCGTTCTGTACTGATTGCAAAGCCTCCAGCAAAATGTGGCACAGAACATACAGGACCTTGCCAGTAGAATGTGGAGTGAAGCCACTGCTGAGGTCTGGGCAGTGGTGGGAGCTGTAATGTTGACTCTGAACTGTGTGTGTGTGTGTGAATTTGTTTACACGAGTATACCAAAAGATGACAAAAACAGATGTGTATTTATTTGTAAACTGCAGATAAAACCTGAGAAAAACAAATCCATTATAGATGGATTAAAACATAAAGATGTATTAAACGCCCTCATTGTGTTTTCAATGTTTACATGTCTATATTCTGTTCACTTCCACAATCCTATCAGCTGTGTCTATTTGTCAAGAAAAGGCATGGGGTTGGCACAATCACTGCGGTTTGCCTCCTGCCTGCCAAGCTGGGCTGTTTAGTTATGTGGCAAGTAGGAGATGACAGCCGTGTAAGCCTGACTAACATCGGACTGGATCATTGTAATTCTGATAGCTGGTTGGATGTCCACAGGGTTTCCCAGTTGACACTCAGTGGAGAAACCATGACAATTAATAGACCTATGGCTGCTTTAATGATTTTTAGTTACAATACAGCAGGGCTAATAGATTTCTGCTGCTGCTGGGTCCTGAGCTGGCGTGTCTGAGCCTGTGGTATAAATGGGTTTCTGTGACTCTCCTCTGGATGTAGCACATGTGCTATATTGTCCTGTCTTCTCCTCCCAATGAACGTGACCATTTTACTGTTATATTTTAATATGACTGTCTGTTAATTTAAAAAAAATAATAATAACAAAGATTGAAGATTAGTCTTCATGCCTCTGCACTCACAACAATCCAGCTTGTGGTCTCCCCCATTTTTAATTTTGGTCCACAGTGTTGCCCCTCTGATTCTCAGATTCAGAAGTACTCCCATGGCACACCAAGATCGACCTCACCAGTGCTCATCTGTGGTTTGTGCCTCTGGCCCTGACTGCTCTGCTAACCCTTCCCTCTCTCTCTCTCTCTCTCCCATTCCTTTCCAGGCTCCACGAGGAGATCAAAGACTTCTACGAGTACATGTCGCCACGACCAGAGGAGGATAGGATGAGGATGGAGGTGGTGAAGAGGATAGAGGGCGTGATCAAGGACCTGTGGCCCAGTGCTGACGTAAGGCTGTTTGTTGGGGACTGCCCTCCCAGTGAGGGGACTGGGTGTTGGGTGCTGGGGGACTGTTTCAGGTTTCCACCAGTGGTGCTGGTTTGCAGTCACCCTGCTGCTGCATACAAACTAAGAACAGAATTATTATTCTGTAAAGGTACAGATTTAACAACCTGTCTTATCTCCCTCTCCCCTGAGGGTTATATTTGGTAATGTAATCAGGTGGTCCTGTGTGGAGTTTCCCAGGTGGGCTCTTTCCAGCTGACTGTGAAATCGCATGCTGATATGGCTGCCAATACCATGTGCAACGTGCTGGTGTTTACATACCTGTTGGCAAATGTATAACAAGTAATACCCGAACAATGCATTTTCATAAAATTTTAATGAACAGTTTAGTGAATCCAGTCTGGGGACTTCAGTTGACCTTGGTATCCTAACAGTTTGTGCATGTATGCTTTATGTACACTGCTGTTTGTGTGTGCTGTTGAAATATCTGGAGTGTGTGGGAGTAGAGAGTGTGTCCTTGTTTTTACAGAATTGGAATGAGCCTGTCGGACTGGTGTTGTGAAATCAGGTCTAAAAACTTTAACCAAATTGCTACTTTCAATTCGCCAGAGATCCTGAAGGCGTTTATACTAAGACGTCACTAGAGGACACTGTTTACAAATAACTACAGTACAGCCTGAAACACTAGCTTAACATGCTGATTTGGAATATAAGGTTGCCAAATTAGATTTTATTGCATTATATTTATATAATATTATATTTAGTTGTGCTATGTACATGCATACAATTATGCACAGGAATTAAGTCTTGTCATGAAATTAGGGTTACTTTTTGGTCTGGATGGGGTTAGGTCCAGAGCCCCTAGTAGGGCTGGGCGATATGAATAAAAATAATCTCTCTAATTTTAGAAGTTTGGGCGATATATGATATATATCTTGATATTTCTTGTTTTTATCCAATTAAGCCACAAAATAAGACCAAAGACATTCAAACAACAAATATTTTGTTAATCCTTCAATAAGCAAAACTAACAAATACTACATGCAGGCTGTCATGGTAAATAATATGCAGAATGTGGGGTGCCTTATCCCAGGGATTTTATATAGAACAATTATCCGGTCAAGGAAGGATGGACAGCAGCTCCCATCTAAAAATATGTATTAGAGGAAAAAGTTAACATTATAATGCTTACACGTTTCAACTTCCTCAGAGCACATATATAAATATACACATTATGATTTACTGTCACATATCAACAATAACACAAGTAATAGTAATCACGCAACACATGTGCTGTAAAAGGTACAGATTCAGGAAGATTTACCACAGCCGGGTTTATAGTGGCGCATTAACATCTGCTAGACGGAGACATTTCTTCACTGACTGTCGTGTTTAGATTCTGCTTACCGGTACATAGTAAATAGTTATATTATTATAACACGTTGCACACGTTGCACCCCGCTCTCGTCGTTGGGCTAAACTCAATCTGCAAGAACCCCCACCCCCCTAATTTAGATTGATATAATTTGTATAAAAAATATTATTATTAATAATACAACTGTTGAACCACTTCACCATATTACTAAAAAGAAAATGATACTTTCTGCATGTGTTTGCATTGCTTTCCAATTTATTATTAATAAAGTTATTATTTTTATACAAATGTTATCAATCTAAATTAGGGGGGTGGGGGTGCTTGCAGATTGAGTTTAGCCCTACGACGAGAGCGGGGTGCAACGTGTGCACTTGTGTATTAAAGTTGTGTTGGTTATTGTGCGTCACTTCTCTCTCCTCATGTCTGTCTTTGTTTCTGATGCTCATTTCTACCTGCATCCAGCACGTGTGGAAGAACCGGGAAGAACGCAAAGCGTCCAAATGATGTAAAATACTGCTGTAAAGATTGCAATTTGCGACACCACGATATAAACGATATAGCATAATATGAAACGATAGACGTTTTTCTATCGTCATACGATATATATCATCATATCGCACAGCCCTAGCCCCTAGTAAACCTAGCCTTTCCTTTAGATCAGGGTTGCTTTTCTCCTGAGTAAACTCAGTGGGGTGCAGATTTCTGTGGACCTTGCTTCAGTTTGTGGTTTTGACTAAGGTTGGGGTCAGGTCATTCATTGATTCAATGCATTGGTGTAAATGTATTCTCTTTTGTTTTTCAGGTTCAGATATTTGGAAGCTTTAGCACAGACCTGTATTTACCAACGAGGTGAGTCTTTAAACCAGGTTGCATTAAACTGTGGTGATCCAAATGTTATTTTAAGAACACACATAGTGATTGTACTAAATGTTGTGGAATGGTGTCTTATAAGGGATTTGCCTAAGGGTTCGGTGATGTAGCTTATTTTCCCTGTCCTATGCTGTTAGACAGACCCGATGTGCCTGTTCCACGTCAGAGTGTCTTGTGAGGCTCAGAGTGTCCCCTGTCATCGGTCTTGCTGTTCTGACTGGTTTTGCTGATCTTCCATATTTTTTCAGTGACATTGATCTGGTTGTGTTCGGGAAGTGGGACACCCTGCCACTGTGGACTCTGGAAGAAGCCCTTCGGAAACAGAATGTGGCCGATGAGAATTCGGTCAAGGTGCTGGACAAGGCTACGGTAAGCTGAGCTGTGGACTGCGGTTTATATTCCTGGTGCTGTTAGATCTGACTTCTCCCCCCGCTGCCCCAAAAAAGACAAAAGTAGTCCAATATGCCCTCCGGGTGAAGAATACATAGCTGTTTCTATGAGTGTGCGTCTGTGCTGAATGGTTCCCTTTTGTTTATTATTAAAACAAATGTACCACCATTCTGATTATTCCTAAATTGTGCTCGTGTTGCCGCCTCGTTGCAGGTTCCTATTATCAAGCTGACGGACTCGTACACTGAGGTGAAAGTGGATATCAGCTTCAATGTGCAGAATGGGGTGAAAGCTGCGATGCTCATCAAAGACTTCATAAAGGTGCCATTGATTGAAGCCTTTCTCTTGTACTCTGTTGTCGTCGACCCATTTGTCTGTATAAGGGCTGAAGGAATAGATTTCCATTCTCATTTAAATAAATAAATAAATAAATAAAGTCCTATGATAAAATTGCAGGTGCTTAGTCCTCCACCCCCCACACAGATGGGATTTGTCAGATCTTTAAGAAAGTTGCTCAAGTGTTGACGGGGCAGCTGTTGTGTTCCAGGGGTGCTGGGATTATTTGTCTTGTGTGTTGCTGCGTACACCCCGAGCAACCAAGTGACAGGATCCTGCAGCCAGCGATGCAGCTCGGCTCACCGTGAACCTGCTGTGTGCTGGAGACTGAGGACTCCAGGCAGGGCTCCGGCTGCCCCACTGCGCCGTAATATGATTTTCACATCTGCCCAGGAAATGGAAGCCTGCTGTAGTCCTGCAGATTGGATTGCCGCACGGCAGGATTGCTCTGCTGCGTCGAGCTCATTCGACAGCTGCTTTCTGCATCAGATCATGTCCCAGACTGATTTAAAACCATCATCATATAAAAAGAAACGTACAAGCATATTTACATCTAGAGAAAAAAACAAAACAAAAATAAAAACTGCGTCTAAAGAGTTCTAGCACTACATACTTAATTTGTAAGGTTAACATTTTTTAAACGGTCTGTCCCGATGGTTGCTGTCAATCAGCGTTTGATTCTTATTTTTGTTTGTTTTGACAGAAATATCCAGTGCTTCCTTACTTGGTGCTGGTGCTGAAGCAGTTCCTGTTACAAAGGGATCTGAATGAAGTGTTTACAGGGGGGATTGGCTCTTATAGCCTGTTCCTCATGGCGGTTAGCTTCCTACAGGTGAGTCCCATCGCAGTCGGCACTGAGCTTGTATGGCCATTTTATATACAACAAATTCAATAATTGGTACTGCGTGCAAGTCGCATATTATCAATACACTATTAGTGAATAGTCTGAGTGGTGAAGAATCATCATTTATTTATGTGTTTATGTATAAAAAGACATCCATCCATCTGAGTGTGTCTTGTGTGTCCAGATGCATTACAGGGAAGATGCCAGCAGTCCCAATGCCAACATCGGCGTCCTTTTAATAGAATTCTTCGAGCTCTACGGACGACACTTCAACTACCTGAAGACGGGCATCCGGATAAAGGACGGGGGATCCTATGTGGCCAAGGACGATGTTCAGAAGAGCATGGTGGATGGATATCGGCCGTCCATGCTGTACATCGAGGACCCCCTCCAGCCAGGTGAGAGCCGTGTGGTGATGGAGATGATGGTAATTACCAGGTGGTTGTTAAACAAGACAAAAGTACAGCAGTCTTGATTGGGTGGTTTGGTATAGTCGTCCGTGCCGTGCAGTGAGAGACTGGGGTGGCAGGGCAGTGTCGCTGAGGATGTGCTGTAACGCCTTCTCGTTTCATTCCCCCCGGCAGGCAATGACGTGGGACGCAGCTCTTACGGTGCTATGCAGGTGAAACAGGCCTTCGACTACGCCTACGTGATCCTCAGCCACGCAGTCTGCCCCCTCGCCAGGCACTACCCCAACAATGAGTCCGAAAGGTGGGACCTCTTTGAAGTGCCTCTGCCTGTAACCTGTACCCCCTGTCGTTCATTTGTTTGCCCCTGTGTGTCTGGAGAACTTCTGTTGGTAAATTGGAATGATTTTGGTTGAGTGCTGTTCTAAATTTCATGAAGCATTTGGTTTATCTACCTTACCCTACAGCATCCTGGGCCGAATCATCCGCGTGACGCAGGAAGTGGCGGAGTACAGGGACTGGATCACCAAGAACTGGGGTCCTCAGTCTCAGAACGACTCCTCCTTTAATGGTAGGACGTTTGCAACTGCACGATAAGCAAATTAAAACAATTCGTGGTGGAAATGACACTGGAGTTTTATCAGTTAATGGCCCACGGGTCGCTCTTCAGCCCTTCAGAGCAAATGAGTGAATCAGTTCATAGATCCTCTCTGACCGCCCGCCTTTCTCTTGTACAGGGAATGACGTGATGCTCCTGGTGGAGCCCCAGCAGCTGGACAAATGCAACAACAACATCTCAGATGAAGTGGTCATGCTGCCGCCATCACGAAGCAATCACTCCTCTTCCTCCGGGCCGCCCTCCTCCCCCTCCTCCTCATCCTCGCCTTCCTCCCCCTCCTCCACAGCCTCCAGCTCCAGTGACGCAGTGAGTGCTCCCATCTGTGCCCCTTAGCTGCGTCTACCTCGCTGGCCACTAGGTGGCCCCAGCACGCCTTCTTCCGCTTAACGCACGTTTGTCATTGCAGGTGTTATTCCACAAGTGAAGAGATTACTCGGGAGCTAAGCAATCATTTTATATTTGTACCTGCAAGTGAGAATCACTCTCAATGTTAATTTTAATGTGATTTCATAAGAGACCTTTAGATATATAAATACACTAAACATGCATTTTAGCTATTTGATGCTCAGAACTGGTTCCCAATCCGAATGATGCCTTGGCTGCCTGCCTGCCTTCAACACGTTGATGACCTCAGTTTCCTTCCTCTGTGTTTGATTAGGACTCGGACGGCACCCCATGTAAAACTGTGAAACCCCTCAGCAGAGGGTCCAGCTCCCACAGAGATCCGGCAGGGGGAGCCACCCCTTACAGAGCACAGAGCCATTCCTCCTGCAGCCCTGCCAGCAACATCAACAAGGGGAAGGTGAGTCTTCACTGCCAGGCGGGGGTGAACAGCAGCAGGCAGACATTGCTGGTCGGTTACATCGCTGTTGTTGGAAGAATCAGTTTTATTAACTGATGGGTGCTTCAATGACATAAGCAAGATGCTACGCTGAAGTGGTCTGAAATGCCCAGTAATTAACAGTTGTAGTCACTATACAGTATGTATGTCACTATTTTGAGTAATGAAGGTCTCCCAAGTGAACCCCTAGTATAATGTATTTTCCAGACCAGATGTTTAATGTGGAGGGGGGAGAAGATTGCACTTACATTTTTGTTCCTCACACCAGGAACCATAACCTGCCTTTAGTCTGAAGAAAAATGTAAAACAAAATGTTAGGGATTTGATTTAGTAATTATTCCTGTTTGTTGTTGTTGCAGCATGGAACGAGACAGTTTCGCTTGTCTTCGAGCAAAAGCACTCACGGGCAGCAGAGCTCTGGACAGTTGAGCGTATCGGGGAGCAGTAAAACACAGCAAGGTGGCAAGACGCATCACCAGTACGGTGGCAAGAAGAGGAAACCCCAGCGGGAGGCGGCACACGAGGACCTCTGCAGATAGGGGGCGCTGCTGCCTTTCAGACTTGACCAATCTGTCCCAGAACTGCTGCAGGACCTTTTCCTAAAGGATTGTTATTATTCAGAATATTTTTTTTTTCTTCGTTATGGGATATAAGAAAAATGACTTTTTATAAGTAAAATAACAAAAAACAAAAAAAAACAACAAACGAACAAAGAAAACAAAAAAAATATATAGAGGGGACGAGGTGTGCGGACAAGGAGAGAAGTCTGATCTGTCCAGTGGTTTTTATCCTTCCTGGGTTTGCACAGAATTAAGGAACTAGTTTTTTTTTCTTTTCTTTATATATATATATATATATATATATATATATATATATATATATAAACGAACACACTGCCCTTCTGTGGAGCTCACAACCCTGTAGCCCTCAGGCTTACGAGACCAGAGACTTGAAACAGCGATCCCTCAAGACTGAAGCCAACGATCAAGCAGGACATCAACTACAGACAAAAAAAACTTAACTAAAAAAAATAAAAAACATTAAAAATGAAGAAAAAATTTAAAAACTGAAAAAATGTACTAAAAAGTATATATACATTTTATATATATATATATATATATATATATATATATATATATATATATATATATATATATATATATATATATATATATATATATAAACCCAATAATAAAAAAAAAAAAAGGTTAACATCCAAAACAGGAAATTGTCCTTAAGAATGGGAATATAAGCATGATTTAGTTTTATGTTGAGGGTCTGCAATAGGATTTATGGTTTTATTATGTATATATAACGGTCATAAAAAATACATTTATACAAAAAAACATACAAAACACACAAAAAAATACAAAAACACCAAAAAAAGAACAAAACCAACAACAAAAAAATGTTGAGTATTACTTTTACATGATAACTAATTTGAGATTTTAAAGATGTAAGTTTTGACTGCTAGTTGAAAAGCCAAGCGCCACTTCTATTGCCAACTCCAATCATCAGCATCCAATGTATCTGGCGGCTGCAGCTGTGCGTCTGGGCACTGTGGCTCAGGACAGACAGACCCCGTGTGCCAGGTTGCACCCAGACCTCTGCTTTAACATGGCAAGATCGCTAGGTATTTTATTACTTTTTTCACATACTGAACGAGTACTTCAGACTGTGACATTGAGTTAATTGAACAAAAGAAGCAAGTGGGAAACTGTCTTGTATATTTCATATATAATATGAAAGCAGGTTTCTTACTCAGTGTTTAACAGGGAATCCTGATGTGGAGAGTGTACTCTACGAGTTACAAGAAAGACAGAAACTGTTGTGCTCAGTGTTTACTGTCCTTTAATACCTGGTAATTATCTTAATTTCCCCCTAAATGTACAAAGGTGTTAACTATAAGTGAGTGACCAAGTGACTTCAGAAAGAGTGACCACTTTAGTCTTTGGAAGAATGTTATTTTTTTTCCCCCCACCCTCCGTCTTTCATGTGTGGCAGGTCTACTCCCTTACTTAGAAAGGAAACTGCTGGGAGCAGAGTGTCAGGTTGTTACTATTGCATCTAAAATGGTATGAAAGTTAGTATGAGCTTCTTGCTGCACTTCTTCTCCTGGCCACAGGTGGCACTACAACACAATGGAAAACTGTTTTTAAGTGCTTTTTAACCAGTGCCATGTGGAGTTCTTACTGCTAAAGACAGAGTATTTAATTAACCGGACTGAAACTGATCTGCCTGAAATGTAGTTACTACATATGTTAAGATACATGCAATAAAATCAAAACAAGTACAATTATTACATAACTGGGAAATGTATTTATTTTTTTAAAGTGCATTTGTGGTCATATTTCAGCAACTAAAATATCTAAAGGAATATTGCATCCGAAAGGTTTTGTATGGTAGTTTACTATAAAACTGCATTCTTGCACACCGCAGGAGAACCTTGATATATTCTAGACTCTAAACTCGAAGGTTATTCATGGAGAACAATCTAAAAGACATCCACTACTTACTATATACCAACAAATTGGTTTATTAAATCACCTGCTTTCCTACTGCCTTTTTTTTAGTACAGTGAGTTGATCCCTCTTTATTCTGTATCTGAAAGGTGTTTCTTAAATAATGCACATCTAGCGCTGGGCCAAGAGAATGAGGTTTGCTGGGAAAATCCTAAAATCTCCCGTGTCATTTCTGGTGCAGCTGCTATAGATTGTAATTCCGCTGTTGGAGCTGACGGTGGGAGCATGGTTACATTGTTGCATGCCAGTTGGTGGTTGTGTCTACTAGCCCCTCACAATGTTGCTGTGTTCAAGATCGCCTGTTCAGTTTCTCCCACTGGAAAATAAAATGGGTCCATCTTTGTGTGAGTGAAGTTCTCATGAGCTGATTTTTTTTGCTTGTTTTGGTATTTGACATAAGTCTCCATGTATTACTGCTTAAATGAATGAGCGGACATTAATTAGGAAGTGCCTGACAGGAATGGGTTGCGAAGCTGGGTTTCTATGTACCACTGTTGCTACCTATGCTTAATATTCATGTTTTGCAGCCATGATTTAATTATTTGTTTTTTCTCCAACTGTTGTATTTACTTCTAACGATGTCTAAAACCGAAACAAGGGGGTATTGCTGGTATAAAGTAGCTTTGTCTCTGTCAGGTCACTGGGTTTTCCCCTCTCGTCCTTGGCTGTGAATGTATCTGTCTCTGACTGGGTTAGGTGCATTCATTTCTCCAGTACAGTTTGCTGCTATAGGTTTGCTGCTCCTACCTTGTCAATGCAGTTCTAGAACTCCAAGAGATTAGCTCCATCTTTTTTTGTTTTTATTCTTCTCCGCAAAGGTTAGACAATATTGTTTTGACACAAGTTGAAATGATGAATATCGTTTGTTTCAAACTTTATGCACCCAAAGATTTCGCTCTGCAGTATTACCCCCGATTCATAGCTCCCATGTGTTTAGTCTGAATGGGTCGTCGACTGTTTCATGAGAACGCATACCAGCATTTGAAGCGAGAGCCTGCACGTACAATAAGGAACGGGGTCCGATGTGTAGTTTTTCCAACCGCTGAGACTTAAATTGAAAGCTATATGGAAAGAAACCCTTTGTGGGGATTTCTTCACATATAAACCCCGACTTCATAATGTCTAGAACAATACATCTCTATTTATTAAGTTAAGAACAGTTGAGCTGTTCTTTTTCTTTCTTTTTTTAAATCTTCAACTTTTTCCTGATCTTTTTCTGTTCAAATCACTGTCTGTTTTCATCTACCTGTGGTCTAGTTGTATTTTTTGGAGAGTATAAAAACTTTTTCAGACTATATTTTTTTGTGAGTATATCAATTAATAAATCTTTAATTTAAATGTGGAAGCCCATGGGTTTATTGGGCTGACATAAATCAAACTGAACTTTAAATTGTATCTTTCAATATTAAAATGCACTTTAATAATAAACCTGTTTTGGTGTGGAACATCTGTTATTACATTGCTCATGGGCCAGAGTGGATGGATGGATGGATGGATGGCGAGAGGTTGTAGCAACACAGGAGATTAATGGTATATATAGTTTCATATATTAATATACTGTACATTATACACTGTATTATGTAGCAGTGAATACATTACACTTTTTAGTAATGTGTGTGTGTGTGTGTGTGTGTCGGGGGTTCCTATCCAGTATGGGTCTTTGTTACAGCTTGGTAATGTTTCAGGTGTATTACTCAAGGACCATTAAAACAATATTGAAAGCCTTGAATCATCTAGTTATCCACATGCCGCGCACATGAGATTGACAATGCCCTGTAATCAACTGCATCTTTATCGCACACTACAGGGCTATTGTAATTTCAGTTCCGCAGTGTTGGAAGAGGACAGGTGTTGTGAAAGCTTCCCCAATATTGACGATAGCCAAGCACTATTTAAAATCTAGCAACCACTGCGGGCACTTGTCTCCAGGTTGCTATGTTTAACAGCAAATTAATGGGAAGACAACGGGCCACACAACCGGCTCAGCATGGAAACAGTCCTCACAGCGTGCAGAACAGATCACATTGCATTGAGTTCAATTGGAAAAACAAAGCCATCAATCGTGAATCGCAGATCAAGCTGTTGAAATACTGTGAAAAGGCAAATCTATTAATTTTGAAGTGTTTCACATAATTACATAATGTAGATTGTAGAACAGAGAATGGGAAGAGCGCCTGTGTGTTTATTTAGCATGCAGTACATTTGGCTCAAATATCGCAAAGCATTTGGATCCCTGTGGAGGCACATCCCTCTGGCTTGCTTACAGCTGCGACCTGTCTCTGCCACTGCCCTGCAACAGGAGCTGAGCTGCACGGAAAGACTCGACCAGGACCGCACCGTGTGAGAGGACACGCGTTGGTCCTATTTTCCTGTAATGCTGATCAAATGGAGAAAGTTTGAGGCTGCGGGTGACCAGCACGCATGGTGGACCCACTGCCGCCTGGACCCGCAGCGCCGGCACTGATTTCAGCCCCACTTTGCGTTTTCGCACTTCAGGGAGCACTTGTAGCTCCAGATGCTCTTGCTCTTACACTTACACTTACACTTACACACACACGGCTGGCTGTGGGTTGCTCTTCTCTTGACTTGTTTCCGCGTTTGAGAGAGTAAGAGAGAGGGAGGGAGGGGGCGCATCCACAGCGCACAAGCAGGGCTGCGCACCTTCGCCGTGGACGCACAGAAAGTGGCGAGGCTGGCACCGACGCTGGCTGGGGTTTCAGGACGGATACCCGGGATACCCTTTACAAGAGCAAGGCGGCGGGCACAGAGAGCAGCCACAGTGTGGTACCCGGTTCTCAGGTGTTATTTTTGATTTTTGCAGCCCCGCATTTGGTTGCGCTTTTCATCCCCCGGCGGCGCTGGGATGTGGATTTCTGTCCGAGAGCCAGGCGTGTAGCGCAGGTGAGCACTTTGGAGATCTCGATCTCGGACGGGAAGGAAGGACAACCTGTGGGTTGATCTGTGTGTCCATGCAACACGGGAGGGGGAGCCGCAGCGTTTTGTAAGGGGACACGGGTTCTGCATGTTCACATATAGGGAAGTGCGTTTTAAAAAACCAAACGCGCAATAATGCTTTTCAAAATGGATGTGTTTTCGGGTGTAATCTTATGAGCGTTATTCCGGTGACAGAAAAGTACCGTCGGGAATGATATTCATCACACACACACATCTAATTATGAACCTGTAAAGGTAGTTCAAAGCGCATTTGGGTGAACTGTGCAGCTGGCGGATGGGAGGTTGGTGATCCTCCACTGTGTTACCGTTTCTGTGTTTGAGCGCCAGCTGTCGCAACTCACTGGTGTCTAACACATGTATGTAGTGTCTCTGATCAGGAAACAAACGAGCAAAAACACGTTACAATGATAATCCCGTGAAATGTTGCGATCGGAGCCTCCTGTGTGCCAAGTGAACACAGATGCAGAAGCGGTTTCTTTCTAACTCACGAAACTAATGGAGATGATAGCAGCTGTAATCGTAAGTAGTATTAAAATGTCTGCATTTGGAGTTAGACCACAACCAGAGGTATCAATCAGTCGAGTTTATGTATGTGTGTGTGTGTGTGTGTATGTATATAGATGAGAGAGAGAATTGGTGAGTGTTATTGTGTGTATGTGTTTGTGTTTGCTGGAAATGCTATCCTATCCTTTCACTAATCTGAATATTTAAAATAATTATGACAAACTGATTTTACAATGCTGGTAGCTTTCCTTGGTTTGTAGAGGCTTGCTAATTCATCAGTGGATTCTTGTGTGTGAATGTGTGTGGCAAACAAAAATGGTAATAACTTGAACCTGTCCGCTCTGATCATACCATTGGTTTTTACCAGGGTTTGACCAAGGTAAATTTACTTTGATACATTTAGAAGGATTCACTAGGTTGTCTCTGAGTATCATTTAAACTTCGTTAAGATGTATGTTGCACTAGAATTAAGTTTAGGGGTCAGACTAGATTAAGATTAATTAAATACCTCAATTATTATTGGGACCACGCTGCTGCTAGTCTAAACCAGATTGGTAGATATTGGTGTTTTCTAGGCCTTGGGTGACACACGTATGTATATATGGGTGTTACTATTATTATTATTATTATTACAATAGACTTCCCAGACTCCTGCAAAAGACTTTCAGATTGCTTGTAGTCAGTCCTTGGAGCCATTATATCAAATAAAATGAGCTCCCAGGCCAGATACTTGTACGGTTAGCAACCCTATAGAGAATATTGAGGTTGTAATTAGCTAGCACCTCTGTGCTGCTCAGCTGCTTCTGCAGTCTTACTCAGCTGTGACACTGTTTTCTGTCTTGACAGTTTTGTGTTCTTTCTTTAGTTACTGAAGTGGGTTTTCAACCATGCTGCTCTTCCTGTTTGCAGACAGAGACATATTCAAGCACAGTTCAGGCAGGAAGTGCCCTGGTTTGTGCTCGTACACATACTTATCTGGCGGGTGATGATTTGAGCACAGCAGCCACGGTTCCAGGGTGCACCATGTTGCTTTACCATAGAGCGATGTTGTGATTATTTGCATTACCAGGCCCAGGTCCCGTTGGCTGTCA
This sequence comes from Amia ocellicauda, assembly GCF_036373705.1. NCBI lineage: Eukaryota > Metazoa > Chordata > Actinopteri > Amiiformes > Amiidae > Amia > Amia ocellicauda. The sequence goes on along the minus strand of NC_089858.1, from coordinate 16,511,782 downwards.
AAAAAACCAAAGGCGACTCAGGACGTTTTACGCAGCTGCTTCACAACGTGTTGGAAACGGTACGTTGTGTGCAAGTCTGGGCTCAGGCGCTTGTGGGTGGATAGTTTAAATTCATTCCTCTTCTGGGTAATTCATCAGAGTGGTGTAATTTCAGACAGTCAGGGTTTGGGTCAGTTCCACTTTTTCAATTCCAATTCCCTTTTTCAGACCCGTTCCAAACCCCTGTTCTAAATTCTTTTTGCCACTGACATAATAGTCTCTACTGGAATTGGAATGGAAAAGACAAAGGATTGGCATTAAGAATTGCAATGGGAAAACCTGGAATTGACCCCAGCGCTGCAGACAGTCCTGGCCAGTGTATGGGTGTGAAATCTGACTGGAGGAGAACTACTCTGTGGTTTCAGAAATAAACAGCAGTGTGGCCCCAAGGTACTACACAGGGAATCACCTGTCAAAATGGCTGTTGAGCCACTTCCCAGTTTTACATGAGTATTTGTTCTTGGTATGTTTAGTTATTATAATTTTTTCCCTCTTGGATTTAAAAGAGAGACAATAAAACACATTTCTGCAGACTTTTGCCTTGTTTTATTGATTTTGTTTGTTTATTTATTTAGCCAAGAGGACATTTATTAAAGCTTAAACAAAATGCTTGGCTTTACTTCAGAGCCAAATTATTCCAGTTTTGTGATCGAGTGAAGTTCTGCAATGAATCGGAAAACTTGAATCGGCATTGGAACCTCTAGGTCAGATCCACAGGAAAACCCTCCTCCAAGTGGATAAGATACCAGTCAGAGCCCTGACGCTGAGCAGAGCGGACTGGAAAATCGATGCGTTGTGTTTGTATTTCTTCCTCCCTAGTTTGTGTTGAGCCTGGTCTCTAGAGTGACTCAGATATCATGAAACTGTAGGTGCTAAAAGCCTGAAATAACTGTAATTTGTCTAAATTGCCTGTGTGGTGAGGTGAGGTAATAGTCTGTTTGATGCACAAGTTACAGGTACAGCATTGAGCAAAAGTTTCAGGCAGGTGTGGAAAAATGCTGTAAAGTAAGAATGCTTTCAAAAATACACATGTTAATACATTATATTTATCAATTAACTAAATGCAAAGTGAGTGAACAGAAGACAAATCTACATCAAACCCATATTTGGTGTGACCACCCTTTGCCTTCAAAACAGCATCAATTCTTCTAGGTGCACTTGAACAAAGTCAGGGATTTTGTAGGCATATAGTCAGGTGTATGATTAAATTATAACAGACAGGTGCTAATGATCATCAATTCAATATGTAGGTTGAAACACTATCATTAACTGAAACAGAAACAGCTGTGTAGGAGGAATAAAACTGGGTGAGGAACAGCCAAACTCAGCTAACAAGGTGCGGTTGCTGAAGACAGTTTACTGTCAAAAGTCACACACCATGGCAAGACTGAGCACAGCAACAAGACACAAGGTAGTTCTACTGCATCAGCAAGGTCTCTCCCAGGTAGACATTTCAAGGCAGACAGGGGTTTCCAGATGTGCTGTCCAAGCTCTTCTGAAGAAGCACAAAGAAATGGGCAACGCTGAGGACCGTAGACGCAGTGGTCGGCCAAGGAAACTTACTGCAGCAGATGAAAGACACATCAAGCTTACTTCCCTTCCCAATTGGAAGATGTCCAGCAGTGCCATCAGCTCAGAATTGGCAGAAAACAGTGGGACCCTGGTACACCCATCTACTGTCCGGAGAAGTCTGGTCAGACGTAGCAACAAGGCCAAGCGACTGAACTATGCATGAAAATGCAGGAACTGGGGTGCAGAAAAATGGCAGCAGGTGCTCTTGACTGATGAGTCAAAATGTGAAATATTTGGCTGTAGCAGAAGGCAGTTTGTTCGAAGGGCTGGAGAGCGGCACACGAATGAGTGTCTGCAGGCAACAGTGAAGCATGGTGGAGGTTCCTTACAAGTCTGGGGCTGCATTTCTGCAAATCAGTCAGAATTAATGGTCTCCTCAATGCTGAGAAGTACAGGCAGATACTTATCCATCATGCAATACCATCAGGGAGGCATCTGATTGGCCCCAAATGTATTGTGCAGCATGACAATGACCCCAAATATACAGAGACAGTCATTAAGAACTATCTTCAGCGTAAAGAAGGACAAGCAGTCTCGGAAGTGATGGTATGGCCCCCACAGCCCTGATCTCAACATCATCGAGTCTGTCTGGGATTACATGAAGAGAGAGAAGCAACTGAGGCTGTCTAAATCCACAGAAGAACTGTGGTTAGTTCTCCAAGATGTTTGGGCCGACCTACCTGTCGAGTTCCTTCAAAAACTGTGTGCAAGTGTACCTAGAAGAATTGATGCTGTTTTGAAGGCAAAGGGTGGTCACACTAAATATGTATTTGATGTAGATTTTTCTTCTGTTCACTCACTTTGCATTTAGTTAATTGATAAATATAATCTATTAACATGTCTATTTTTGAAAGCATTCTTACTTTACAGCATTTTCACACCTGCCTGAAACTTTGTGTCATTGTCAGAGTGCCACAGTTCTAGAGCAGGTCAAATGTTTACTCATGGTCAATACATTTTATGATATTGTGTTGAGTTGTATTGTTGTGCTCTCTATTGTACTGCACTGCTCTGTCCGAGCCCAGACCGAGGTCTGGAGTTGGAACAGGAAGGGATGGGTCAGGTGGTGGGAGTGCACAGCTTTTTTAGGGGAACTAATGCAGTGTCTAGAGAAAGGAAAGTGGAGGAGCAGGAAGCAGCTGACCTCATACAGGAAGGGAGGGTGACAGTGAGTCTTAAAGCTGGGGGACCTAATTCCCTAGGTCTTTTATAGCCTCTTCCCCCCACACCTTTTTCTAGTAAGATTGGAGAAGTTTGATATCATTCGTCCCACTACAGAGTGCACGTACCACGGCTGGTGTTTCCGAAATATTTTGAAGTCACTCCGTAACTCACAGCCCTTTTTTGGTTTGTTTGCATGGTTTTCATGTCTGGGCAGAAATGCGGTTGGGGCTCCATGCTGCTTTATTGCCCCTCAATATTCAGAGGGAATCCCTGATGGATCCACAAGCAGCATGTCGGTGCCGGGGCAGTGCACGTGGCCTCTTGTCTTCGTGTGGCCGTTCTACGAGCAACAGCAAATCATAGACGTACAGGTTTTGCTGCCGAACCCACTCTTTTGCTCGGCTTGCTCTGTGCTGCTTTGTGGGGGCGTGCTGGGGCTGAGAGTGTCGTACAGCCGAGTGAGATGTGTGGAATGCATTTGTTCTCTGTTGGAAGTATTGCATGTCAAGTGTTTTTCAGGGGGCAGCTCTGAATTGCCTGGAAAAAGAGAATAGGGGGAATAACATTCCCACCAAATAGTTTTCGTATCAATCAGTTGATAACTGGAGTACCACTGTGAATCTCCTCTGTGTAGGACTATAATAGCAGATATTGGTCTGTGCATTAGTGTAGAGTAGAACCATATTGCCCTGCATGTAGTCTGCGTTCAGTGTAGGAGTGGACAGGGGGAGGGCACAGTTTAGAATAGGGTGATTCCATGAAAAGGTGGGAGATCCATGCAGAAATGACCAAATGCGTAATTGTTTCGGCTACCATGCTTACAGGATCTGTCATGATCTTCACGCAGGATTTTGAGGAATGTCATGGTTTGACGGGACTTCATTGCCACTGGAAATTCTTTTGATGGTCAGAAAGTGTTCAAGTTTTTTTTGTGAGGGCCATTGTTTCCAGGAAAGGTTGTAAACCTCGACTTTGGAAGACTTGGAGGCATTTGCGTGTTCGGAGTGCAAAACACAGCCTGTAAGGGAGATGACAGGTAGTGTCATAGAAATTAAAGATGCTAAATAAATATCTGTGTAAGTGGATGTCCTGTACAACACACACCTTTCAAAACACCTTCATTCTCTGCTGTAAACACGAAAGACTGGAAAAAGCTGATTTAGTATTTTCTAACTTTAAATTCCCTACAAATAGAAACCCCTCAGTTGAGACAGCAATTATGAATTGCATCATAAAAAAATATTTTTCAGTGTTTGCCCTGTACAAAATTTCTTGTGTGTGCGTGCTAACACCTGAATTAGGAATTTCCATTATCTGTGTTTTTCCAAGGCATGAGGGGGAAGGGAAGGGAAGGATTAAAAAGAACAATTTGGCTTCTAGTGTTTCAGGAAAGGACTCTTGGCAGAGTTTTCCTGCCCTGCTCGAGGGATGGCACAGTCAGCCTGAGAACAATGGGCAGATTCCTCCCGCTGCATTGTGTCAAACTGGGCGGGCTGTTCAGGTTTTTCCGCTCCTGTTTTCCTGGAGTTCAGGAAGGCGCCGCCCCCCGCTCTTCTCGCCCCCTGAGAACGGGTCCCCCTCCATGAGCTGCTCCTTATCTCTGCTTGGCAGGGAGTGTCCTGGGCTGTGAGCCCGGGGGAGAGAGTGCGCCCCGACCCGACCCGACCTAAGAGTGCGACTGGTATTTGTATACATCGCTGTGCTTCGAAAACGGCACTTCGCACTTTGTGTGTGAAGTGCCTGCCAGCATTCCATTGTCTGGGCTGCTGAGGGTGTGAGCATCAGCACCCTTCTCCCTCCCTGGGGGGCTTCACAGCTGCATTCTCACACTGCAGTCTTCCCCTGCCACTTGACAGCACAGTTTCCCTATTAGAGTTCCTGCCAATTCTCAATGCATGTCTTCATAATGCAGTTTGGCAGCCGCTGCTGCCCACATCTCGAGCCTCTTCCCCAACCTGATCACACGGCGGTCGGGCCGGGCTGGATTGGACTCTGACAGCATAGTGGAGCAAGCTCTAATCTGTGGGATCGGAGGCTGTGTTGACCTGAGCCATTAACTGTGATTGCTGCCCGTGTGGCTCTTGGCTCGGTAATCCCTTTGATTCTGCAGACCCCCTGGCACTGAGCACAGTGTGATGGAGCTCTTTAGCTTCCACGAGAGATCAGGGGGTAGGTACAAACCCAGGGCAGAGAAGGCATGGAGCTGATTTATGATGTATGTATCAATATAATGTAGATAGCGGAGCCTCATTGCATTTTTTTTGCAAAGCAGAAAACATCTCCCTTTCACAAATGAGTCTTCGCCGATGTGATTTTCTTTCCATTACCGGCCATAGTCACAAAACCTGAGGTGCATCAGCCCTGTTGTTAAAAGATTAAACATCAAACACGCCAAGGTAAAGGTAAACACAATAATGATAACATTAATTGAATTGCTGCTCTGTGATTGGCTGGTTTCTCCTGTATGATGTAGAATGTTCTAACCACAGCCCTGGCAAAACACAACCAAAGCCATTCACTGACCCCAACCAAACTGTTGTGTTCAGAATATTTTATTTTGCCTTTCATTATCATCATTATTATTTTGGATGTTTTGCACACCACATTTTAGTTGCCTGTTCAAAAGTTGTCTGTGCTGCTTTACTCAATCTTTTGGACAGCTGCTGCTATCTCGAGGATTTAATTTGAAAAAATCTGAAATGAGATCTTGAGGGTGGGGTGAGGTTAATCTGTAGGAAAGAGCACAGCAGCAACTCCCCGCCCTGAACTTCCCTTACGAGTTTATTGTGCTGTGTCAGCAAACGGAAACTTCACTTAAAAAACAGCAACAAAACACAGTGATGATCCATCCAGATGTTTTTGTTTGTTTTTCACTGTCCTTTTAATGGAACAGAGGATGCAAAAGAGCCTAATCCCCACACAGCATGCAGCATGAAACGGTTAAAAAACAGTGGAGTTTATTCATTCCCTCTTCCCATCCTCAGCTGCTTGTCCCACCACTCCCTGCAGTGGTCCCAGGGAGTCTTCCTCTGCAACGTGGGTGTGTGCTTTCTTCCAGATATGCCATAACTCTTTGTGTGTCAAATCAATCAATCAATCAATCAATCAATCAATAAACGCTAAAGAAAAAAAAAAAGGGCTGCCAGTGTGAGTGTAAATCAAACTCAGGCCTCGAGGCTTCAGAGCCGAGTGTCCAGGCTGGAATCAAAGAGCCTATTCTTTGTAATCACAATCAAAACCCTGATTAAAACTTTAATAAAGTACAGTGCCTAGTGGAGACCGACCTGCTTTTATTGCTCTGAGTTTATGAAGAGCTGCTGATTGCTCTGCGCCGATGCACTGAATTGTCCAGGTGGGCCAGAATGGGAGAGTGAACGCACTGTGAGCCGATGCTTCGTCTGCGGTGCTGTAGTGTTTCTCCGGGGGGGCTGAAAGACAGATTCCTCCTGTAAGACCAGCAATCGAACCTTGGAGGTCTGTTTGCCAGACTCCATTAAGTGGTGCTGAGCATCCAGCAGAATATCAGGCCCCTCATGGGTAGAGTCTCTGCTGCAGAAGCCTCAAGCTGCTTGGATTGAGCCTGTCCTGACATGGCTGCGTCTGTGAACTGTGAACACACGTTGGGTTCCCACCACCTTCGGTTAACGGTCCAAGTCCCCCAGGGGACTACAGCGACATGTATATAGGCGCTTTGTGATTGTGTACTGCGTTTAGCCTTGAAGTGCAGGGGGCTGCTGTGTTCTGAGTGGCGATTGTGCCCATGGCTCCTGACGTAGGGGTACTGGTCTGCTCCTACGGGCTGGGGAGCTGTCATGAGCCCCCTGTTGAGAGGCTGGTGTATTTGCGAGAGCGCTGTGATCGCAGGAGACAGAGCCACGTGACGCCAGTGTGCCAGTGAGTGCGTGGCTGTGCTGAAGGGGCTGCGGCGCTGCAAGCACTTGTCAGCGTCGTTGAGAGGGGCCTTTTTACTTCATAGTTTTGCTTAATTGCTGAATGGCCAGGATGCCGTCCCTCTGTGAACTGCTCTTCGGCTCGGCGTTCTGGAGTCGGCTGCTTTTCACATGGGCGTCTGGCAGGGTCCTGCGCCGGGTAATCGGCTGGCCTGGGACACTCGAACTGGGGCATACATGTTGAGAGTGGGGTTGTGCTCGCTCATGTGCGTGCATGCGTGTGTGTGTCTGTGTGTACGCGCCTGTGTGTGTGTGGGTGTTTTTACCGTTTTTGTTTTTTTGTTTGGAGTGTTCTTTGTGCTCTGAGCTCAAGGGCATTGCGTAATGCTGATGACAGCGCCCGAGAGGAGCAGTATGGCGAGGACAGGCTCACCTACAGCGCTGGAAGGCAGGGCTATCTGTGAGAATGTGCAAACAAGGGCAACGATCTGTGAGTGCTTTGCTTGTCTGGGCAGGGGTTGGGGGTCCGGTTATTTGTTTTTGTGTGTTTGTATGTATTTGTTTATTCTCCCAGGGCTGTGCCTCTCACTGTTCTGGTGGCCGAAAGCAGGCAGGAAGCCAGCCAGCCAGTCAGCCGGGCGGGTGGGTGACCCTTGTACGAGTGTTTGTGGTAGAGAAGGTGTTGGGCAGGGCTGCTGTTTGTTTGATTCTTGGAGGCAGAGTGCAAAGTAATGTGCCACCTCTCTGCCTTTGTGTGGTGGTGCAAAGTGGCTCCCACTTGCCGTAGCTCCTGGCCCACGGTAGCGGTGCTCTGGCAGGGTGGTGAGGGGCTGGAACGAAGTCGTTGCAGAGTGTGAACACAATGTGTGTCTGCATTGTTCACCCAGAGGGGGGGTGCTGAAAGAGTCCGGGTCATGCGAGGGAGTTGTTGACCTCCTCTTGCTGCTTAATTGGCATCTGAAGTGGCTGTGAGGGTGGGGGGGTGGCTGGGGAGGGGGCTGACTGTCCCAGTGCAGTTGCAGGTTTGATGTTATCCGAGTGGCCACTTAATTTGTCTTAACCGCAGTTTGTGTACAGCTCCGCTTCACTGCTGGTTGTTTGTTTTTGTTTTGGAGTGTTCCTGGATGGGCTTTCCTCGTGTGAAATGACTTCCTTGACCAGGGACAGTGCAGAGGTGTTGGCGTTGGCTTTGGTTTTGGAGTCCCAGCCGACCCTGTGACTGGATCTGTAGGCCGGTATGAGGGGTTCCTGTGCCGCTCTCTGGAGATCAGGGAGACACCCAGCCTTGTCTCTGCATGCCTGTGCGCAGAGATACCCAGTCTGAGGAGCAGCAGCTGAAAGTTATAAAGCTCCCCCCCAACCCCCACACCAAAAGGGCACTTGTACATAGCTGTGCACTTATACTTGGCAAGTTGTCTGGTGAATTTAAAAGGAACTGGAAGTGGATGGGGGGTGGGGTCTCTCAGACATCTTTGTCCCTCATTTTGGCTTCTTTATGTGACTTCAGGCTGGGAGACCGTAATCCCATCTCCTGCGCCAAGCACCGGCTGTGGTCTCTTATGACACAGGACAGCTCTCCGCCGGGACTGTTGGTGTTGGAAGTGTTTGAGGGCGAAGCATGAATCAGGGTACTAATGCGTCAGCAACACATGAGCAGTTACACACACAAACTCTTTATTTATGTATCCTTCTGTGTATTTATTTATTCATTTCTTTATTTCATATTTTGTAACCACTGGAATAGCAAAAACAAAATGCTAATCTATCTGACACTAAAAGTTTTACTGGTGGGTAGACAGCAGAGGATGTGTTGAAAGTGTCAGGCCTAGATCACAGAGAAACAGACTCACTGACACCTTATGGCTCACAGGACTCTCTTTTATGCATCCACACGCACTGCGGAGCCCCTGGAAGACTGCAGTGGGATGGTGTATCACTGGGTTTAGAGGTATGGCTGCTGTAAATCCTGTAAATTATGTAGCAAGATTAAGTTTTAGATCAAGTTAATTCACTTATGTAACTGATGCACAAAATGCTGAGGAAATGATTCGGGTTGTGGTGTCTGTTTTTATGCCGGGGGGATGATGGGGACTGTACAGTTTGGCCGCACTGTGTACCAGATAATGCTGTGTGACGTGCTGGGGCCAGGAGAGTCTGTTCCCTCAGCTCTCTGGTGTCAAGCGGCTCAAAGACTTGGCATGACTGCTAAGAGTCCTCATCTGTCCCATGTTGAGCTACTCATGTGGCCTGAGTCTCTCTGTCTCGTGCACGCTCTGTGTTATTGAACAGGAAGGTGGCTTGCAGTGGGGAAGTACAACAGGGGCTGCAGTGGAGAGACCGAGCCGCCCTGCGCTTTGAGGAGCTGCTCTTGCACAGAAAGCCCCACGTGTTGCTAGGGAAATGAGTCCGCGTGCGGTTTTCTGCGCACGGCGCCTGCAATCACCCTGTGTGAGTAGAATAGCGCTTCGGCCTGGGGTGTCTGTGCTTCTCTTTTCCTGATTCCCAGCACCTGATTAGATGCAGGGGAGCTCTCGTACAACCACACCTTGAACTGGGCGGCTGTCTCTTTCTTTTTCTTTCTCTGTTTAATTTTCATTTCATTTTTCTTTCTTTTTTCCCCTTTCCTTTCTATGTAAGATCAAGGCATTAGATTTTAATATATTTAATACCTCTTAGTAGATACAGTTCTAACTCTCTGCAACAAATTCCAAGATATTTATCTTCTGGAAAAGCTTGCATGGCGTCCCTGTCATCTGTGACTGACCATGGTTATCTGCCTTTGCGTTACTCCAAATGGTTCCTGGCAAATAAGAGCATCAGGGAGGGTTTTAGCTGTGCGGTCTTGGGTGCAGTGTTGCTGTGTGAGCGCTCCCCACCACCCTCCTCCCAGTGTGAGACTCTGGAGACTCCAGTCTCCCCAGGCCTTGCCCCAGCTTGGTCAGGACTGAGGTGGAGTGACTTCTATGAAGCTTCTGCTTTTTAATGTGCCGGCGCACAGAGATAACTTCAGCGGTCGCTTTACTCAGCAGACCGATTTCCAAGCTGCGAAGCAGAACCAACAGATCTGTCACAGCGCTCCCATGACTGCCCATTAGGACTGGTCAAAGATGGGACTGTGTCTCAGTCCACAGACCCCTTGATTCAAGGATGAGGGAACCGTGACCAGTGCAGTGTCGTTATTTGAATAAAAAGATTACATATGTAACCCGTTTTATGTTTGAAATATTATATCTGTCTAATTTAAAAACTAGGCTTTTGCATTAGTGTTCTTTTCCAGGATTAGGCCTCAGGGATTGCAGCTGGTCATCCTCTCTGTGCAGTCTTTTCTTTGGGAGCTGCACCACTGCAGTATGTCACACTTACAGCAAGTCAATTTTTTTGTTATTTTTTAGTATCATAAAAAAATAAATAAAAAAGGCCAGAGGGATTCAAGTGAAGATCTCACTAGGAAAAACTACAGACTCACCAGTTACTCAACAGATTTGTCTTCCACACGGCAACAATTATCAAGTCAGCCATGCTATAGCATCATGGTTTTACAACTTGATTGTAATTGGTTGCCTTTAATTAGTTTTTTCCGCTTACAAGGAAGTAATGACATGATAAATCCGAATTAACTGTGAGAGCATACATGCTGAATTTGACATCCGCCATTATTTGGTACATTTTACATGTAATAAAATGTCAGATATCGGTGTGCCACATTTTGTAGCGATTGGTGTGTTTTGGTGCCAGCGCGATAACTTTGCCAGCTTCCTGTATGCGTGTCCCCTTCTTTTCAAACACACCAAAAAGGTTAGCAATGCTTTTTGCATTGTTCTCGATGACCTACAGAAGATCAATTTCCATCATTCATTCGGAAAAAAACACTTTTCTACAGTGGCCTGGCTGTTGGTCACCAGATGTGACCAATTGCCCTCCGTGACTTTCTGCGTGAGGTTCCATAAAACTGTCTTCCTCAGAGTGTCTGTGCCAGGGATGAGCGGCAGTGACTGAGACTCCTCTGCGCTCTGTGCATCAACTGAGCTGTCTGTTGATGCTCTCTCTACTGTCAGAGTCCAGTGTTTGCTTACAAAACACACATTTCAGAATACCCAAAATTGCAAACACAATACACACACACCAGTTGGCAAATCACCCAGAGGTAGTAGGAGACAGTTATCTCCATGCTAAACCACATGACACTGTACTTCCTCATTGTGCAGTTTTCAGCATGTTGCGCCATCATTTTTGGCAAGGGCTCGTGTTTAACCCTTTACTGTGTGTGGCCAAGAGAAGCTGGCTTGAGGCCTCGAGAGGCAGGACTGTTTAGATCTCTGTTGCAGCATGGCGTCACAGGAGTGAGTTTTCTGAGAAAGGTCTGCAGGGTGATGTGTGTGGGTGTTACTGAGTGAAATGGAGGGAGTGAGGTGTGTGGGCCAGAGACAGTGACAGATGTGTGAAAGAGAGAATGTGGAGGTTGTGGTATCTCTCTCTTTATCTGGGGTGGGGATTAGTGGGGTTCCCAGTGAAGAAAGGCTCCCTTGAATGTCTCCGGCACGCCCTGAAACCACAGAGTCGGGAGAAAGACAGAAAGAGAGAGAACATATATTTTTAAAAACATTTGGAGAAATTGCTTCTTTTGATTTTGTTTATTCATTTTTAATATTGCACAACATACAATGGAAGACAGCGGACCTTTTTAAAACAATGTGTGTGTATCAGTCAGTCCGGTACTCTGGAGAGATTGTGTGTGGGTGTTATAAAAGGATGGTTACCTGTCACAGTGAGGTGTTCAGACATCTTGGGATTCAGATATTTCCTGTCCCCTGCCATGGAGCCAGCTCGTGTGGGTCTCCAGATGTCCAGAGAAGGCAGTGGGGTCAATTCTGTCATCTCCTCCCACCTTTTATCGTAGAATTCAAAACTGCCAAAGACTCCCATTGCAGGACAGTTTTGATCCAGCTTTCTGTTTTGCTTGATGAGCTATAAAGTCTTGTGCGTTGCCATGGAGGAAGCCAGTTTGACCCTCACATATATCATTCATGTTGGGTCCAGCACATGTTTGTGTTTTTCTTTGTGTGCAAATAATATCGCTATGAATAAAATATATAAAAACTAGGGGGATAAAATAAGGCAACTGAGAAGGCACTGTTAACGCCTTATGCTGGGGTGAGAGTTGATGCTGTAGCCGCAACCCCTCAGAGGAAGTCCTGAAAGAACCGATTCTGGGAACACAAGCCATCCCTTTGACTGTTCACACACGGGCAGGGAGCAGTTTTGTAACGGGGGGTGGTGGGAGGCTGTGTTTATCCAGACTTGGTTAAAGCATCTTCTGTCTGTAGCAGCTTGGGTCCTGCGTACTACATTCCTGCAAGGGATAAATAAACAGCAGTAAGTGTGCTGCCTGGCGTCCCAGAGCCCTGTGTTCAGAGTTTGGGGAGAGTGGGTGTTTTGGTATTACTCAGCCCGCTGCGTCAGTTGATGCGTTTTATGATGCGTTTCTTCAGTGATGTGGTGTCGTGTTGTTTGAATTTTTGAGACTCTGTTTATGATTTGCTGCTCATCTTGGTTCGGTAGATGTCACTGGCAAACTTCACTCTCCAGGAGCATAAATACGTGAATACATTAATGCACTCCCTGCATCATGCACTGTGATTTTCCTGCCCGGGTTTGGAGTGTCATGTTCGTTCTTGAGGAATCTCCCACTCCTAAAGATAGCCGGCCTTTATCACACTGCTGCTGGTCCAACACCTGGCAGACCCCCTTCCCCCAGATGTGTGTTCCCTTGTGATTCACTGAGCGACCACAGGTCAAAGGTTATCTGTAAGCATCTAAGTTGGGATAGTGACGTACTTTCCCATCTGCTGTCATGTGCCGCCCGACCCCCAGCCCCTCTGCTGTGTTCTTGGAGGTCTGCTCCTGGTTGCTCCGGTCGCTGCTGTATGTTCCACCTGCCCCCAACAGTGCAGGCGTCTGAGCAGCCAGGTGCGTGTTTCTCGGCCCAGGGCTTGCCGTACTGAAGCACAAACTGTAACACGGCAGGCCTGAGCAATTCCAGTCCCCTGTGGTGTTCATTGCAGCCCAGTTCTTAAATCACCTGAACTGAAGTTGTTCGGATAAGAGTCTTAATCAGGTCTTAATCAGATGGTAATGGAATGGTACCATTTTAGTATTATTACAAGTATAATAATATTAATAATTGTATTATGCCACCCAGCCAACCACCGCAGCAAAGCACAGATGTAAACAGGAAGGGCTCTTTATATGTCACTCTCCCCGCCAGTGATCCTTTCGTATGTTGTTTGAATGGTTTTACAGGCTGATGAAGTCAGTCAGAAATGCAGTCAGATGAGCAGCATGGTGATAAAGGGAGGCAGGGAAGAGCAGTTTAATTGTGAGTGGACTGTGGACTGTGCAAGGGGGGAGATACTTCAGGCTTCAAACAGTGCAGCCCTTCAGCCGTCTCCCTCCACTCATTCAATGCCACAAAGGCCAAATAAATGAGTAAGACTTCTTCTCCATCTCCAGTTTAGTTTATATATGTTTGTTCGGTCAGGGATGTTAGTGTTCAGGCCTGTTTCCTGTGGTCTTCGTTCGATGTGAAGGCTGCCTCACGTGTTCATGGGAACTGTAGAAAACCTTAACAAAGTGCTCAACACTCCCCTTCTGTTTAACTATAGTAGCGTTTGTCAGGATTAGTCATCGTTGCTCACAGCTTCACAGAACTCTCCAGGAAAAACCTTCAGGCCTGGAATGCAGCTTTACACATGGGGTTAGTGAGAGAAGCGTGCCACCGTGCCTTCACAGTTTCCACTTATTGTTACCCGGCTGGAGACGGGAGGCGTCCTCAAACCCCCTGCAGGTTGCATAAGAGAGTGACGGAGGAGAGCGAGGGTGAGAATGGTGAGAGGAGGGGCGAGAAACAACAAATGCAGCTCCCTTAACCTAGTGAAACTTCCAAAACCTATGCCATTTATTTATTTACATGGGAAATTCGTTTTTATTAGTTTAGCACAGCTTCCAATAAGCATGTGTGCATATTAGGTGTGCCAGGCTACTGGGGACACTTGTGAAGAGGAGATTCTGACAGCGGCCAGCACACCCCCCCGTCCGCAGGGATGGTGGGAATCGCTCAGAGCCTGGCGTGGAATGACCCTCTGCTGTAGCAGCTGCTCGTGGTCGCTGTGGAGTGTGCTCAATCCCCTGCTGTCAGTTCGGCTGTGGCTTTGTTGTGTATCGATGGGCTGACTTCTGTAGGAGAGCCATAACCGCTGCTGAAAATGAGAAACTCAAGCACCGTGTTGTCGGCTTCAAATACATATATTGTTTTTCTGCTAGAAAATGCTGATCCGACGGGCATTTACACATACATTTGAAAGGGTTTAGTATAAAACCTGATCTTTAGATGGTAGTTCAGGAGAATTTTGTTTTCCTGATAAACTGTCCCACTTTTTCTCCGAGGTGTGCGCCAAAGTGGCACGGTGACCACAGCTGTGAAGGCCTCTGTGTTTGACCTCGATGCATCAGCTGCTCAGTGTGGAGGGGGGAATTAAATGATTTTGCAAGCTATTTAGTTAAACATTAACCCGCAGAGAAGCAAAACTGAAGGTCTTGACCCCCGGAGGTCGTGTCTAAGCAGGCAGACTACCGCGTAATCAGTGCTCCCTGGTCTTGGGTCTTGCTTACTTCAGCTGAGTAGTGCTCTGTACTAGTAGCAACCGCAACACCTTCAGCCTGAACAGGGAGAGGTGTGTTGAGTCAGTGTGGTGATGTCGGTGTGAGCACTTCCATGGTGAAGACTGATCATGAGCGCTCTCCTGCACATCGGTGGTGGGGCGTCCTGCGTGGCTCATGTGGTGTGTGCTTGTGGCAGCACTGAGCTGGATAGGACTTAACTCCATCAGAACTCCTGTTGCTTAGTAACTGTATTGTGAGGAAGTGCAGTTGGAACCCCTGACTGTTCTCGCTGGTGTGAACTCTCTGGGAGAGAACTATGCGCTTGCAGCTGGTGAGTGTTTTTTTTTTCCCCTTTTGTTTTGTTATTATGTAAAAAAAAAAAAAGCCCTAGAAATACAACCAGTCCTTTAGAAAAGCTTTTGTGATCTTACTGAGGGACAGTGGGTTTCTCTTTATCATGGATCAAACGTACACAGGTTTTTTAAATCGATTACCGAGAGGGTGGGGGAAACGACATGACTGTCTGTGACTTAACATCCTCAGACAGCGGGACCAGAGGGTTTGGGCCATGGCTGAGTGGAAACAGAGACACTCTAGCTAACTCTCGATCTGCACAGAGGACAGCAGGCGTGTGGAAAGTCTTACAGAGAGGTGTTGGAGCTGCGTATTCATTCCATTCCTTCCAGAACTGACTAAAACATGCTTTGATCGGCAGGGGGCTGTGCGCTCTGGCCCTGCAGCAGCCCTCTGTCTGCAGGCTTTGCTTCCAGCTGGAGGCCTCGGTTGATTCATTGAATACTTAACTGAACAAAAAAACATTTCATTCATCAGAGCTTATTAGGTCTCCCTACAAGTTTGCCATAAAATTGCACAGGTAGTTGGGAATCTGCATCTGTTCTAATAACCGGACGGAGAAAGAGGCAAGCATAATTAATTAAGCTAATTAAGCATAATTCCTAATTAAGTAATTTGGAGCTCAGCTGGAATTAAAAACAGCAGGGCAGGGCTCCAGGCAGAGGAGGACTGTGAGGACCTGCCCTTATTTCGTGCTAGAATTGGCCTATAGACATCATTAAGGAATTTGTATTGGTTTTGGTTTTCATGCTTTGTAGTTTTTATAGTCACATTTACTCACAGAAGCACACTGGCTTTGGTCCCTTATGGTGCGGCTGCAGGTTGCGAAGGTGGACTGCTGGAGCCCCGCCAAGCACAGCAACAGATGCGGCCATTTTAATTTTAATTTAATTTTTCCCTTTGCTCTGGTTCATTACAACTGAATCCAGTACCTTCTGGGCGTTTTGTCTTTTTGTTTTCTGTCGAGGAATCTTGGCATTGTTGAGCAGGGAGGGGAGTGGAGGCAGCGTGTCCCATGGGACATCCCGAGAGCAAGAGAGAGGGGAAACTAACAGACAGCTTCAGGGCCCGGCCTTCCGAAATCACCCGTCCACCCCCACTCTCCGATTGTTGGGCCTCCATTGTCTGTATTTCCTATAAATAACAGTGCCTGCGGTTTATGAAGAGTGTGTGTTAATTGGCCTCCTGAATAACGTTGGACACACAGTATGAGGCCATTGGATGGTGGGGCACCACTATTACTCTCGTAGTTTCTCTTATCAGCAGTGAATGACCTCTTTATTACATCACAGGAAACCTTTAATTTTTTTATTTTGTGAATATTTAAAAAAATAAAAACAAGTACATTCTCTATTTGGAGGAAACCAAACTCTTGCTTAATCTAACAAAATTCTGGACAAACAAACATGTTATCTGGTTCAGCGGTCACAGGGAAATCTTGTTTTTTTAAGTTGGCTGGTAGTCCGTCATGGCCCACAAGCTGACTATGTCACTGCCTGATTGGAGACGAGGTTTCCTGAATCATAGCGACCGAATGGAAAGGGGATGAATCATTGGGAACAACAACAGGAGCTCACTGCGATGATCACATGGCCTCCTAAACCAAGGCAGCTTGGAAATGCAGGCAGAGCAGACGGTTCTGTCACATCGGTCAAATGGGTGTGCTGATGCGTAGTTAGTGGTAGTTTGAAATTCACTGTTATTTTGGTGTAATGCATTGTGTGACGACAACTCCACTGGGCAGTAGGCTAAGTATACCTGGGAGAGTTTCTGTTTTTATTTTTGTTGAACCTGTCCGGTAAAAGAGAACTCTGCAGAGCTGTGAGGTAGCTAGCCTAGCAAATGTTTGCGCATTATCCTTACTTCTAAAAGAAGGAATGAATGAACCTTTTTTTAATGAAGACTAACTATTACTAAAGGAATGAAACCGCCAACTCCTATTATGTGTTCAAAAGAGACATGACTAAAACCATCCTTACTATTGTTTTAATTATGATCCATTCTGATTCTAATCCCACTGTGATGTCATCACTGTCACTGCCACTCTCTGTAATGCAATGCCATAAAGGATCAAACAGCCCAGCTTTGCCGTGAACGCCGATGAGGGGGGAAAACCCAGGAGGGATGACCAGATATTACTCCACCCCTTAGTGGGAACAGCCCACACATGGAATAGTTTTTCAGAGGATCCAGATTTTCATTATCCTCAGCTCTTGGGCTGAAACTCCAGGACCCTGCTCCTTCTCAAAGGGTGTCGTGGCGCAGGAGAACCAACGCTCTTGTGAAGGAGCTCCTGTCAGTGCACTGGCTTTTCCCTTTTGCGACATAAGATGGGTTCAACAATGGGAAGAGCCCATCTCTCTCCCGGGTGAGGTAATCCATCCCAGCATCGGACCCAGAGGAAGACAGGAGGTGAAACACACTGGTGAAAAGCTTTTGTACACTTTGTTTGTTCGATTAGCACTATAGATATTTCTGAGCGTCTGTCTGCATGTTGAATTGCCCTGCTTCTGGACTATATTGTAATGCAGGACGGAGCACTTGTTGCTAAAATGAGGCGGGGAGGTTGCTAGCGTTAATGCTCGGTGCATTCAGCTCTCAACACTGTTAATGTGTTCATTACAAACAACATCTCAAGGACTGATGGCAGGCTGAGATGGGATCATTATGGTGTGATTTGATTTCAGCAGCTCAAACATGGTTAAATCAATGCCAGTGTAGGGTACTGCACCAGCAGGCTTCCGTGGAGCCATTTGCTGACTTAAATTAAATTAGGAAATTCCTTGCTTATTGCATATTTCTGTCTGCTATATTTCAGTCATGCTTTGTAGTGGCAGATCCAGATACTGCATGCTGTGAATTGTTGCAGCTGGTTTCCTCAGGGCTCTGCACAGGGGTGTAATTTAGGTTTGTGACAGCCTCTGCGTCATTAAGGAGGTGATCAGATTACAAGGGATAATGCCTTCAAAGATGTTTTTATCAGTTGGATTTGAAACGCAGTGCATACTTATCCATTTAACACAAGGACATAAAATTCTGATGCTGAGAAAAGGCCCATCGTCCTATCGGGATTCTCTGTGTCCTGTACGCAAAGCCATTCTGGTACATAGTTTTGATCAACCCCGCAGCGTATCAGCCTTCATCGTGCAGCTCCAGAATTTATTCCTTGTATTGTGGGTGAAACTTAGCAACCGGCTCTCTGAGAGCAAAAGAGCAAACATTGGAACCGTGTGTCTGACAGAGGAGAGAGGGGGAGCATTGGATGATCATTCGGGGCTGTTGTTTCGTTTTGTGCCCTTCGATTGCACTGCAAATATGTGTTGTCTTCCAAAAAAGAAAAAGAAAAGGGAAAAAAAGCATGAGAAAAATCAGTGCTGGATCACAAAACCTGTTTCCCCTTTGCCGAGAAAATTCCTGTTTGGGTTGTGGGTTTGCATGCTGAGCGTGTCTGCAGCTTGAGTGTCTCTCAGATCTCCAGCTGCTTGGCTGGTTATTTGCATCTCCTTACAAACCCCCCCCACCCCCCCTGGAGCTGCTTGGCTACAAAATGCAACCGCTGCACAACCTGAGCCGTGCCAAGGGAGGCGCTCTCCCCACTCCCGAGTCATTGTGCGTTTCCCGTGTGCTGGGAGGCCGCACAGACACAGGGCTCCTTTGTCTTGTTCTCGCGCTGCCCAGGAACCCGGCCCCTCTTCCCCGCTCGCAGACACAGCCTTCACTTGTCCTGGACTTTTTAGGCACATTTCCTCAGCTTTTAATTTAAAAAAACATTGGAGCCCCCGCAGTCTGACCGTGTTTTTGTCTGCTGTATGACCTCGTGCTCAGCCAGAACCTACTTTCATTTCCAGCTGCGGCCAGAAAGCAAAGCAATCTAGACACGTCAACAAGTCTTTCCTTCAAACTGCAATATATATATATATATATATATATATACTTTTTTTTTTTACATGAAAAAGAGAAGAAAGTAATTCCCTCAAGAAGCGCTCTGAAGCAGGCTGGTGTCAGGGCTGGGACAACGCTAACCCTCCCCCCCAAGCACAGTGCTCTCAGAGAGGCATACAGAGCTGCACAGCGAGGCCTTCGTGCTGTGGCACATTTGGAAGAGTCCCGGTCTCGTTTGGTCAGGCTGTCTGAACCTGTCAGTGCCTTGCGGCTCCCTATAGCCACCCATCCACAGGTCCTTACATGGGCAACACTCAGCGGTCTAATGTAAATCACTGCAGAGGCCAGGAGAGTGTGGTATGGACTCCAGCTAAACAATCATTCTTTCCATCCCCATCACACATGTGAGCCTGGGGTCCCGGCTCGGGAAAGCGCCGCAGTGCCTGTGGAGAGCCCTGATGTGTGCAGGCTTATGTAGGCCACCAATCAACACTTGAACCCAACTATACTGTTCCTCATGTTCTGCGAGACATCTGTTGTGCTCCTGTCATCAGCAGTGGCGATTTGTTTGCAGTTTTTTCCTATCTTATTCAGAAGTGTGCTCTGCTGGATGTTTGACAATTTATAATAAGTGTATCTATAATAAGAACAAAAAGGGTGATAGTTTAACTGAGCTAGAAAAACTTAATACATTCAATCCCTGGTCAGGACCCTCTGATAGCCACAAACTGAACATTGGCAGGAGCCAATTAGGTGTGCCTGTTGGTGTTTATGATGTCACCTGGTCATGTGACACCGCTTGACCAGACCTCTTTCAGGAAACAAAGATCTCTCCAGTAATGTGACTATTCTTGTTCAAAGGGCTTTGTCTCTCTGTGATTTTTTAAAATATTTTTATTTTTTCTTCTTCTTTTATCAAACAACAATAAAGCTAATTTAAGCCACAAAACAAACTTGTAACCACAGGCTTGGTAGGGCTGGGCAGCAGACAGACAATGCACTGGACAATTGACTTCTCTTAAACAAAACGAAACGAAACCAATCGAAAACAACAGAACAAAGATGTCTGCAGTGGAGTGGATTGTCTGTAAGGGGCTTGGTAGTTGGTGTGTGTATTGTGTTGACTCATCAACCGCTTGTTTTGAGAGGGAACAAAACAAATAAGCAAGCATGGATAAAAATACTTGGCGTGGTCAGCACAGTCAGTAAACCATAGCGTTCCAGTTCAGTGGCATGTGGGTGACTGGTCAGGGGGGAAGATTGCATTGCATGGCAACTCTACTGAATTGAGGCACTGAGGAGACAGTGGTCTCCAGTAAGACTGTAGATACTCTCTGGGGTCAGGGGTAAGAGGAGCTCAGGAGCTGTATGGAAAAAGAAAATGGCTCCATTCAAAGTATGAGCAAAGGGGGGAGAGTGGAAAAATATTATTTTGGGACATGAATTTGATTCTGATCTGAATTTTACAGATTCACACTGAGACTTTTGTCTCTCAACAATCTGAACCTTTTTATTATACCTCTAAGCAGATGCCCTTATCCTGGCAACTTTCAATTTTTTCAATTAATCACCTTTATATTTACATAGTTACAGCTGGGTTTTTACTGGAGCTCTCTAGGAAAAGTACATTGCTCTACACCTGGGTACAACACCTAGGTTTAAACCCACAACCCTCCACTCAGGAATCCAGAGCCCTTATCACAACTCCAAACTACTGCCCCACACTGCACTTACAACCTAATGTAATTTGTGCATTTTCAAAGATGGTTGTGCAGTGTGAAAACTGTTGCTGCTCTGGTGCCTAAGTGCTAAAATGTGCACAAGAACACGCGGCTCGTTAGCGATTTGTGTTCACGTATTTTACTCGAGTGGTAATGTTGTAGATGCATATTTTGGGGCGCGTGATAATATTTGTCCTTTTGCTGGTACCCCAGTGTCTAGTTTACCCATTTTGCGCCCAGAAAACGTCCTCGGCAGGGATTGCTTGGTGTGCAGCAGTGCAAGTTTCACTGCCTCAGCAGAGTGCTGATTTTTCAGAATAGGACCAGAGAGATAGAGGCTGAACTCTTCCCACAAGCCCTGACTTCCCTGTCTGGTGAAGCCAGGGTTAAAAAGAGAGGATGATTTTCATACGCGATTAACCATATATAGGGAGACAGTTGTTTATATTAGTGTTATTAAGAATTATACAGCAACTTTAAGGCATGTTGTACCATCTTGACTATGTACTGTGTGCGATGTATTATAGAGACCAAGCCCCACATAATAATAATACAAAATACAAGAAAACAATCTGCCATTTTATCCCTTTAGGGAGACCTTGCACAATTGTCTCGGCAGGCAGCACATCGGTGTACTGCTTCACTTCTCTGCAGAAACTCCGGCCCATTCATCCGTCTGCCTTGCGCTGCCATTCCAGCGCAGACCGTAATTCACTGGCCTTGTCCTTTGCCATGGCAACTTTAGAAATGTAGGATAATGCTTTGCCAGGCTCCTGACTGTAGTAATATCGAGCTACATTGTGATGAAGACGCGGCGCGGCACAGCAAGGAGGCCGTTCTGTGCATAAGCTTGGGAACACGGTAAAACAAAACATCCGGCCGCAGTTTCCCACAGGTTGATGGTGTTCCTCTTGTGTGGGGAAATGGGGGGTGGCGATGAAAGACAGTTATTCTATACTTTCTATACTTTTCTAAAAGCAGAGTCTTCTGTACAAGTAGTCTCATTTTCTTTTCTCCTTTGCCTCAGGATACGTCTTCCCGTGTGGGCAGTAGACCCAAATCTCAGTTGAGACCCAAAGACGTTTTTATGTTATCGCAGGTTCTGCTATTGTTTAAAACCCACTGTGTCAGTTCACGCAGAGTCCACCATGCAACGCATGCCGAAAACACATGGGTCTCGTGGACAGCTGAAGCCAAACTCCCACGTTTTTTATAGTGGATTCAGAGAAGCTGGAAGCAAGCGTTCAAAACAGCCTATGGGAAGAACGCTGCAGGCAGTTTGAGTGCTTTCAGCTGGGTTCGGCCTTGTGAGACGGCGGTTGTCTTACAGTCTCTCTCTATCTCCTGCTGAGTTCACTCAACAGGAAGCTGTGCTGGGGTGCAGAGTACAGGCTCTGCGCGCTGCAGCAGTTTGAGTCTGATAAGCCGCGTGTGTGCTGTGTGTCCCTGATGCCATAGCCGACTCAGAGTGGCGCTTGAGGACGAAGGCACCTAACCAAAGGCAAGGAAACATTCGGCGCAAAGACGTATGCTGTGGACGAGCATCTGCTGCTCCCCTGGCTGGACCTAACCCCGTACTTCAGATTGCCTTCCCTTGTAAACTGGGTAGGCTCTTCAATCCGCCCTCCAGCTCCAGCCTCATTCAGTCCACCATGGAGGTCCTGCTCCTATTCCTTGACAAATAGACCCAAGCTGGGCAGAAGCATCCTCCTTCCACAAAATACAATCCTCCATTCTTAAATTCTTTTTGGGAGGATGTGGTGCTTTTACCAGCTTTCTACGGGATCTGTTTGAATTTCAGCACAGGTAACCTTATTTAAGTTTCCCTTCATATCAAACGTCATGAGGATTTTCCTGACCAGTAAGCACAGCCCCTTGCCCTCTCCTGCACACAGTGCTCTGAGACACTGATGCCCCCATCCTTTTCTCTTTCTCTCTCTCTGTCTCTCTCTCTCTGGCCGGACCACGCAGCCCCCCCGCTCCCTCTCTCGGTCTCCCTGACACTGCGGCAGGACAGCGCAGGAATCTCTCCTCTGGGGTCACACCCTACCCTGCTGTCTCACACATTGTTTGCTCACCGCAGCCCGTCACCATAGAACTGCTGCCAGTGACTTCCTGGAACAGAGTGGGGTACGGAGGGGCACACGATCAGATTTGGAAAATTGCATGTGGCACTGCCTGTGTGCGTCACCAGCCTTCAGGGAATCTTGTATTGTTCTGGATGTGCCTGGATGCTGCCTTAGCCTTTGATTTAAGGTCCTGAAATGTATCCTGTGCATAGAACCAGAATTATTCAGAGGGTATGATTCCAGCAGTGTGTCTGCAGGCCAGACAAGGGAATCTGTCTGCCATTAAAACGTTGTCTAACTTGGCAGCTGTGTTTAAAAAGCATGTCTACACAGGCCCATACATCATTGCCCAGATTTTAAAGCCACCCGATTAGATGCTCTGGATGGCTGATAGTTTTGTAATATGGAACGCTCTATCTCACGGGGCCGTGGCCACATGTTGAGCATGTGTGGCATTCGGGGAAAATGAATCCGCGGTTTAATCAATTTCATGAATTTGATTTGTAGGATTGCAGAGCACACGCATAGAGCATGAGAGTTGGTCTGAAAGCACTGCTCTTTACTCTTCAGTGCTGGCGTTTGGTGGGTCATGCACACAGCTGCTGCGCCTGGCGCGGGAGAGCAGAGCGGCACTGTGGGCGATTCTGGAATGAACCGCTCTCTGGGCATAGAGAGGTGTGACACCGAATCAGCCTGCAGAGTGAACCAGGAACCCGTAACACCTTGTACCCATTCTTAAGCCTTTCTGTCACACCCTGATTAAGGCACTATCAGAGTGCACCAAATGGCATTAGCAGTGAGTTTATATACACCGATATATACTCATAGATATAGATATATATATTCATATGCCCCCCTCCACCGTACTGTGGCAAAGGAAATGCAGTTCTGCTCACACAGATGGCAGACTGTGTCTTCGGTGTCCAGAAAAGTGTTTTGCACAGATTTTATTCATTATAAAGTGTCACTGTTGTGCTCTCCATGTGCAGTGTCCGCCAAACTTGGATTTTGCTTTAGATTAAAAAAATATATATATATAGTTCTCACCGTAAATGAAATCCCAGTTTAAAGGCCTACAGTGTCAATGTCTTTTTGGTTACTGTTTTAAAGATATAATGCTTATTTGTAAACAATGTTTTTATTGTTGCTCCAAAACAGTGCCATTCAATCAAAAGAGGAAAAGACTGAATATGGATCTGAAAGCTGAACCATTAATTGTGGAGGAAATTAAGTGATTCCAGAACAGCAACAGACAAGCCTGTGTTTTATTGCTTTGCTTTTATGTGCTTCATGTTGGCTTGTGAAAAGATTGCTGTGCCTGAATAATCCCTGCCCTGAGCTCTGGAGGTCTCTTCGTATTAGTTTTCTAATGGAATTGTCGGGCGGTAGTGAAAAGGGGGCCGATGCGATTTTAAGGGGAGAAAGCGGCTTGGTTTACGACCAGTCAACAAAAGCCACTGACCACAAAGGACAGCCCTCTGAAATACTCTGAATGTGTTATCTGTGCGTGTAATTCAGGAGACAGGAGTTTTGTCTGTGCATGTTTCTTTTAATCATTGTGTTAATCAGCAGTGTTAGTTCTATGCATATTTTTTTTATTTGTTTGATAATTGTCTGCTGGTTTCCTGCCCTCACTCACTCTGCTTCTCCTGTATTTCCTCCTCAGGGCCGGTGCTGAAAGAGCTGCTCAGCTGAGCGTGGTGCTGCACGGAGCAGAGCGGCCGAACTGTGTGAGGAGTCCAGGATCCTGAAACGTGGCGGGAACCTTGACCACCCGTCTCCCAGCATTCCCTCCCCAGCCCTGCCCTCCCCTGCCTGCTGCTTCTGGGCTCAGTGATGTTGCTGAGGAGCACATAGTCACTGGCAGGAATGAACTGTGCCTGCCTGAGACCTGCCCTCTGAAATCTGCCTGAGACACGCAGAGAAAGCGAGAGACACGGGGAAAGCTGAGAGAGACAGCTGAGGCTGAAGAAGTGCTCAAGATGTGAAAGTGCCGGAGAAGTAAACAACCAAACAACAAGTGCACCTGAACCGCACCATACCTTCTGATAAGGGAGAAACCAAACCAAAAAAACAGCCACATAAAAACAAAACCGGATTCACTGCACTGGAATTATAACTAATATATATCTGTGTGTGTGTGTATGTATGCATGTATCTTGATACATAAACACTGGTGTGCACCTGATTCTCACAAGTCCTACCCTGCCTGCTATGTTTCGCCCCGTGTGAGCCGAGCAGCACCATGCCAGCCAAGGGGAAGTACATGTTGAATGGCCAGGAGCAGGTGGGGCTATACAAGCAGTACTGTTACATCAGACAGTACCAGCTGCTGGTGCTGCTGTTGGGCATCTCCATCCTGTCCTGCGTCGTGCTGCTCGTTCTCTTCTTCGCCTTACAGCTGGTGAGTCTCGCTGTGCCCGCCATTGAGCAGCTGCCTAGCCAACTGAGTGCTGGGAAAGTTCCTGCCTTTAGTGTCTGATTTTAAAACTGTGAGGTTTATACTCGGATGCACACAGTGCACAGCAGAAACTTCTGAGCTGAAAACCACTCTTTTTGTTGTTGTTGGTATTATTATGATAATTTAAATTTAAATTTTGGATGCCTGACTGCTGGGGAGAGTTTAAAACCTGTCTTCTGTCTTCAGAAGTTATGCACGTCTTTCTTCAGTCTTCTTGTTCTCCTTCTCCTCCTTTTTCTTTTCTTCTTAATATATTTTTGTTAAGTGACGAATGTTTAGCTGCTGACAAGTGAAAAAAGGTTTCCAGACATCCACTTGTGAATCGTTACATAATTGCTTCAGGTAGCTCTGTGCTGGAACCATGGAGGAGTGCTGGTGAGAAGCTGGTGAGAAGCTGGGGGGCACAGTGTCCTGCAGCGGTGCTGACTGGATGAGGCCGGGAAGCATAACACTTTATGGGAAGCAGGACTGCTCAGGCCAGGAGAGGTTCTGGCTCTGGAGATTTCCAGGATTTGATTCCAGCAATGTCTTGGAGAAGTATAGCAACGAGACTGCACTGTGATACATTTCTTTCCCAGAATTATACAACTCCTGAGCTGTATTTAGATATAGATTTGGATTGGGTTATTATTTGTTATCCCCGTATGTATGAACTTAAGATCACATCAGATTGAAAATGGGAACATTTTGCAATGGTAGGTTTTAATCAGGAATCCAGTGGTAGAAAGGAATGGTCTTAGTTACATTTAGGTTCTTTAGAGCACATTATTTTGATTTAATTAATTTAACAAAATGTTGCATTCAAATGTTAAGCACTGATGTTAGGGTTACAGTTTGTTCTGGGCTACGGTTAGGGTTCAAGCCCCCAGTATACTCAGGCTTTCGTTCTGGTTGGGGTTGCTTTTCTAGTGAGGTAACCGAGTCGTGTGTAGATTTGTGTGGGCCTCGTTGGTGTTCAGATCGAGGGATTGGCTACGTCACCCACTAATGTCATACAATGCATTCTAGTATAAAGTCTCTACTTTCTGCACTGCATCATAGTTCAGAATAAACATCCTGTATATTTAGACTTATGAGTTACCATGTCTGTATTCAGTGAAGACTATTGTGGAAAAAAAATCTCACACAAAATAAAGTGGAAAATCTGACAAGCTACATTTGAAGCATGGATACAGAAGAAAGTAGGAATTGTATAACCGTTCCTCATAGGAAAACATCTGAAGACCTGGAAAGGTTCACTCAAAGCCTCAAACATGCAGTGGTTAAGAGAGAGAGAGAGAGAGATGGTACAGCCAAGTACCAGTGTGAATGTGTAAGGCTGCGTCTCTGCTGTCTTGGCTCAGCTCCACTTCAGTGTGGATCCAGTGAGTCTTTTTCTTTTTGTGTGTTAATGTGTGACGGTGTGTGTGTGTACTTACTGATGCAAAAAAATACGTAATCTAACACAACAAAGATGAATGTATTACCAAGGCACATATGTGCGAAGCTAGACGGTTACACGATGCCCCCAGGTGTCGTTTTTATTTATGCTGTACTTGTTTACATGTAAGTTTTGAAAGGAGAAAGGGAGAGACATTCAATTGCTTTGTGGCTTTTGCTGTTGCCTGTCTTATTGAAGCCAAGAGGTTGTGAAATACAGACCCGGTGTGCTGAACAGCCACCTGAGTTGTAGGTCCAGTGTTTGTATAAATGGTTTGTAAGATTGATGTAAAGATGGGCAGCTTTCTTGAGTTATGCCCTATTCAAGCAGTGGAGTACTCCCAGGCCTTGCCCTGCCCTTCATTAATTTCATTTTCATGTCTGTGAGTGGTTAATTTTCAATAATTGTGATTGGTGGAATGGTCACGGAGATATGGGACTGACTGTGATAATGGGGAGTGATGGAAGATAATCAAGTTGCTTTTAGGAAACAGCGATCCTATTTAAAGCGTATAAGTACACAAACTGCACAACTAATGCAGCATAGTGATGTGATGTGCACTTCCTCACAGAAGTGGTCTGCCGGAGATGTTTCCCCTGCTCTGTGGGTCTCCACTCGCCGTGCATGTCGGGGTCTGTGTGTGTGTTTATTTGTATCAGCACTTGCATGTTTTCCCTTTTCGAAACTGCTGTGACCTCTTGGAAAACCAGCGAGACACACACGCTCTGGCTGTCGTGTTCAGCTGAGTCTCTCTGAAAGCCTTCAGATCTGGACAGTGTTTATGTTAATCTAATCCTAATCCATCTCCATCTAATGTCTTCATGTCAGGGATTAGACAGTTGATGTCTTGAAGAATTGATGCAAAATGTATAAGTGTGCTGATTCTCTGGGATAATGGTGCTGCAGTTCTATAATTGTGTGTAATTTATGTGATTCTGCTCAGAAGTGCTGTATTTGGCACGCAAACCTGTGAGTGTGTGTGAGGGCATATCTGTAATTCTGTGCATGTGTGTGCGTGTTCCCCTGTGCTGGCCAGTGAGCACTGTGTGTTTGTCATTTGCAGAATGCCCTGGAACACCCTGCCTTCGTGGGCGTGGTGAGCTGCGGTCTGGCCCTGCTGGGGGCCGTGTTCGCCATGGTCTGCTGCACCGAGACGCTGTTCCAGAGGTGGATGAGGCTGCTGGCCGTGGCTGTCTGGGCCTGCCTCCTCATCATGGGCTTCGTCTTCACCCTGAGCGGAAGTGTCACCCGGGCTTGGGACCAGGTACTGACCACTGGTCACTGGCCTCTGACCACTCAACCTTCTCCACACCCGACCTCTGGCTTGGCCTCTTGGTTGCGCTAGCAGGGGATCTTTATTATCATAATGTAGTAATCTGTACACACAGTGCTCAGAGAGAGACAGAGAGGCAGAAAGATGGAGAGAGAGGGAGCCCACAGGAAGCACTCGCCAGCAGGACTCGGAGATTGGCCTTTATGGGGCTCCGTGGCAGAGCGGTGTCGGCGCTCGTCTTTCCCTCAAATTGAATTACCGCAATTAGTGTCATTCCGCTGACGCTCTGATGCCAGTGAGGAACAACAGCTGACGGACGGAAACCTCTGTGGGATCAGGATGGAAGAAGGGAAGAGAGGCGGGCATGTCTCCAGGAGTCCAATTAATCACATGCTAATTGAGCGTTGCCCCTCTATGCACATGCCTGGTGCGTTCAGGCCCAATGTATCGTGCTGTTTCCTCCCAGAGTCGTCTGTCACACTGCAGGTCAATGAAATGAAACCAAACCAAAAACAAAAAGAGAGAATGAAAAACCCAACTTAATATGTCGGTTCAGTTGCCTAGGTAACATTGTGTGTTTTAGGAAGCTGATCGTGGCCTGGCCAGACTTTCATTAGTACTGGGTCACTGAACCACTGGTTTCTGCAAAAGCACACTGAGTCAAGTGGACATGCTGGTGTTGTCTAGGATTTGGCGTCTGACCACTTGATAATGAGGGAGCGTTTTAACAGTGTATTAAACTGTCGCTTTCCTGTCTCACCGTTGAGTTTGACTTTTAGCCTTCCAACACTAAATATAGGATAACTGGTGATGCAGCAATAGATAAGGCCCTGGTTGTTCTAGGAGGCTGGCTTTTCACCTGCAGCATCGATAACTATGCCGGCCCGGGTCTCCAGCTGACCCACATCGGTGTGCAGCTCTCTGGCCAGAGGAGCTGCAGTGTGCAGCTGTTGATACTGAAAGCGATGTAATAGTATTGTGGAGAAAGGAGATTAGAGAGTGATTGGATTGAAAATGTAATCCCTGTCTTTACTGGGAGAAGGAAAGATAAAGGAATGTGGGTGGGGTGGGGCAGGGGGGAGTTTAATGATCTCTCTGCTTTCTGTGTGGCGTCCTAGAGGAAGTTGGTACAGAGCTGCCTGTGCGCTTTCACTTTTTCAGCATCCCCCCCTGGCGCCCGTTGTCATAGCCCTCTGTGTACCGCCGAGCTGGTGCTGAGCAGAAGATGGCCCTATTGAAATTGGGGCCAGCTCGGTGAATGACGTTCTCAAAACCTTTTTCTCTCCCTCTGTCTCTCATCACATTTCCTCTCTGACCCTGTCTTCCTCCCTCCCCTCTCTCTCTCTGTTGTTTCAGGTGCCCTTCTTCCTGTTCACCATCTTCACAGTGTACACTATGATGCCGTTCCAGATGCGAGACGCGGTGATTCTGAGTCTGGTGACATCGGTGTCCCACATCGTTGTGCTCAGCATCGTCCTCACCACCTCCTCAAAACCCCCCACCTTCCTCACCTACCAGGTACAGTGCAGCTAGCACCAGTTGGGCTGGGGGGCGCGGAGGGCAGAGCGCTGAGCGCAGAGTGGAGCTCGCTGGGTGTCCCGTAAGGAAATGAATGTGCTTCTGAACCACCTTATGCACATCTGTTTCTGAAACATCTTGACCTTGGTTGCCAATTATTGACTGTACTGGTTTTATTTTTACCCAAGGGACGAAATACAGTTTCAGAGAATGTTTTTGTGGGGGAGGAGAGATCGTTTGCATACTGTGGCGAGTATGTATAGCTGGTACAGTAAAACACAATCTGCATTTCTTCTGAATTTCTGTGTTTGTTTTTCCATAGTTTTTTACTTGCTTGTCAAGCAATTTCAATTTGAAAAGTTCAGCATCCACATCATAACGTGTACTCTGAGAGTTTTGAAGACTAGCGTTCTGCGATAATGTTTTATAAGAAAATTATTTTCAAAGGCATGTATGGAAGAGCTTTGAAATGTAGAGGTTTGCTTTTATGATGCTCAGAAGACTATCCCCCGTTTGCTTATGGAAGGCAAGCAACCCTTTCAGGACTGGGCTGTATAGAGATGAAACCTGAACAACACAAAATGAGAATAAGTACAAACGGTGACCTTGGTTGCATTCTCAAGGTTTCCTGTCCACAAAGGATGCAGACCCTGCAGTTCAGTGTATCTGTGTTCTCTGTTCAACTCTGCGCCCAGCTGCCTCTCCCACTGCCATGTGCACATGCCCTTCACCCTGAATGTGGGTTTGTGGCTCAATTCTGACCCACCACGGGTCCGACGAGCCGCAGCTGGTAGCTGGAGAGTGTCACTCACTGTGACTCTTGAGGGGCTGAGTTCAGCCCAGCCCAGCCCAGCAGCAGAGCGGAACACACAGGTAGTGGCCAAGTCGCCAGCCGTGACACAAAGTGCACCGTGAGAGGCTGGCCCTTCTTTTGAGAGCAGAGAGACAGTGGCTGGCACGCACCAGTGCTGTGGAAAGGCAGCTGTGACCTTTGGGCCGGGGGAATGTGTAGATAAGTGGTGTGAGCAACTGAAAAGGGCAAGAACCTGCTGACGGCTGACGACAGGGGTGCCTGATACTGCTGAGATGCTCTCTCTCACACCCACTGCAGGGCAGGTCGAGTAGGAGAATGTGGCGGCCAAACCCTCAGGTCCCATTCTTCCTGCTGAACAAAGGGTCAGAGGTCAGCAGGAAGGCAAGGTGGAGCTTCAGATTAATTTTCAGATTTTTTTTTTTTAAATTATATTGTTTCAGTCTTTTGGCTTGCAGTGTAGTTTATACTGCCCAGTGTTGGAAAGAAAGACAAGGATGGGTGTGTTGCCCACGGGCACGCTGGCAGCAATACAGACTCTTGGCAGTTAGTGTGCATGTGCCTCTGTCATCACATGATCACACCCCACTGTTTTCAGCTTAGAGTCTGCGCCAGCCTGTGAAGGGAGCCTGATGTGATGTTACTGGGTGTCAGGTTGTGTTCATATTATCTAAGGGACTTAGATAATATTCAGTTGGTGGACACCTGGCAGATGAAATTCAATGTGGACAAGTGTAAGGTATTACATGCAGGTAACAAAAATGTCCACTATAATTACACTATGGGAGGAATAGAACTAAATTAAGTAATGCATGAAAAGGACCTATGAGTCTGTGTGGACTCCTCACTTTCTCCATTCAAGCAATGTGGGGAAGCAATAAAAAAGGCAAACAAAATTTAGGGTATATTGTCAAAAGTGTAGAATTGAGAACAAGGGCAGTGATGTTCAGACTGTACAATGCACTAGTTAGAGCTCATCTGGATATTGTATACAGTTCTGGGCTCCACACTTCAAGAAAGATATCGCTGCTCTAGAGGCAGTTCAGAGGAGACCAACCAGACTTATTCCAGGTCTGAAGGGAAAGTCCTACTGAGAGACTGAGGAACTGAACCTTTTCACCCTGGAACAGAGGAGCCTACAAGGGGACTTGATCCAAGTCTTCAAAATCATGAAAGGCATCGACCACATCAAACCAGAGGAGCTTTTCCAGATCAGCAGGGACACACGCACCCAGGGACACAAATGGAAATTGGGCTTCAAGGCATTCAAGACGGAAACAGGAGACACTTCTTTACACAGAGAGTCGTCACAATCTGAACAAACTCCCCAGCGATGTGGTAGAAGCTGAACATTTGGAAACATTTAAAAATAGACTGGATAGGATCCTTGGATCACTTAGATAGTAATGAACACCAAACGAGCATGATGCATCGAATGGCCTCCTCTCATTTGTAAACTTTCTTATGTTCTTATATTCAGGATGAGTCTCTGCATTTATAATCCCGGCATTATGTCCTGCTGGGACTGTATTTATGTTTTTTTTTTGCTGTAAACCATTGGTATAGCTTAAGGATGAAACCTTAACCTGTGAGTGCATGTCTGTGTGTCCACTGGCAAACTGGGTCACTAGGCTCTTTACAGTAAAGCCATTCGGCTCGACGGAGCTCACAGAGTCACTGAAGGATTCTGGAGAAAAATAAAAAAACAGGTTGTGAGGGCCAGTTGGTTAAGGATGGTAAAGGACTTTGAGGGGCACAACAGACTTAGCTGCAGCTATGACTGCTTTCGTGTTCATTGTCAACAGTCCCTACAAGCCTTGTAGAGGAGCTCCATCTACATTAGGTGGTTTGTGCTTTGGAACCCTACATACAACACATCATCTCTTCCTCCTGTGTCTGTCTACCATATACCTTTCTTTGTCTTGCTCTTGTCTCATCTGTCCATCTGTCTCTCGATCTGCAGCGTTCCTGTCTGTGTGTGTCAGTGTCTGTGTCTGTGCCTCCAGTGCCTGATGCTCTGTGTACTAGGTGTCCCTCTCTCCCCCCAGCTGGTGTCTAATGGGGTCATCTTCCTGTGTGGGAATGTGGTGGGCGCCTTCCACAAGGTGCTGATGGCACGCGCCCTGCGTCAGACCTTCCTGGACACCCTGAGCTGCCTGGAGATCCGCATGAAGCTGGAGATCGAGAAGAGGCAGCAGGTGAGCCCTGTCCCCCACACACCTGCACACTGCTATGTGAGGGACTGCCAAAGACAGAATGGTCTTCAGTCTTCAATGACGTTCATACTTTCAGTCAACTGAACATTGTCCTGGAGGTCCTGTCTGATGGTAGCTCTTTTGAGACCATCAAATACATAAAAGCTGAAGTTGAGTGAAGTGGAATTCAGGCCCAGCAGAACATCCAACTGCGGGGAGGCGAATTCCAAAAGGTCATCACCCCCCACCTCCCATGTGCAGACATCATCCATTCCACTGATAGAGCACTGGATGAACAAAGGGAAGAATGCCATTGTTCTGCCTTCCAGAAGCTCTTTGTTTTCCAATTGCCTGATAAGATCCATATAGATCAATCACAATTAAATTACACTGAAATTACTTAGTGCAAAAATGACGTTTCATGCTTGATTGCCCTAACTAGAAAATAGAATGTGATTTTAATTTGAAAACGGAGAACCGGGCGGAAGCGCATCCCTGCAGTGCGTGGTGAAAGTGATTCGATTTGTTGCTGCTGTTAGATTGTATTAACAAATCAAGCAGTTTCTGGCTGTGCAGTAGGCTGTATTTCAGCTGGCCCTCCGTGATAGTGGTGACGGGGCCGACTGAAACGCCAAACACAAACCAGACGCAAAAACATGAAGTCCATCAGCAGACTTCCTGAGAGGGGGCTGTGCTTTGTTTCTATTTTAGTAGTAGAGAAGCTGTCAGGATGACCTTGGGTTACCTCTGGCGATTTCTCACTGTGCCTCAGTCCGAAGCCTCCCTCTTCCCCCTTCTGAAGTTGTTGACACACAGCTGACCCAGACCGCCTCTGTCATGGGAATCCTGATGGCTTTCAAAAACAAAAAAACAAATCACCTGCTTCATTATGTTTTGCCCCAGTCTGAATGAATAGCACCAATGATAGGAACCATTGCTGCCACAGAAATTGGTCATTTTAAGGCATTGCAAATCAAGAGCGCTTTTGACAGACTGAGGACTGAGTTTTCCCCTGGAGGCCATGGAATAAATTTACTCAGGAGTGGTTGGCCCACCCAGAGTGGGACAGGGTGGCCTGTGGGCCGAGGGAACTGGAGTCCCCAGTGCACCGCCCCCATCCTCCCCTTCTCGTAGCCACCTGCCTTATGTTCCTGCTCACCGGCGTTGTGTCCCTTCTCTTGTGTGCAGGAGAACCTGCTCCAGTCAGTGCTGCCGGTGTACATCTCCATGGAGATGAAGCTGGCCATCATTGAGCGGCTGAAGGAGAGTAAAGACGCGCAGCAGCGGCTGGTCAAGGACAACAACTTCCACAGCCTGTATGTCAAGAGGCACGAGAACGTCAGGTATGTGGCCGTGGCCCTCGCTGCTTCCCCTTTTACATAATTAAAACAAAATAATAAAATGACAATGATGGCAGACAAACAGGGATCCCATATCGGCGGATTGTGAGGGAAGCTTGTGGCGAGTCTGGGAAAGTGGGAGTGCTGCCTTTTCATTAACACAGCTCTTACCGCTGTATGTAAAAAGCTTGGCAGGTCTTTCACCTGGAGTTAAGTGTACGTTTAAAGAGCTGACAAACGCAGGCTTTATTCACTGCGATTCCTTAACAGATGGGTTAGCAGACTAAATATTAACTGTTTGCCAGCAATAGGAAAGGTACACGGCTGATCTATCTTTATGACACAGATAATAGATGTCGGAAAGCACTCAATAGCCTCCCACGGCCTCGCCCTTATCTCAAACGCAGTGCGGATAAATTGACGAGAGATGAAAGTGTACGTCATGCCACCCAGGACCATGTAGACTAGAACACAGGTTTGTCCGGAAGAGGCCTGTGTGCTCTCTAGGGTATTTTTTGTTTGTTGGAAATCATGCAACGATCGCTTCCATTGTAATTAAATGGGGCAGAATCCCACTTTGATCTGGATAATTCGCCAGAATGACAATGACGGGACACAATTTTTTTAATCTGCGGAGTCTCATACTGAGAAACACTCATCACAAGCGACTGATTATTTCACTTTAATGAGAGAAGAACTTGGCAAAAGAAGAGAGAGGGAGAGACAAAAGCGGTTTGATTTATCTGTTGTATGTAACTTGTACTATGAGGTGACAAGGTGTTCTGAGCCGTGATTACTGATCATCCAGCAGCTGAGGGAGCTTTGTAGAGAGGGTGAGTAGCATCAGATCACTAGACATTGCAGCATGGTCTGTGTGTGTTAGGAGTGTAGAAGTCATTGACTTCACCGTAGATTCCTCTCATTTTGTGACGCTGACTGAGCCCAGTTTCACTGTGCACTGTCCTATGCTGACCACCCCTGTGTGTGCCTGTCCATTGCAGCATCCTGTACGCCGACATCGTGGGCTTCACACGGCTGGCCAGCGACTGCTCACCCAAGGAGCTGGTGATCATGCTCAACGAGCTGTTCGGGAAGTTCGACCAGATCGCCAAGGCAAGTGCTTGCTGGAGAGACCCCTACAACTCCTTTACTGGGTTTCACTTTGAATCTCCTAAATCAGCTATCAGCAGATCCCAGGTGCTGGTGGTCAGAGTCGGGCAGGATGTAATGGATTAATCTTTTCATTGGCAAACTACCAAAGATAAATTAAAATATTTTGTTTTTGGAAATGATCTATGGTTATTGTGTAACATTTTGACCGACTGGAGTCCAGGGCTGCAGGTATTCCCTTCTAGCTGGTCTGAAGTGTGGAGGATTGGGACGGTCTGCAGGAACCACTAACACTGCGTGGAAGAGCAGGGGTGCTCGGGAGGAGTCTGGGCATGACGGCCACGCCTGTGTCTGGAAGGAAGCCCGGCCTGTTAACTGAACCTGACTTGGTTTGGTTTGCTTCCGCAGGAGAATGAGTGCATGAGGATAAAGATTCTGGGGGACTGTTACTACTGTGTATCGGGCCTGCCGGTGTCCCTGCCCAGGCATGCCAGGAACTGTGTGAAGATGGGGCTGGACATGTGTGAGGCCATCAAGTGAGTGTGCAAGAGCGTGGTGACAGAAGAACCAAGGGCAGCCAAGGGTTTACAGACCAGGGTCCTGCAGGGTAACTATGGGAAGTCGGGGCATTCTGGAGAAGCTCGTTGACTCCAGGGCAGAAGGAAGCACGGGGGTTGAAACAAAACCGCACATTCACGTATTCAAGCTTTTATTTTATTGCTTTGTAATGGAAAGTAAAATTGCAACTTTCACATAATAATAATGCTTCAGTTTTTATCCGTTCATGCCATACTACACATTTCATTTTCTCAAGCACAAAAAGCCATCCATGATAAAAACATGGCAGTATGCTCCAAATATCAAGACCTTTTTCACTCTAATGTCCACGGTCATCAAAAGCTGCTTAACAAATCATGTTGAGCAGCCAGCTTAGTGCAGATTCAGCAAGAGGAACCAATGGCTTTACAGGAAGACGGTGCTTGATTGTGCTTGAAACATAAGGGGCGACACTTTAAAAGCTTTTGGATCAATAGTAATATTATGAGGTACCATTAACCAGTTGGTTAGTGGACAACACCAGAGACAAAACAGTGGAGAAGACAGGGGTTTATCCCGGTAATTCCTTAAGTGTAGGGCCAGTGGGATAAATGCCAAGGGGTGTCTTCTTCAGCAGCTTGATAGTTATATATGCAGCTTAAATGGATGTGTTAGAATCAAGAGGTGTGTTTTTAAAATGTATTTTCATGTGCAATTGTGTTTGTTCTCTGGAAACACAGCCAGTTACTGTTTGCGTCAGGAGTTTCTTAATTGCAGCCTGGGAATAATGTCTCTGCGCTCTCTCTCCATTCTCCTGTCCCTGGGATGAATTGAGTTGAGTGGCTTTTGGATCAGTCTCTTGCTCTCAGCTGACCTGTGCGCATTCTTCTGGTAAGCTTGGCTCCTTGAAGAAGGCAGAGGTTTAAGATCAAGATGAAGGCAATGGGAGTGTCTTGGCAGTGTTTTGAAGGAAGCTGGCAGTGTACTTTAGAAGGGTCTCCAATTATTTTATCATTTATAAAATATAAATGAACAAGCTTTGCTTGTATAAACAGACCAGTGAGAGCAGCTATCTGAGTTATGAGTCATGAGTCATGAAGCCAAAACCACAACTGGTCTTCTTATCAGGCATCTTCGTATTGCATGACCATAGTGTCCAGTGTGTCAGTGACCAGGTCAGCTGGAGGAGCGGGGGGACTGTGTTCTATATGTTCTCTCTGTGTGCAGGGGTCTCACTGTGCTGCTCTGTCCCTCCAGACAGGTGCGGGAGGCCACAGGCGTGGACATCAACATGAGGGTGGGCGTGCATTCTGGCAACGTGCTGTGCGGTGTCATCGGCCTGCGCAAGTGGCAATTTGATGTGTGGTCACATGACGTGACCTTAGCCAATCACATGGAATCAGGAGGGCTGCCGGGGTGAGTCCTGGATTGGAGTAGTGTCATGTTACCTGGATTATATTTGAATTTGTTTTTCCTTCTTTTTCTTTACTGTTCTGGAAGATCCCAGCATACCATACCCTGGGCATATCTAAGACACCGTACTATAGTTTTTCACGTTGTCTGAACACTCGTATGATGCATTTAAGTTTCTTTTTCTGTGCTGTGCGTCTCTGCAGGCGTGTCCACATCACAGAGGCCACCCTGAAACACCTGAACAAGGCCTATGAGGTGGAGGAGGGCAACGGACATCTGCGGGATCCATACCTGAAGGAGCAGAACATCAACACGTACCTGGTGATCGACCCCCGGGTAGGCCTGCCCTGCACACAGGACCCAGAAACCCCGCCTGTCTGCTTCTCACTGTAGCTTAGAATTGGCTTTTTTTCCAATGGTGTATTTTTTTTTTTTTAAGCACAGTGAGAGAATGAGAAGATGTGCTTAATGTCCCCTGTGGAAAGGGCAAGTTCCCCTGCTGGTAACGGCTAGATTGGTGTCCTTCCCAAAGCTTAATAGACTTCAAGGAGGCTTTGGCAAGGAGACGCAATGATGTCATGTGGCTTTGCCACTGTTCTTCCCCTGGTGGTGATAGCGCTCCCACAGCACCGCCGTGGCTGGGTTCTACAGTGCACTGAGCCAGTTAATGGTTCTCTGGCCATATTAAAATAAGCTGTAGTGATGGAGTGGGAATTATTGTGACCACCCACGCATTATCCCACAGACAGGGGGAGATGACGCACTTAGAAGAAATTGGGCAGTTCTGGTAGTGTAACCTGGTGGGGAATTAAAACCGGTTGCAGTGATGCAAGGTATATCTGCTGACCCCCCCCATCTCTGCCCCCCATCTCCCCTCAGTCGAAGGAATCATCTGTGAGCAGCCAGCGGAAGACCAAGCAGTGCCGGCATAACGACGGGCTGAAGATGCGAGCGTCAGTGAGGATGACGCGGTACCTAGAGTCCTGGGGCGCCGCCAAGCCCTTCGCTCACCTGCAAAGCCGCGAGCTCTGCACCCCAACGGGAAACTGCGACCTGCACGCCAATGGGAAACTGCGCAAGGTAACCCCGCTTTGCCCTGTGGCCCCCTGATCAGAGGCCCAGCACTCACTGAACTCCCCCAGGCCCTGCTGGCACAGCACTTGAGTGGGTGCAGGTTTGCAAGCTGCAGGCCGTGACATACACTGGGTAGCACTATCTGTACAAATTCCCTTAAAATCTAAGTAAGCTCACAAATATGATGGGTCAGTGCATTTACGTAATTGCTTTTCCATTTTTTTTTTTTTTTTTTTTTGGGGGGTGTGATTGCTCTATGCAGTCTTTATCGATGATTGTGTCCTGATGCGAGCTGCAGCCAGGCTGAATAGGCCCTCTGAGTAATACCACGTGTGTTTTCCCTTTCAGGACATACCCTTGCGTTCACTCGTCTGTCCAAGGACAACAGACAGGTAGGCACCCATTTCCAGTTCAAACACTCACCCGTCACTGCGCCTCACTACACAGACAGAGGGGGTTTGCTGTAGTTTCCGCCAGGGAATTCCCTACCTCAGTCAAAGGCACAGTGTACAAATGGGGAGAGTGCATCTGGGGCCGTCAGGACTAGCAGACCAAACTGTTTTTTAGGGAGGGTGGGAAACTAAACCAAAGATGACAGGTAATTCATTAATTGATATGGGAAAAGTGCAGCGTATGAATATAAACTGTGCTTCAGTATCCCATTTCTCTAGCCAGCAGAGTGATTTTGTTCTGTTTTCTTTGGTTGTTGTTTGGTTGGAAAATTAAATGCAGTATTGAATTTGAAATACAGGGCACCTCATACTATTTTAGTTTTATGATGTTGTGTGTGTGAAGGAGGGGTTAGTGGTGGTGGTGGTGGGGGGTTGGTTACAGGAAGTTTAAATGTTATTTTGTTCTTTTACTGTCTGCAAAATCTGGGCCATGTGCAAGACAAATATTTGTTAATGTGTGAACTGAACATGAATTAAAGCTTTGACGGTTTCTCAAAAAAAAAAAAAAAAAAAATCGTGGTAGTTTAACCTGAGAGAAGGCTTTTTAGTTTTAGTCATTTTCATGTTAGATGTAGCTGCTGTTCTTTTTCTGCAGAGTGTCAGGCAGCGTACGTACTCTGAACGGTACAAGTAAATGACACCGTGGCTCTGATATCTCCTGGGGTTCAGTTTCAAGTGGCCTTGCTGGCTGCAGCAGGTCAGACATGTCACCTGACTGGCACCAAGCATGGCTGTATTGTGTAGGCTGGAGCCTGAAGTGAACGCCTTTCCACCTGTCTTCCTGGAGCTCCACTGGGTCATGCTGGGACTGGCTGTGCCTGGCGCTGGGGGCAGTGCTCTGGTGGTATGGTGGCTGGCGCTGGGGCAGTGCTCTGGGGTTAGGTGGCTGTTGGCTCCTGTTGCCTGAGGGCTTGATGTGTGCTTAACTCCAATTGTCCGTCCCCTGGATGCCCCCTTTCCTGAGCGGTGCTCAATGTGTGTCTCTCACTGTCCATCTCTGACAGCCTGGATGAGTCCCTGGAGGAGCCCTTCTCTCTCTCCACCTCTCCATTCGTCAGCTATAAGTGAGTGGTGTGCCCTGGCCTGCCTGCACTCTGGTGTCACTCCACTAACACCCCGGTGCTCTCTCTCTGCACCTCTGTCCCTCTGAGCATCTTGCCTCTCGGTCCATACCTCTGCCTGGACATCTTGGGGCTCAGGAGGCAGGCTGCATGGCACAAAACAAGCATGGCCATTAACAACAACCCGGACACTCAGTCGTACTTCCATACTACCCCAGCACCCCCCGCTCGGGATTCGAACCCCACCCTCACAAGCGCTCCTCCAAGCGCTCCTCACCTCATGGCACCACCCAAAAGAGGAAAAAACCACTATGCCAAAAGACCAGGTCTCCCAAACAGGAGATTTATACACTCTACTGGAGTTACGTCACCACGTACATTTGGACAGCAAAGCGTGTAGTTTGAGGGGAAAAGCACAGGGACACCTCTAAGTGTTTTAGCATGTCCTCCATCAGGCAGGATGCACACTGAGGTGACTGGTGCGGTCTTCTAATGTCGTGGTTGGCATGTCCTGTTAGTCACAGCTCACATCTTTCACTAATTTTCCGTAGGCCAATGAACAAGCGCTCACAGTAGACCCCGGTGTGGTTTGCGTGTGCGCATTGGGGTTGTCCGCATGCTGCATCACTAACAGCCACGACTGGTCCACAGAACACTGTGTGACTGCCCACTCTCTCTCACTCCATCCTTCTCCCCACAGGAACAGGTCTCAGAAGAGCAAGTTCGACGAGGAGCTTTACAATAAGATGGTCATGACCATCGATGGACTGAGCTCCAGCAAGTACGTATGTCTGTAATGTCCTCCTCCCAAAGAGGATGAGATGCTCCTCCGATATTGTTAAGTGTGGAAGGAGCTCCAAAAAGATGGGGTATGAAATGATTTGATCTTCCTTGCATTAAGTGACACCAGTGGAATGAAACAGCTTGCTGCTATTCAAAACCAATGATCATCTACTCTTCTCTATCATCAAAAATTATGTTTTTCTTGGAGCTGGCAGAAGATATTTGTATTCATTGTTAGAATTTTTTATTAGGCTGAGTGGTCTTGTGTGTAAGAGCTGCAGGGGTCCGGTGGTCAGCAGTGCAGTGCCTGTTGGCTGTGCTGTGTGGACAGGGGACAGTCCTGCCTGTTCCACACTGACAACTCTGCTCACACACACTTCTCCTGTTTCAGGCAGTGGATCAAATCAGAGGAAATGTTCAGCTTCACCTTGTGGTTCACTAAGAAGGAGCTGGAGAAGCAGGTACGCACCCTTACTGTTGAGCTATATGATACTGTGTCTGGAGCCCATATACAGTAACTCTGGGGAATTAGTTCAGTTTGATGTTCAAGGTCTTACAGCAAAAACTGAAGACTGTCCAGTCACCGTTGGCCCCGTCCCTTCTCTTTTTTAGTATCGCGCCATCGATCTTCCTGGCTTCAAGTACTACATCGGCTGTGCCAGCTTCATTTTCCTTTGTATCTTTGTGGTCCAGATGTGTGTGGCAAAACAGTGAGTATCCCCTTCCCTTTCACTCAGTAAATTAGAAACCAGCATGGACTCCTGCCTAGACTAAATAATAGAGTGACAAACACGAGAGAAAGAGGACAAGTAATAGACCGACTATGACTCCCATTTACTATTTTGAGGTCAGTCAGGTGATGCCTTACCTCTCACTGCAGGGGAGGAAGGCTATAGGGATAATATTGCAATAAATCTGATACCCAGATGCTTCTCAGTCCAGATTCATGTTCCATCATCTGCACATCTTCCTGTTCCAGTGTATTAAAGCTGTGGGGTCTGAGCAGGCCATGAACCACTGCTCTTCATGGCCCTGTTCAGGTTACTGTCTTACACACCCGATTTTGTCGCCTAGGGAATCATAAAAACCTCCCATCAACACTGATCATAATACACTGCTGCCAAATACATTGCAATGTGTGCTAGTGTTTGTTGTCCCATTCAAGGAGACGACGCATAGAAACAGCAGTTACAGAGGCTTTCTGCTCTGTCCTCACAGGCCCCAGGATCTGGGCGTGTCGTTCGGGGTGTCCACCTGCATCCTTCTGCTGACCCTGTGTGTCTGCTTCGCTGGACACCTGCCGGTTAGTTTAAGATCACACCAAGTACTGGATCAAGAGCCGTGTTGCTTTACACTCTTGCTGTGCGGTTTTGTGTAGATATGTGTTAAGAGCACAGGTACTGTTTTGTGTCTCATGTCCCCAGGAATGTTTTTGAAAGGATTTGTTTGCACACCTCTTCCTCCTGGTCCTCTCTCACTCTGTCTCTCTCTCTCTCTCTCCTGTTCCACTCTCACTTACCCTCTGTCGAAGTGTTTCCTTTTATCTTGCTTACTTCCTATCCCTACTCACTCATTCATTCACACTCACTTGTTATTTTTTTTTGTCGCCCCTCCCTCCCGGCAGCGGTTCTTCCCCGAGCGGCTGGCGTCCTGTCAGTGGCTGAGCACTGTGTCCGAG
Source organism: Amia ocellicauda (assembly GCF_036373705.1). Taxonomy (NCBI): domain Eukaryota; kingdom Metazoa; phylum Chordata; class Actinopteri; order Amiiformes; family Amiidae; genus Amia; species Amia ocellicauda. The sequence goes on along the minus strand of NC_089858.1, from coordinate 16,470,306 downwards.
GCCGTGGGCAAGAAGCCATTTGTGCGCCTCCCTCTGGCCGTGGCCTCCACTGCCGTGATCCTGATTATTGCCGTCATCAATCTGGTAACCCCCCCATCGCTGCCTCCAGCATTGCTCTGTCTTCTCCTGTACAGAGTGCGTGTAAAGCTTTTGCCCCCGATCTTCCCCCGTCCACATTATCGTTGAATGCATTTCCCCACCGTAACTGGATCAATTCACAAGCAGAGTTGAGGATGAATGTGTGCAGCACACGTCCTCATTGCCGCTGTGTCAGAATACTACCGTAGAAAGTGTCTGTACCACTTATTTTATTCTTCATTATTTGTGGGTGCTGCTGGCATTGGCCCCTTCTGGTACAGCAATTTGCTTAACTGATCTCACTTCTGTCTCCCACAGTGCTTCTTCCCCTTCCCAGAGCTGTGCAATAACACTGCTGCCTTAACCAATGCCACAGAGTTTGAGGCATCCCATGGGCTCTTCTTCATGCCGGTGAGTATGACCCCACCTGCCAGCCCAGCCATCCCATCTCCACAGTGCCTCTCTGAAGACATGCAAGAGTCTGGCTACTCAGAGATGGGGTGGAGGATTTGTCCCTTGCCGTCTTGTCAGCAAAGATGTTTTTCAAATTAAGTGAAATGAAGGAATAAAAATCCCTGGTGCATTTTGGCAGAACCATGGTGGACTTGCATTGGTATGTTTTGTGCACAATACTCATGAGTAACCACTGTGTGTTGTGTGTGTGTTTCTCCCTCAGTACGTTGTGTACTGCTGTCTCCTGGGCATTGTGGCCTGCGGGGTGTTTCTGCGAGTCAGCGTGGAGCTCAAACTCATCTTCCTGGTGCTGGCGTCCATTGGTTATTACATCATCATCCTACAAACCCACAGTAATCTCTTCGAATGCTATGGCTCTGTGCTGTACCCCAATGGAACCAGGTACGCCAGTCCACCGCGCCCCACCCTTCATTTGGTGGTCCTCATCCACATCCCATTGTTTGTCTTTTGCCTTGGGCAGGTACTGTATGAAATCAGCAAGAAATGCTGAGGACAGCCTGTGGAGGCTGAATGTTGGATTGTTTAACCACTTTAGTCAGAATGGTACCTTTGTGATGAGCGTGTTGACATCCTAGGTGTTGAAAGTGGATGTTTGCTGTCAAGTTGACACATCAGTCTGTGAAGCTGTGAGGGGAAGATAAATGCAAAGTATTGGGCCCTATGTTTTTGTGATGCTGACGGACTTGTCCTTGTCTTTCAGTGACACAATTCTGGAACAGTCCGGCCTCATGAAGCACCCAAAGGTGATGAGCTGTGTGTATATCTCGCTCTTCCTCATCACCATGGTGTTTCTAACCCAACAGGTAAGCCCCACATACCATTACCTCACCAGAGCAGTCTTGGGGGGAGCTGGTTGTTGGTGATATATGAGGGCAGTGCTCTCACAGACAATCTCTGCCCATTTATGTTATGAACATGTTTGATATTGAACAAGGCACCCTCTCTCTCTCGCGCTCTTTCTCTCTTGCGCTCACGTCCAGACTGAATACTACTGTCGCCAGGACTTCCTGCTGAAGAACAAGAACCGCCAGGAGCAGGACAAGATCGAGACCATGGAGAACCTCAACCGGCTGCTGTTGGAGAATGTGCTGCCCGCCCATGTCGCCTCCCTCTTCGTAGGAGAGAATAAAAAGAACGAGGTGGGATTCCTCAAAAACAGTTTACTTACTGAAAAGTATAAGGTAGGAGCCCTGCACGTGAACACTGACTGTTCGCTGTGGAAATTCAGATGGCAACCACCCCGCCCACCCATTTTTAGTTTTCCTCCTTTATTTTTCACAATCCCCCTCTCCATCCCTTCATCAGAACACCCATGTGTGACATCACCTGCCTGTGCACACACTCTGCAGTAGCAACGTCATGCAATGTCTCTAGGGTTACCTTCCATACAGCGCTGTCTAGTCAGCAGAGAGGCCCAGAGAGCAGCCCCACCCCTTCTAGAGACCATACCAGCACTGACAGCAGGGCCACAGAGGTGTCCATCAATAGTTTAAAATGATCAAAGGCACTTGAGGAACTTGCTTGACAGTCCACAGCCCAGACTGCAATCTCTTATTTTTCTAACTAAGAATTATTTGGCACATCCTGTTCTTATTTGTCTACCAGTGTGTTGGGTGAGATTTGTAGACATTCTCTTATGTGTTGAATAGTGTTTTCCAATCAATTTCTTCCCCCAGCTCATTCATAAAACACAGACTGACCTTCGGCTACTTTTCAGACACGAATCACAAGGGTCTGCAGCAATGTTATTCAGACAGACAGGCTTTGAAAGAAGGACAAACGTTTATTTTTTTAAACCTGGGGAAAAAACATCTAAAAAGACTGTAGGCTTTCGTTAAAACAGACCAAGTCTGTTGGAAATACAGAAATATTTGGCCCTTTCAAAGGAACAGTGTTTTGTGAGAATGGAGGCATAGGGTAGGCTAGTCCTGTGAATTGCGGTTAAGCTCCTCAAACTGGATCCAAGCTGCGGGAGAGAATACCAGGGCCGCCCACATCAGAAGTGGAAGAGCTGGGCAGTAAGCTAGGACAGAGCTCAGTCACGGAGACGCTTCTAGACAGTGCTGTTCTTGTGGCAGTTGGGTAAACAGACCGTTCATAGTTCCAGTGCAGGCGGTATGGAAGGTGTTTTGTATGAGGGTGCCCGTTGTGGTGATTGCGGTGTGTATCCATTCCTCACTGCAAGCTCCTCATCACCAACATAAGAGCGCCGTGGAATGCCTGGCGTCGGCAATGCTTCTGTCGCGTCCTCCTGTTCGTGGTTTGTCTGTTGTAGCTGTTGCTCGTGTCTGTTGCAGCGGCCCACTGACCCGGGCTACTGTGTCCCCGGTGTCGTTGCAGGACCTGTACTACAAGTCGTACGACTGTGTGTGCGTGATGTTCGCCTCGGTGCCTGACTTCAAGGAGTTCTACACGGAGTGCGACATCAACAAGGAGGGCCTGGAGTGCCTGAGGCTGCTGAACGAGATCATCGCCGACTTTGACGAGGTCGGTTACCTTAAAATCCACATGTACAATTTTTTCAATTTGCACTCATCCATGGTGTGTTTGTTTTAAGTGTCTCTATACATGGCTAAAGTGTATTACAGCATGTGTGGGTGGGTGAGTGAGGCAACGCTGTACTGGGTAAGTAGTAGACCTGCAGTTAGGCCTGACCGCTGGAGATTTATCCCCACAGCTCCTGTCGAAGCCTAAATTCAGCGGGGTGGAGAAAATCAAAACCATCGGCAGCACGTACATGGCAGCAGCAGGGCTCAGCGTTACCGCCGGGCAGGACAACAACCAGGTGGGCTGGGGGGCAGAGCAGGCAGGGGGTGAGGGAGAGGGGCTTATCTGCCCAGTGAGAGAGAGAGAGTGCAGTGAGAGATGGCTCTTCCTGTTGTCTCCCTAGCCGGCGCAGGACCGCGAGAGGCAGCACACGCAGATCGGGAACATGGTGGAGTTTGCCATTGCCCTGGTGGGGAAGCTGGACGGCATCAACCGCCATTCCTTCAACAGCTTCCGGCTACGTGTGGGTGAGTGTCCCCCAGGCCCCCGGCCTCTGCGACGCCATCATCGTGGGGGGGGACTGGCAGCGCTCCCTTGTCCAGGAGAAAACCTCGGCTTGTTAAAGGAAGGCTTCTATGCTTTCTGTTAATGTAAAAGTCTTGCTTATGCTTAAGCCTCCCTGCACAATACTCCGATGCAAAGCGAGAGCTGGCACTGTGGATGTGTTCCTCTGGGAGTTCACTCCAGAGACAGCTGCCTGCTCTGCCTCCCCCTGGGGATTGGGGTCTGTGAAGCAGTTTATGAGTATAATTAATTCCTCTCCCAGTAGAAACACATACAGCTTATTCACAATACAAATGTAATATGTCTTAATGCTTCAGTGTTGTGCGTGATTATAACACGCCACCATCACGAGCACAGATGCCAAGAATGACATTGATTTGTTTCAATCTGTGGCACGCTCTGTGGCTACCTTGCGAAGTGCACTATACCAAATAAAAACTGATTAATTGATCGGACATTCCTGCACACGTCTGCACACCTTGGGGGAGGAGGTGTTCGACACGCAGTCTCTCCACCAGCATCCAATGTGTTGTAACATCTCTCACCGTGTCCCACTGTCCTGTCAGGAATCAACTACGGCCCAGTGATCGCAGGGGTGATCGGAGCCAGGAAACCACAGTACGACATCTGGGGGAACACGGTCAATGTGTCCAGCCGAATGGAGAGCACTGGAGAGCTGGGCAAAATCCAGGTACCCGAATTCATCCCGTGCCTTTCCTCGTGGGTTCCCTGGCGTACTTTTGGCAGCTGTCTGCCCGAGAGAATTCAGATTTGAATTCTTCTACAGATGGCCAACGGTCCAAATTGCAGAAAACGCTTTTGCCAGTAATAGACTGTACTAGACTAAGACTCATGAACCTAGCTTCTTCTGAAGGAAATGGAGAATGGTAAACAAATGAGTTTTCCCATTCACCGCTACATCAGCAACAGAAGCCAGCTCACACGAATTGCAGTCAATTCGAAAACATTTTGAGGCATTTAGTAAAATTTTGAATTTAAATGGTTATATTTTGGTCTGTGCTGGGGTTAGGGTTAGAGTCCCCATTAAATAGTCTTTCGTTAAGTTTAGGTTTGCTTCTCTACTGACATAACTGAATCCCGTGTGGATTTGTATAGGCCTAGCAGTGTTGTGGTTCAGGCAGTTGCTTGGCCCACAAATGGGTCAGGAAACCTAATGGTGTTATGCAGTGAGTTTTGATAAGGAGACAAGGGGCAGGAATCCTTTACTCAGTGCTATATTTCAAATTTGCTAATTACTTTTTTTGGGTAAACCGGAAGAGTTGTTAGTTTTTTCCTTGCCTCCTCGGCTGTGCACTGCTAAGCCCAGTGATCCCTGTGTGTGTTGCAGGTGACGGAGGAGACGTCCAACGTGCTGCAGAAGCTGGGCTACTCCTGCGAGTGCCGGGGGATGATCAAGGTGAAGGGGAAGGGCGAGCTCAGGACGTTCTTTGTGTGCACGGACATGAGTAAGTCCCAGGGCATCGCTCTGAGCTGAGAGCGTGGGTCACTCGCTCCCACTGCCACTGCCTCACCCCAGACACTTGAAGAAACAACCTACACTTTTATTCAGATTTTTTTTTTTTTACTTAAATTAAATTACCATATACCTAGTATTATTAATAAGGTTCCTCTCATTAAAATGTTTTTTTTTTTGGTGGCTGGGGGAGGGGGGATAAAAAAAAAAAGTCACCTGTCGAAGGAGCAGATGATGATGGAGATGAAGTACCGCCCCACAGAAAAAGGTTAAGATTTCTACTGTTTTTTATTTTTATTTTATTTTATTCTCCTCTGCGCTGCATTGAAGAATCCAGCACTACCATTTACAAGAAGGTGGGGAATTGACTGAAATATTAGAAACTGCAGCAGACTCAGTATTTGCCTAGAGTGACAACTTAGTTTTATTTAGCTATTCGATTGCATTTTATTTTAATTGTAAATTCTTGTCTTGTATATATTTTGGAGCTGCTGTTTTGCACTTACTTGAAGAATAAAGGAGCGTTTCAGACAGGTTTTTATTTATGTTCACAGGTCAAACATTTCCTTGTCTCTGTATTTTGTTTTGTTTTGTTCTTTTTGTTCTTAAAGCAAGTTGTTGTTTAGTGTGATACAAACGCCTAATTCCCAGATCTGGAAGCCAAATAATCTGAATGCTGAACGGCCCGCTTCGATTATGATGCGCACTCTGTGTAATTACTGTGTAATGTGTTGTTTAGTCGTGTTTCGTAAAAAAAAGGTTTCATTATCTGAAACCAAGGCTCTTATTTTCAGTCACCTGCAAAATTCTCACTGATAATGCCGTGCTTTTTCCCCAAAAACTAAATCCATAACCAAACGGAGGAATGAACACTGCCACCGTGTGGATGCCAACACACACCTTAGCTGTACAATCAATATGAATAGAGAAAGCAAAACAAAAACAAAAATTCAGCTAAAAGTTGTGATTTTTGTATTTACAGTTTACAGATATGGGGGTGGGTGGTAGGGTTTTGTGATAAAAACGTCATGATGATTCCTGATCTCTGTAACCGAACGGAAAGCTACCAGTCCAGAGCCAACTAAAGGAAAGCCTCATTCAGTCAGTGTGTGTGCGTTCGCTGTTGTACGTACTTGCGTCTATAGGTCAATGTGAGTGTGTGCCATTTACATCCTATTTTGCCATTTCCGCCACACAAAGGATATTATTTAGCTTTCATTTCCTGCATGTTTTGATACAATACCTACTGAAGCAGCAGGGTGAAATATAGAATGTTTTTTATTTTACAAAGTTTATAAGGAAACTGAGTAGGAGCCTCAAAGTGCTGATGACATTTGTAATCAGACTGCCTCTGGTAAACTTGATTCTTTATGTGCCTCAAACATATTATGAATGAAGAACTGCTGTTATTATTGAAATACAAATGAGTGATAAGCCTCCATTCCTCTCCCTCTTGTTTTTTTATTGTTTATTTAAAACTGTTGCTGCCCGTTTACTCTGTATGCAGGTATCATTCAAAGAGGAACAAATGCAAGTGTGTGTGTGTTTTGCATTTTTTTTTTTGTACAGTCCACAATAAACAATTTTCAAAACATATTTTGAAAGGGTCATTATTTGTGCTGGAGGACCCTGGGAGCAACTGCTGTACAAACCTTCTGGGAAACTAATGAATGGATCCTGACTTATTATTCTCCGTTACTGCTAGAATTAAATGCTCTGCCTCACCTTGAGACTCATTTTTCATTACAGCTGCCTCTGCGGCTCGCGAGGCTACTGCGCGGTGCCTGGTGTCTGATCGTGAATCACAGGAAGGGATAAAGAACCACGAAGCCGTAACCCATTAACCTTTCACAACTGAACTGGTAGGGTTTCAGAGAGGCAGGAGCAGTGAGACAGGTGTCCTAGAAAAAGGGTTTATTATGTAAAACACGTACAAACTCAAAGCAACAGCATCTTCTGTACAACAACAAAATGTCCAGGGCTCCGAAAATGGTTTATTTTCCTCCCCCCATGTTAAGCTATGGTGCTGGTTTATACTGCTTATATCACAGGGACCTCTTCTTGTCCGCCAGCACACACCCCCACAGACTCCGCAGCAGCTGAAAGAACAAGAACTAAATTAAATCAGTTTCTGATGCAGGCCATTCACAATCGCAACTGCCAAGGGTATTTTAACCCCACGCCACAACTAGTGTAGCTGACAGCAACAAAAAGACTGGCCCCCAGGAAGCGGAGCTCTGGAGACGTCTCCCACTTTGAGGCCCCCGCGTCGCAACTCAGTGACGGAGCGGAGGGACACTGATCAGGCAGGGGAGCTCAATGCCAGTCAGCTGGCGGATGGCATGGCAGGGAACGTCACTGACCTGTGGTGAGGTCGATGAGGCCATCCTCCTGCAGCCCGGCTGGCAGGGAGATCCCCATAGCCTTCCTGATGCCGTACAGGCTGGCGAGGTCGCCCGGGGACACGCGGCTCGCCAGCTCCTTCAGGTTTCCGGTCACCTTCTCCGCTACACAGACCGAGAGAGAGAGAGAGAGACACCTTGGTGAGACATGGTCAGAACAACTCATGCTCTGGGCCAGCACTGCCAGATCTCCGGAAGAGACTGGAGGACAGCTGTGCCACGTGGACCTAAACAACACAGACAGGAACCACACACAGGCGTACCCAGCAGCAGCTCTTTGGCGCTGGGGGCGAGCAGGCAGATGATGTTGGGGGGAGGCTTGGCGCTGAGCCGCTCGTTCTGGACCTCCTGCAGCTCCCGCAGTAGCAGCGTCGTCTCGTCCAGCTTTTTCTGGAACTTTTGAGCCTCTGGAGCGGAGAGAGGGGAGAGAGCCGTCACACTGGGACCTGCCTGCCTGTCTGAAGGGAGTCTCACGGCTCTCATATTTGGGGGTAAATAACAAAGGTACGGTTTTCAATCTAATTTTTATGTTGTGTAATCGTGATTTTGGTAAGCACACATTAATACTCCTTCACTGCGCACTACTATGTGGAGAAGCAGACGTATTCGACTGCCTGATGCAGCTCGAGACCACCGTTGAAGCTGGGGCTGGCGGGACAGAGGCCTGTGTCTTTGCCCTCCTTACCTTCAGAGTCCAAGGGCTGGGGTTCGAGGTCCAAGCCAGCCACAGAGCTTAGCGCAGTCAGGCTGTCCTTGCAGCCAGCCTCGGGTTCGATTATCTGCAGAGGAGAGAGGAAGGGTGGAGCTGAGAGAGGGGAGTCATGGTTTGAGGCGGGGTGCACAGGAAATACCGTGCTGATTTGTAGCTGCAGCAGTTCTGATTACATTAAAGATAAAAAAAAATGTGGTTTGTTTTATAAAGATGATCCAATTTCCTGTGATGACTTGTTAATGTTAATGAGTTCAGTGTATGATCCCTTCCCTCCCTGCCATGAACCCTAACCCTGATATTAAAGTACGACATAGTGCAGCAGTAAACACCCCAGCTGGGACTGGATACAGATCGAGGAGCCTCATTGGGTACCAGGCACAGGACGGGGGATGCTCAAGATTGTCGGGCAGCGGTCTACGGCAGCAAACAAATCTAAGAGTAGCTTTAACATCAGATTAATTTCCAAGTTCTTCTGCCCACCTGGTTTTGCAGTTTGTCTGCTAATTAGCTCTGCAGTACAGCATGGGAGTTCTCTTTATAGGGGAGAATTGCAATCACCCCATCCATTAACCTCCTCTGGGCTACCTCTCAATTTCTCTGACTCCCAGACGCACGAGGCAGTTGTTTACACAGCTGCAGCAGAGTCTCAGGCCCTAGGCCGCGCTGTGTGGTGCTCAGTGGGGGGGGGGGTGTAGTGCTGCAGGATCAGACGCAGAGACAGGATTTACCTCCACGTCGCTCGCCGTTTCTGTTCCCCCCACTTGCTCTTCACTGTCAGGGATTGTCTGAGACATGGGAAAGGATAGAGTCTTTTGAAGCCATTATTTACCCAGTTTAATAAACAGAAAAACATCATGAAGAGACATGGACACAAGTGAGAGAAGGCCTCCCTCTGTCTGTGCCAGTCGCCACTGCAGCCGTGTTCATATATAAACTGATATTTCATCACGTCGATGTACTGAATATTGCGTTTCCTATTGAAGTGAGAGATGGCACATTCAATAATAATGACCGATACATCAAATCACAAAACCAAACCTAATTCCCAAAGCTCAGTAAACCAGATAAAAAAAACAATACAAAAACAAAAGCCTTCATCAACCTTATGCCTGGCAGGATTAGCATGTGCTCACCTTTCTGAACTTCAGAATAACCCTCAGAGAGGGAAAAAAACCACTGGTCTAATGACAGCTGTGGGGGGTTATATGTGGAGATAATCCACAGATGCTCTGTACTCGGTTGTTAATCCCAGGGAATCGTAGGCAATAAGAAAATAAACATTAAGCAATTTCCAAAAATTATAACCCCCCCGGTCACAGAAATATTTACTTAGTTTCATCTAAGACTATCAGAAAACAAACTAATTTAAGAATGGATCAGAAGGTTCTGCTGTATCCAGACTAAGTGGTTTGTGCCAGATGTCTGTATAGGAATGCGTTTGGGATAAAGATGTTTCTTGTGAATGCCCCTCCATGCCAGGTTCTGCCCCAGTATGGCATGTAGCCTGTGATCGTGAAGCGCTTCGGCAGATACAGTGCAGCGTGCCTCAGCCTCACACTCTCTAGCCGTCCTAACATCACTCAGGCAGCAGATTTGAAAACCTCATCCTGCCCCCTAAAGACTGGTAAGGATGCTGGCTCACGGAGCAGCCAGAGGGGGTTATATCTGACTGCACGGGAGGTTGTATACAGAGCTGAAGACTTTTATTCTGTGGTTGGAATCAAATAAAACACAAATTCCCCTTCGGTTTTTCCCCTCAAGGGTTCCTTGAATGTAAGGATGTTATACGAAGTTCCTCAACATAGTGAGGCCACACCACCAGTTAAGGGAAACCCCCCCCGTGTTTAATGCTGGTGTTTAACTGACTCAATACTGAAAGGGGTTTTATTCAGCCTGCAGAGTCAGTCCTACCGTCTCGAGCTCCTTCAGGGTCCTGGAGTGCTCCCCGTTGGTCAGGGCATCCAACACGTTGTCTGCCATCTTGCTCATGTACTGGTCTGCCTTCGACAGGAACTCCTGGATGCTGTGGGGGGGGGGGGGGGGAAGGGAAGTGGGTAAGCTTTAGCTTTGAAGTTGGCCACACCAACATTTTCAGAACAAAATGCTTTTTAAACACTGCATTTGAATATGCTGAAAGAAAAAAAGAAATTCTAACCAAGCGGACAGTTTATAACTGTTCCATTTCAACATCAGTGAGAAGAAATTAGGTAATAAGATGTTTGCTTTAGCAGCCCCACTCAACCTGTAGTTACTATTTTGAGTGGTAGCTTGTTCAGTGTTGGTTTCCTGTGCGAAGTGACAGCTTCCCGCTGAGCACTTACCTCTGAGAGCCCTGGACACTGGGCTCGTCCCCATAGAAGGAGTAGATCAAGTCCGAATCGTCTTTACTGATGTTGGCAAAACTGGAGTCGTAAATCGGAGCGTAAGAGCTGAACGGCCCGTAATTCATGTAGGACACTATGGAGAGAGAGCGGACCGGTCTCAGACACGGCAGTGCCGGCACTACCACCACTATACTATTGTTGCTGCAGTGCTGTCCATTTAGGGCTCATATGATATCTTGCTAATATATGCGATCTGCATTTTAAAGTTTTAAATATCAATGCATTTCTTTTTCTTTTTTTTTTTTTAAACCTGCACTTATTACTTCAGTCCTACTTCAAGTGTAGACAGCATAAATACGTTCATAATTGTAACAAACACAAACAAAACAAATGCATTGGTCAAAACTCACCTGGTGTCACCTTGTTCCTTTTGTCTTCTTTAAACCCCTGCAGGGTGTTTATGCCAGTCTGCAGCCGGCCCATCATCATGCCTAGCTTCACAGGACAGTATCCTGGTTCTGTGGCAGAGAGAAGGACAGTTTCATCCCTGTACTGGCAAACAGAATATACCTTCAGCACTGCACAATGTCCCAGCGAAGGGAATGGTTTGGAGTGAACTTGGTGGTCCACACTAACCCAGGTGATGTTGCCAGGCATGGGCACGGGCTGGGAGGCAGTCAGTCCTTTGGATGAACTGCCATTGTGCCATCTTCCATCTCTATTACCTAAAGAAGGCTTCACCAAGCTTGCCCAGACTTACCTCCCACTGCCAAGTCAGCTGGGTTTAGGATGCCCAGCGTGGTGGTCCCATCAGACTTCCGTCTCTCAAACTGCATCTGAAAGGAGAAACAGGTCCCCACCGTTACCAAACACTCCCTACTACAGACCTGAGGCCCTGTGTGTTATCTGCAGTGAAAGATAACAGACCATAATCTTGATTGAATGCCGGGGATGATAAATATTTTGATTGCGATGCCAAAACCATTCCAATTCATCTACACTATCCTCTAGAGAATCGCCCTTCCTGCCCCACCCATGTTCCCCTCCACCTGGTGTGGCTACCAGCCTCACCTCCAGCTCACTCTGGAACCCTCTGCTGGTCAGTTTGCCCCCCGACTCCTCGATCAGCTTCTGGATCTGCTCCAGCTCCTTCTCCGCCAGGCTGCTGCTCCTCTCCACATCCTCCTTGGAGTCCCTGTCGGGCCTGCAGGCAACACAGACAGGCAGGGGTGAGAGAGCGAGACAGAGAGGAGCGATCAGGTGGCTGAGATGTACAACTCAGAAGACCTTCCCTTCAACACAGCAGGAATAAGGTCAGCACAGCAGGTGACGGATCGACAAGAGTAAATAAACCGCACCGTGATACAACCACCTACCTATTGCCTGGTTTTATATACACACTACAAGTCAAAAGCTTGGGAGCAAAAGAGCACATGCATGGCGGCTGGGGGTCACTCTTGTATCTTGTAACAGACAACCCACATCCCTGTATAAACAGTGAAAACCAGGAGCTTGTGCCTGAACCCCGAGCAGAGCACAGAGGGCAGCAGACACTCAGGCACTGCAGCTTTGTGGGACACGGCTTTCCACACCCAGGCGAGAGGCAGACGTGAGGCAGACGTGACTGGACCTGCGAAAGGCGTTCCACTCGTTCTTTGTGTTGCAGCATTCCAGCAGTGCAAGCAGCACACAAAGCGCCCGCTCACTTGGGCGGCCCTAGCGCATAAATACAGAATTGACTAATGTGATGTAGCAATCGCCACCCCCCCACCCCTCCATACAAGAGGAGTATCGACTTCAGCAAGACAGGCATGTGACAAGGGGGTTTAGCAAGCCCAGGCAGAATTTACATGAAAACCAATTAAAATAACCATGACATCATCAATGCCAAGACAGTCCTGAAGATGGATGGTGAATTTTTTTTTTTTTTTTTTTTATAAGAGAACAGCCAGCAGTGTGTCTTGGCTGGGGAGGGGGGCAGTACCTCTTGCTGTCCTTATTTGCCTTGCTGGGTGTTTTCAAGGGCTCAGAGGTGTCCATGGGCTCCTCTCCATCTTTGGGCTCTTCCGTGCTGGGGCCTCCTTCCTTTGCCGCATCCCCCAGCTCACCCTGCTTGTTGGTACACTCCAGGTCGGCCATGAACTCGATGCTCTGTTTCAGACTCAGCAGACGCTCCTGCAAAGTAGGACCGAGTGTTACCTAAAACAGAGACCGGCGTAGGGGGAAATGTGCCTTGGAGAGATTATATTTCTGTAAATCGGGATTCTGGTTGAAAGTAACACGACCGGCCCTTGTCTGCTGCCTCACACTCAATGCAGAGAGCACCTGCGCCCCCTGCTGCCCTGGATAAGGTATGACAGAGAGGGACAGAGTTTCTAGAAGCCCAAAATTGTATGGCTTTCTAATACAAAGACCTTGGAAATCACAGAGCAGCATCAATGATTCCCTGCATTCTCTTTATTATTATTATTATTATTATTATTATTATTTATTTAAACAAAAGTTTTGACCTTCATTACAATTCAACTCAGCCGTTATTCCGGAAGTCACCCGCCTGTTTCTGTGAATGGGTATCAGTGCTGTGACCGGCGTCTGGACTACTGGGCAGAGCACTCCTCACCTGGCTCAGGATCTTCATCCCGGAGTGAAGCAACTTCTTGGCAGCCTTAAAGTAGATGGTCTCCGGCTTGTTGTAGATCATCGCGTTCTCGCACATGATTTTGAAATCCGCCTGTATGGACAAAGTTTAAGAGTTTGATGAGGCGCGGGAGATTAAACAGCTAGACTGTCCGTGCAGATCTGCACACTGCCCGATCGGTCTTTCAGCAGCAGGCACTTCTAACGGTACACGTGTGCGGACCGCAGAACGCAGCACTACAGGGTTTCACTGCTGTGCGACAGTAATGATCACTCCTGCAGCCGGGCACATTTAGACACTATTTTGTTTGGTGGCTCCACAGCTCAGCATTACCTTGAGCTCCTCCAGGGACTGGTACTCCTCTCTCTTCACCTTCTCCTTCATGGTGCTGAAGTCCATGGGCCGCTTAATGATCAGGGAGTACCCAGGCGCGATGAAGTCTGTGACCGGGAACGAGAAGAAGGCACTGGGGTCCTTCCTACAGAACAGACAGTCAGTGTGAATTACCAGGATCAGGAACGGCAGTGTAAACGTGTCTAGTGTCTAATCTGTCTCTTCATGCCTTCAAGGGTTCTGTCCCCATATTAGTTTTATTTAGTAAAAGACAAGTTAACAAAAAATATAACCTCATGGCATTTTATTCAGTTGTCTGCAGACAGGACAGCGATGGTACAGAGTCAGCCTCACTCACCTCTGGAGCTGCCTGATGAGCTGGGTGAGAGCTTCCTGCAGGGGGGACAGCTCTTTCTCTGAAAAACAGCCAGGAGGGGGTCACGGGTTAGACGCTTCATAGTTAGGGAGATTGGTAACCGGAATCACCAGCACGCACCACCTTCAAACAGAGCGCCTTCACTTTGGGATGTGAAATGGTCATTTCCCTCAATTTGCCTCCATCACAATACCCGTAAAAGCAAGACTAAACGGAAAGCGAATCTCCGTGCCGTATGAAATCCGTGCCTCTCGCCGACTCCCTGAGCAGCGGGAGGGTGAGACGGGTCAGGGTGGGAGAGGGAGAGCCTGCAGGAAGGCTGCGACACGGGCGCACACAGACTGCGGGGGACTCACCCTCCATCTTGGCCATGGGGGAGCTGATGTGCTTGTCTGGGGACAGCTCTGCTCTGACAGGGGTCTGGCTTCTCTCCTGCTCGTCTGCGTCCGTCTCCATCGACTGCTGACCTTTCTTCTTCTTGGTTGTCTGAGAGAGAGAGAGAGAGAGAGAGAGAGAGAGAGAGAGAGAGAGAGAGAGAGAGAGAGTACATAATCTCTACCCCTCCAACCACAGTCTAATGGGCGGTCAAGTTATTAATTTATCTATAAATGTTGAGAAAGCCAATACTTGGGGATGCCACCGCTTAGATAACTGGAGGCTGGGCTCTTTATACCTTTTTCTTTTTCTTCTCCTCCACAGCGGGGTCGGGGCTGTGTTTCTCTTTCTCTCCCTTCTTTTTTTTCTTCTTCTTCTTGTCCTTGTGTTTGTCGTGATCGGCCTTGTCGTCGAAGGCGGCGGGGTCGTGGCTGGAGCTCCCGGTGGACAGCTCGGTCACCTCGGTCCCGGCTACCTTGAGGACCAGCTTCAGCGGCTTCTCCACATACTCCCCTGGGTGTGACACGAACAGAGAGCGTCCAGTCCCATGCAAGGCTAATGCACAACAACCTGCTCCGATAGGCTGCAGCTGCTTGACAATTAACAACCAATTAATGACCAATTACCACTAATGGACCTGGATAGTCCAAAATATACTAGTCCCAGCTCGCTAACACAGGCACCCTGGATGTGGTAGTGCTGTCTAATTCTACGCCTATGCACAGTAAGTTATACTTTATAATGTCATGTGGTGAATAAAATAAGGTACCGGTTCGGAATATAGTAACAACTGCATAGAGATCTGTAACTAAAATCGGGTTCAATTAGATTACAGCAAAACAAGTCTGCATCCACAACTTTCATTTAAATTCCCTCACAGATTGTATTTCAAGATATTAAAAACGCCACACTTTCATATGTTATTACAGCGCTCGGTTCATTTATACAACAACATGCCCATCGGTAGGAAAGCGACCTGGGGACCATCGTTTCGGGGATTTACCTCCGTAGGTATGTTTCTCCGACTTGTGTTTCTTGTGTTTCTTGCCCATGTTTGTTTTAATCGGCAGTGTTTTGGTGGTGAAAACGCGTATTCAGCAGCCCCGTCTCCGCGGCACGGCTCTTTTGTTTTGCCCCGTTTGACACCCGGAAGCACATGAGGCGAGTGGCGGAGAGGAGGTCCAGAGAGGTGCGGGTAACTGCAGCGCCCCTGCCGGCCGGGGGTCAGGGCCGACCACAGACAGAGTTGAATAAAAAATATGGTAGATTAAAATCATACATCGACATTTCACTTTTAATGAACAGACATACGCCTTTAAAATACTTTTTAGACATGACTTAAATACGTTTAATCTTAGTAAACATTGTATTCATGTAATGTCAATATGCCGGAATAATAACATGTTACTTTTTGGTTCAGTATGATTTTTTTTTTGTTCCAGATTGACACTTTGTCTGTCCTTTACCAGACTTTGTCTCATTTGTCTGCAAATTGGGCTCGTATTTGTATATTTGTTGAGTTATAAATGTATATATAATAATACAATAATCGTAAACCAATCAATAGTATTTAGAGTAGGAGTAATGCGTACCATTAATACTATGTAATAGCATGTAGCTTAGTAGCATAATAACATGACACGTTCTAAACAAGGTACGTTCTAAATGTACACGTCATATTACAGTAGGAAACGTGAGATGTATCCTGCTGGAGTTAATCCTTTGGATAAGTCATTCACTTTGAGTAATTCCTGTAATAATGTCTTCACTTGGGACAGTGTTGGCGGAAGTGTTTTATTGGATCACATGATGGCGCTATTACCTCACAATGCAGCTCAGTCCGTCTTCGGAGAAATTACGCAGGACGTCAGTAGGCGGCAGAGAAACATGCATTTATATCTCGATCTCAGTCCAGTGCTGTGCGGAGTGGGATGTGTTGTAATTTTCTTTTGCCTATCAGTATTGCAGGATGTTTTCTCCCGTAGCGTGTTTTGCTCTGTGGTGTGGTTACAAGATGGCCACACCACACCTGTACTGGCTGGGGAACTGGGGGCTGTGTTAAGAGCACACTATAGCAACAATACAAACCACTACAACAAAGATGATCTTTCACCCTATTAGTTTCATATAGGAGATTAAGAACACTGTGAACACCGTGGAGAGGCTACAAATTGGTGTCCACTGTACGATCATCTCTGCCCCTGTGATCCCCAGTGCCCTTCCTCTGCTGCTCCAGTAGGAAGTGCTGGATTCCCGGGGCAGCTGCGGGGGAGGGAGGGGTCATATTGTGTCAGCACAGTAGCCCACACTCGGCCCACAGCCTGTGCAGGCCCTTGTGTCATAGCCAATGAGGGATAGGAGCTCCTTGATTCAATATGACAGGTTATTAACATTTTCCTCCTCTCTGATCTTCCCTCCCAACAACGGCTCTTTCATGCTGCTGTGATGTAACAGCTGTCTCACTGGCTCTGTGTGCAGTGTGCAATGCCTGCCCCGGTCCTCGCCCAGCTCTACGGTGGCCTCGCGAAGGCTGACCATGCCTGCAGAAGGATCCTGAAAGCCAGTGGTTATGCCTGACAACAAGTCAACCAGGACTTTGGATTGGACCCTCCTATGGTCTGTATAATAAACACCATACTGACCAGAGGAGACTCACATTGCAGCCATTGCACTCTGAGTTCCCATGTTTGTTTCTCATGTGGTTTTTACTGTAGCCCAGAAAACCAGTAGGAAATGGCACAATGGAGACATGTCTCCTCAATGAGATTTGTCGACATTCAGCTTCAGCCCCTGCCCAGGGAAAAGAGAGTGCTATTCGGTTCACTATTTGTTGCTGTTGCTGACTCCTTCTCCCTTCTCCTAGCGGTGGTCAGCCACAGTGCAAAGCATCTTCTCAGTTTGCGACTTGTAATGGAACCCCCCACTACGATGACATGGGAACACGAGGAGGCAGGGCACAGGGCACAGGGCACAGGGCACAGGGCACAGGGCACAGGGGTTGCTGCACAGCACAGGTGAAGCAGTGGGGCCAGTGGTGGGGTCTTCAGAACAGGGGTACAGAGCCTCCTGTGAGAGATGGCTCCCAGGGAGATGTCAGCTGGGATAGATAACACCAGACTCCAGGCTATTAGGACATACTTGGCATTTCTGCGTCTATCCCCTCAGAACCGTTCTGCTTTGTTAAATCATCACATACTGTACAGCCCAATGAATGACAGATGTTTTATTCATGGAAGAAAGATATTGTGCATACTTTGAAGCACATTCCAGGTTTTATGAAGATGCAGAAGGGGGGTGGGGGTTTGAGGGGTGGGGACAGGCGGTGGGGGTCTGGGGCTCGTATTCCGAAGTCATCATAAAGAAGGGAAAGCGGCCATTCCAGGAATTCCTTCTGGGCCCTGCTCTTGGGTTGCAACGTGTTTTTGATGCACTGGCACAATTTCAGTCAATTCTGTCCTGCAAGTGTTTCTTCTATACCAATGAGAATATTTGTGCAATAAAATTGTACAGCTGTGGGACAGAAATTTATTCTTATTATCATCTGTATAAACATACTGTGTTTTAGGTCGAAGAGTTAGGTGTGGGTGAGATTTACAGTTGGGCGACAGGTTAGCACCAGGGGTAGGGCTGGACGTGATCTAGGCCCCAGGGAGGCTGCACCATGTGATTCGCAGAGAGTCTCACTCGGCCTGGCCCCAGGGTCCCTGCTGCTGGCCCGCTCTCCATGCCTAGCCTGGGGATGCCATGCAACCCATCTGGTTTCTGTCAGCTGTGGTGCGGTACACGCTCTGGAAGTAGATGTACATTGCAGGATTAAAGCGGGATCAGTTACACCAAACAGGGCTAACAAATGGCAGATGTTGTGAAATTCATTATCTTCTGCCACAACAGAGGGGCTGAGGGGAATGGGAGAATTTGCTTTTCACATGAAAGTGACTTCCCAGCGGAACCATGGGAAACCACTTTTTTCTTTGTGAGTGTGTGAGGAATTCGATGCTGCTGTAACATTTATTTATTTTGATGTTTGTGTGTGTGTGTATATATATAATGTTTATATGTTTTAAGAATCAGATTCATTTTAAAGTAAAAAAATAGGGTGAAATATATTTAATTACCCACAAGGTAGTGGAAACATGCCCAATCTCCTTTTCTGATTTTTATGAAACTACTTTATATTACAAGTTCACTGGTGGGTTATAGAGCTGTGTGTGTGCGTGAAATATAATGAATCTCGAAAAATCATGTCCTTAGTGCCTCCGATAATGGATAGAACTGTAACCTATTTTCACTGTAGTGCTTTGTGTTTGTTAACTAAACATAGTGCACTTCTTCCATTTTGGCAAAATCTATGCAAAATGAGTTTCATACTGAGCGGATTGTTCTCAATTTCTCCTCATACTAAAATATCTGGTTTTGCTATTGACATATTGTGCTGAGCATTGCCTGCACCAATTTCCCCAACCTCGAGATGAAAAACAAAACAAACAAAAAACAAGCTGTATACTCAAGGGTTGTAGCAGTGACTGTGAATGGAGGTGCGGGCGAAAGTTATGGACTCCTTTAAAATGTTACCAGACCGCTGCCTGTGGAGCTGCATTATCCATAATCAATTGCAGGTGGAGGTAGACAAGCCATAACTCCAGCTGATGCACGCTGCACTGGGAACAACTGTAAGGAATTCACCCAGACAAGCACATGTGGCAGGAACTGGAGTTAAAAGAGTGTAAAACTCCAAACAAGACGGGGTGGAAACAAAAACAGAAGACCAGGTTCAGACATCTGCAAGATGATCACTAGAGTCTTTCTGTCAGTAGAAAAGCCATAATGCCGGTGGTGAAAGTGCTGGCCTCTCACATCTTCCTTCCCTCTCCTCCGTCCATTCCCATGACTGTGCTCTCATGCTGAGTTTCAAAGAGTGTAAATTCTGAATGGTCTCCAAGCAGCAAAAGTGTCGGACTTTGCTAGGCAGGCAAGCCAAGTTCTGGTCAGCGACACTGCTTGGAAGAGGATAGTGGTTGGCTCTATGTGAGGACACCTGTGGAAATGAGATCTTTCTTCTCAATCCCTTTCTTAATTCATGCACAATAGCGCCATCGGCTATAAACTGATATATAGATTCCAGAGTGAAAGCTCCTAAAATTGCTCCAATAGTAACATTTTAAATGCTGTACAAATCAATTTGCCTTCCATCGTTTGCATCGGCGATTCTTAATGTCATGCCTGTTCTGTGCCGATCCAGTCACTGTAATGCATTTTTTATCAAGCTACTTATTGTTCTGTATTTTCATGTAATATTCTGTTTCTTGTGTTCGCGGGCGCTTTCATGTAATATTCTGTTTTAAAAGCTCCATTACCAGATCACAATGGAAGTGTACCTGGCTGTGATGTGCCTCATGGGGGTGGGGGATCTCCCCGGTCACTCAAGACCCAGTGTCTGCACCAGCCATACAGAAGCACGGGCCTTCATGGCCAGGAATCAAAGACCAGTCCAGTAATTGTCCATTTCACTTTCAAAGTGGCTGGAAAATTCACGTCAACTTTTTCGCCAATCGCTCTCTCTGAGGTCTGCGCAATATCAAGCTGTAGTCCCTGAGTCTAAATTGTATCAGAGAGAGAGAGAGAGAGAGAGAGAGAGAGAGAGAGGATGTAAAAGAGGACATACTGGAGATGGTATTAAAGGTTTCTCTGTTATCTGTGTTCAGGGATTCATAAACAAAATGTAACACACTTTAAATACATGCTTCAGGGCTACAATACAAAGCCGACAGTTTGAACTTTTCAGAGAGAGGAGGGACCTTGAAACGGCCCAGGAATTCAATGACAATAGAGATCTAAGAGGTAGAGCCCAATGGCCCACCGGGGAGGGGTGGGGGGACATACAGACAACAGCTTCTCAATCACACCCTGAAACTTTGCCCCAATTTTTCCCCCAGGAGTCCTGAGAACTTTCAATATTATGTTATTATTTAATAACTCATTAAATATGAGTATTTATACTTGTGTATCATGGTGTTAATGTGTCATCACTATCAATCAAATCAGGGCACTGACTTTATTTATTTTTTCTGTTTCACAAGATGTGACTAAAGTAATCTGTTAGGTGGGTGTGAAAAATAGCCAAGTTTCAAATTATTTTTCCCCTCTGTTGGTTTTGGGAAAAGGGGTAATTTGCCTTACATTTAACCTATAGCTCCTAGCTCTCTCAGCGTGGCAATGTGAGGGAGTGAGTGCGTGACTGTAAGTGTGCGCGTGTGACTCTCTCTCGCAGCTCTCCCTGTGCTGTGTGACAGGGAGTGTTCAACACAGATGTCCCTGATCGTGGAATGTGTGTGAAGATATAACGGAGGGGCTGCCATGTGCTGCGTCACTTGATAATGAACAGACACAACTATTTATCCTTTTGAAATGCGATATACAGAGATGAAACACACATCTGGCGCTGGCACTGCAGGTTAAACTGATTACTCCACAACTCGTCTCTCATGCGCTCGCTTGCTCTCTGCAGTATTCAAACTCATTAATAGGAGAAAGCAGAAGAAAAGCAAAAAAAACGCATCCACACATTTCAGGGGGGCTGGCTGTTTATCTGTTCTGTGTTATTCTGTCCCGCCATCTGTACACATCTGGTGCCGGGGAGAGCCACTCTCGGCCTGGGGAGGAGAATGGGAATGTGTGGTTTGCAGACACTGTTCGAGAGGGGTACTTAGTCAGATCAGGGGGGGTTAATCTTTCACTTCTAGAGGTCTGGGGTTCCAATCTTGGCAGCTAAGTGATATAACATGGTAATGCAGCTGTAATCTGGAGGCCAGGGGACAGTTGGTCTGGCTGTTTTAGTCTGTTAATGCGGTAATCGCTCACCGCTGTGCACCGCTGTTTTGCCTCCCCCGCTGCAGTCCGCCGTGGGAGAGGTGGGGGGTTAATGCCTTCATCTCCCTTCTCCGCAGGCCTGGGTGGCACTGGGCAGAAGTATGTAGGCACAGCGCACGATCGCAGCTCTTGTATTGGGTCGTAACTGCGTGATCTGCTGGTACCAGTGGGTTAATGGTTCACTGGGTTCATCTGCTTGTGGAAGCCTTAAATCCCTATGTAATATGATCAAATCTACTAGAGTTGCCAAGCTGGATGTACTTGGATGTACAAAGAACTGTTATGGAGGAAATAAAAATGTAGAGAACCGTCTGCCTCCCCAAACTTGTTCAGAAGTCTTCGCAGAGAGATTTAGCTTGATTTGTTTTCTTTTTAAGCATCTAAACTGTGCTTGTTTGTCAGCCTCTCAGGGTATTAGACTGTGACTGGAGGATGTTGCACCACCTCGCCTTGTCACATAGCCAGTGTCCCCCCACCCTCAGAGTGAGGTAGAACTGGGTGCATGCCGGTTCTGCACTGCTGGCTGGCTGTCCTTTGAGCATTTAGTTACAATCAAAATTAATCTTGGGTGAACTAAAACTGAAGACATGTTAAACAGGCAGGACTCCCTATTAGGGTAGAGGTGGAAAACAAACTATGATCAACAAAAAATCTGGAGGATTGTATTGATTGTCTAATTGCTAGACAGATGCCCATAGGTTAGAGTAATTAGCGTTACCTATCTCAGGGCTGTCTCTGTGAACCCGCCCTGCCAGCGTCGGCCGAGGAGAGCTTGTGTGGCTTCCGAATGTGACACATGAAAGACAAAAGCCCAAATCAACAAATCTGCCAGGCAACCATGGCTGCTTTGAAGAAACTATTTCAATCACTTTATTCTGTCTTCATGTCAGTTTGCCAGATGGTGTGGGTCTTTCTGAGGTCCTGTACCAATGGGGGCTTACAGAGAACTGTAACAGCTTCAAAGAGGCTTTGTAATCTGCAGGAACATCACAAGGGCTGAGAAAGTGACTGGCTCCCAGAAGTCTTTCGCTCTACGAGGCCGAGCAAGTCTGTAATGAAAGACAGATAAAGGAACTGCAGGAGTAGGAAACGCAGGGAAACGGAGTACTGGTTGATGTTTTTGTTGTTGTTTTTAAATTCATATATAATCCTTTCTTGTGAAATGATAACTCTGGTTATTTTGTGTTTGTATAACAACACCAACAACAAAACAAAACAAAAATCGGAATGATTATCGACCATGAGTGACATACCGCTTTATGAGTAGAGAACCTTTCAAAACTAGCCGGGAAGGTAGGAGAGGAAGGCCTTGAAAAAGCAACTGTGAGCTATTGTTTAATGTGTCGGATGAGACCTGGGAAATGTGCAGTCAGTCACAGTTTTTGCTTCCCATTCACAGACCCTGTTGGCCTTTAGATGGAGTCTGCTTCATGGCCCATCAGCATACACTCCCCCAGGGTTTCACAGGGTCTTGTAGGTTGTGCAGTACTTCGGACACTGAAAGAGGTGCTATATAATAATAGCTCTATTTATATGTGAAGGCCAGAAGCATTGTTCTGGCTCAGTGATGTTATATTAACGGTAGGACTCCCGAGTTTCTTTAATGTTTGCGATTATGATCATTGCCCCGGTTGTGCGTTTGTGACTGGAGGTCGAGATGCAGGTGTTCATTGTGCAGAGGACAGCAAGCCGGTGCAAAATCTCACCTCCCTGCTGTGTTCAATTATTGCTTTGGAAGCTGTAATGTTTGTTTTTTCCCTCTTAATTTTAAAGCAGTTTGACTCTCAGGTCAGCTTCCTGCTGCAGATGTTCAGAAATAAAATGGAGGTCTCAGTGCATGTTTGTGGGACTGATGAGTCACGACATGGACTGAGACCTCCACTTTATGTACATTCAGTGGCTCTCAAAAGTATTCACCCCCCCTTGGACTTTTCTACATTTCATTGTGTTACAGTATGGAATCAGAATGGATTTAATCAGTAGTTTTTGACGCTGATCAACACAGAAAATGTCCATAATGTGAAAAATATTCAAATTGTTCTAAATTAATTACAAATACAAAACATAAAATACTTGAGTAATCACCCACTTCAGTCAATATTTTGTAGAGGCACCTATGGCAGCAATTACAGCCATGCGTCTATGTGGATAATTCTCTACCAGCGTTGCACATCTGGACACCGCAATCTTTGCCCATTCTTCTTTACAAAATCACTCAAGCTCCATCAAGTTGGATGGGGACCTTTGGTGAACAGCAATATTCAACTCTTTCCACATATTCTCAATTGGATTGAGGTCCAGGCTTTGACTGGGCCTCTCCGGGACATTTGACCTTTTTTGTTTTTAAGCCACTCCAATGTGGCTTTGGCTGTATGTTTGGGGTCATTGTCCTGCTGGAAGATGAATCTTCTCCCAAGTCCCAGGTCTCTTGCAGACTTCAGCAGGTTTCATTCCAGGTTTTCTCTGTACTTTGCTGCATCCATTTTGCCCTCTATCTTTACAAGGTTTCCAGGCTCTGACACAGAGAAGCATCTCCATAGAATGATGCTGCACCACCATGCTTCACGGTAGAGATAGTGTTCTCAGGATGATGTGCAGTGTTAGGCTTGCGTCAAACGCAGCACTTAGTGTTGTGGCCAAAAAGCTCTATTTTGGTCTCATCAGACCATAGAATCTTCCTCCACTTTGTCTCAGAATCCTTCATCTTCATGATGTAGTTTTTATTAGGAATTGAACTAACCAACTGTGGGACCTCCCAGAGACCGGTGTATTTAACCTGAAATCATGTGACACCACAGCTCAATCAGGTGTGTCATAGCAAAGAGGGTGATTACTTATGCATTTAAGTATTTTCTGTTTTGTATTTGTAATTAATTTAGAACAATTTGCAGATTATATTTTTCACTTTGACATTAAGGACATGTTCTGTGTTGATCAGTGGCAAAAACTTCTGATTTAAATCCATTCTGATTTCATGTTGTAACAATGAAATGTGGAAAAGTCCAAGGGGGCTGAATACTTTTGAGAGCCACTGTAGCTGTGTGGCTGCAGCCCCGAGCCCCAGGCGGCACAGTGATGAAGTGCCCCACCGGGGGAGCCGTTAACTATGGGCTGGGGACTGACACTTCACAAGCAGGGCCTCTTCGCTCCTCCAGCTACTCAAAGCTCGTTGAAGTGTTGCAGATTTCCCCAAAGTGCTTGACAACACTCTGAACCGAACACGCTTATCAAAAGGCATAATGGCTTCATCTTGGAACTGTCCACTGTGGTGTTAATCCTGCCCCAGCCCCACAGGCAGGACACTCCCACAAGGGAGCCCAGGCCCACACACTCCATTGTATGGTGTTGCAACCGACCTGAGGCCAAAATCGACACAGTCAGAATATAGTTTTAATTAGAAATGTAAAAACTGCTAGGTCCTTAACACTAATCTCTATTTGTCACTGTCACTCCTCACATAGTGATGACCCAATGTCGGGTAGATTACCGACGCCAGGAGTCTGGATACGTTTGCGGCCATTCTAAACCTCTCCACTTCAATTAATTGTCCGCCGGCATATTTCTTGGATGGTGTGGAGGTGTGGCTGAGCTCCCTGCCACTGAATTGCTCTGTCAGATGGGCTTCGTTTGGACAACACTGTGTCTGTCTGACCAGGTAACTGTTTCTCCTCGTTTCCCATCAGTCCCGTCTCGAGATGTTTGGCGTTGTGATCAGGCTTCACAAAAGCTGTCCATCCCCCTCGGTCACCAGCCCTGCCCCATCATATAGGAGAGCTGATGGAGTCGCTCATCTCACATCACACAACCAGCCCACTATCCTCTCCCTATACACACAGACTCTCCCTGAAACACAACGAAGATTTAAAGGGCCCTAATGAGACTTGTGTAATCGGTTTGCAATTTAATTAAAGACGAATTTAAAAATCATCTGACTGAAAGAGTAATTAAAGGAGCTCATAAAACAGAAATGAAATGCTTAACAAGCTGAACGCTGGACTGTAAGGATATGGTTCAGACTGAAGAAATGTTTTATGTTTTATGTGGGACATGTTATTATTTCACATTTACTGCGGTAGAACAGAGGTTGACATTCACATAGGATGAATCGTATTCAATGGCATCTCATACAATTATGACGGATAGTGTGTATTTTTGATTTAAAGTTTGAAATGTAATATAGATATAAGCAGGCAAGAAATGTAAGATTATAAGTAAAAACTTTTAATTTAGGCTTTAGAATTTAGGCTCTAGAGTTCCACCATGATAATTAAATTGGTACCAATGCTATAAACTATCTCTCCCACTGATGCAGATTTGTGTAGCAGATTTCTCCTCAGCTCCTGTTTACAGGGGAAATCGCATCAAAGCAGAGCAATAGCAAGGTTGTAAAAGAGATGGACACTCGAATACACCAACATGCAAATGCACGGCTCTTCTGTCACTCCACTGGGCTCTGCCCCACCGACCCAGTGAACACAGACTGGCCTTCCCTCAAACTGCACAACAACCAGCCCCTAGCACAAACTCTCAAGCACTGAAAGCAAAGCAGCCCACGGCATTTTCAAAAAGTTCCTTATAACTCCGCCATCAAACAGTGCTGCCATATTGATGCTTTGCCAGGGTAAAAATGTTGAATCAGGTCCACGTTTGGTTCCTGTGTTTTCTTTGGCCGCTTTTACCCAGCCCAGAGTGTACTGCACTGTTCCAACCCTTACAAAAAAAAGTTTAATTGTGTAGCACTACATCGAGGGAATTTATTGTGTCTAACTTACAGTAGATAATAAAAACACGCCTTAAATCCGTGCTCCCTAAGGGGCTGTAGCCAAGCTGTTGCAGGGGTGAAAGGGCTTGCAGTGTGTTTTAATTGTTAAAACAGAAGCTGTGGAGAATATAGAGAGGGCTGATGAAGCCAGGAGCACGGTGTTTGTACACGTCAGGTGCTGCTGCGTACTGGCTGTGCTGTTAGTGAAATACGCCCTCTCAGTGTGGCCAAGCAGTTGGACTATGCCAGGAAGATTTGTTTTTGTCTTTTGAAATGTTTTAATTCTTTATTTCTCGAACCAAAAACAAAAAGAGCAAAACAAAATCAAAAGGGAGGAAAAAGCCAATAAAATGGAAAAACCACCCGCTGTTTAATTTAGATTGTGAGCGCAGATCCTGGGCTTTGGGCCTCATTTTGTTTTTCCTTTTCTATGAAAATCTCATTGATATTATTGTGGCTTGTTTTTGGTTTTGTTTTTTAAGTATTTTTCCCGGCCTCTTGTGTCGTCGGCACTGTGTCTCCACTGCTGGATCTGGAGAGGGGGTTCAGCAACCGCCAGACAAACTAAACAACAAAAAACACACCGCAGAAAAATATCCACAACAAAACATTAAAAAAAAAAAAAATTGGATCATGCTTGCTTTTGTTCACGAATTTCTCTTCTCTTTCTTGGGGAAAAACTTGCTTTTGAAATGCAGAATTAAGTAAACTGAGAAACAAGCTCAACCTCAAGTTCTCTTTAACTCACACAACCAGCTTCCTAATCAGGCTGCCACTCCTTGCCCCATGTCTCCATTTCCCCATGTTACTGTATCATCTGTCACGCAAGGCTGCCCAGTGCCCCGTGGCTTCCTCCTGGGAACGCCCTGTCTTCAGTCGCACCTACTGAAGCCTATTATATCCTGCCCCATGGGATTACCTGACCGTGAATACGTACTATACCTGCTAATATTTAAGAAGGGTGGATGCACATCTGATCCGATGTCAATGTGCTTCCCAAAAACCTGTGTGCTGCCTCAAGCCGCTGAATAATCATATGATGATTGATGGTGTCGGGATGGGATTCACATGGGTGCCCTTGCCAGTGTAGGTCTTGGGTTTGAGAGTTGCCCTCTTCTTTCATCTTAACTGGGTCTGGCTTCACCTGGCACCCTTGGATCCTATGCTTGGGCATGAAGCTATAGACATAGAACCGGTCGCCACTCCCTGCTGGCTGCGGTGCCTGTATCTGTGTTGTGGAGGCCTGTTTTTAAAGCAGGAGATGGAGCTGCATTGTCAAAATGGATGTGGAAATGAAGCAATTTGTCATGGAACAAATTAGTACAACTAACAAATAAAGTAAACAAATAAAAGTCGAAAAAATGGTAGTAGAAGGAAACAACTTCTCTGTTTCAATGCTTGTAAAGAAGCTCTTCCGCAGTAACTAGTTTGACCTTGATTCCTCGACAGAGAAAGGGAGTGGGAGAGAGAAGAAGGAAAAAGATAGGAGAGGAGAGGGGGAAAGTGGGAGGAGGAGGGGAGGAGGGGTGGAGGGGGTAACTTCAAACCCGACATCAAAAGGAATAAATAATGGTTTCTGCTGGTTTTGTTGTTGTGATATGGATCGACAGAGCAGCGAGTGGCGAACAGGAAGCTTTGATTTGCAGCAGTCGTCCTGCGGAGGGGTCCTTCTGTGCCAGGCTGCGTGCTGCCGTGGCCTCCCCAGGAACCTGGGATCTCTTGATTAAATTCCCATTTGTTTTAATCTTCCCCTGCCTGGGGGGGGCGGGCCGGGGGGATGCCAACCAGGAGGGAGAGAGCCCGCTGGGAAGAGAGCCTGAGCTCAGGAGCTTGTTGTCATCTGCTCTCTATGTGAGCTGTTTTGAAAGACTTGTTAGTGTGGTTTGTGGGGGTGCGGATGAGTGGGGGGGCTTAGAGGGTCAGAATAGTGAGAACCCCTTCCCACCCACACAGTCCCTAATGCAAATTAAAGACGAGCTCCGTTTTAATTACAGTGTTTGCCACATAAAAAAGCAAACGCTCAATTGCTCATTTTATACGATCTTGCACGTGCAATGCAAAGCAGCCTAACAGGGCCTAAACTTTACACGTGTTTCGTGCACGGGCTTCTCAGTAGTGCACTTCGTGAGGTACAGCAGGATTGCTCGAGTGTGGGGTCCAGTTTGAGTTTCCCATCAAGCAGGGATAAAATGCAAGCTCTTATTGTGATGTCATGACTAACGGTCATTAATTGAGCTTGTATAATGAGATGGGAAATCTCTCTGTGCAGGGCACTTAATGGGCGTGATTATTCATCCTTGAGTTTTGTGTGTGTGTTTTCTTTTAAGCTCGGTGCTGAGCTTAAGGTCAGAGTTCACCAAGCCAGCTCTCTGCACAGAAATTAGAACATCGTGGCTAATTCTGTGTGCCACTGTGTTTGTTTTACGGTTGAGCTGATCTAACTGTTTTGACAGGTGATGCAAGGGACCTGGGGCCCTGAAAGGAAAGTGGGGGGTTGAGGCTGATCATTATTGGATGATTTGAAATGCTTCAGTGGTCAAGCAATGCAGGGCGGTTCAGCAGCGGGGGACAGCATGTTCAATGTGAGTTGGGCGGGATGGGGGGGAGAACACAACACACACACACATTGCCCTGTTCTGTCACGCTGTACTTAGGATCTCTCTGAATACACTGTATGTAGAACTGGGGGACTAATAAGCTGCAACACACACATAGGTCTGAATATATACTGTATACTCAGTATGAGACTTTCAGTCCTTATCTGTCGATCTACATACGATCATTAAACTTGCATGCACCCTAATTGGTCGTGACAAAGTCTTTTGTATTCTGTTAAATACAGGTAAGGCAATCTGAAAACTTTGAGGAAAAAAAAATCCATAAATCAACAACCATAAAGATCACTTTCCACCTGTTTCTTAAAAGGCAGGAAATGGCACATGAAGGTTGCTGTTCACCATAGTCAACTGGAGTGCTGATTGGACTGTTGCCGTCGGCCAATTATCACATTGGGATTGTTTTTATTTCTTTTATATAAAACAAGGTACTGTTAACTTAGCGTGGCAGAAAATCCTGAAAATACCCCCTTGAGGAAAATGCAGTATAACTGTTACTTGGTGTCCCTGATGCAGTTTTATACGACAGCCATAATAAGTGTGAAAAAGTGTATCGCAGCACATTCGAACACGTGACTCACCCAGACAGGATTGCTGTAAATACAATTCTGCTGGAACCAGGGAACAAATATCCTAAATGATTCTGGCAAATTTCCTGAGTGACTCCTGTGGAATCGCTGCGGGAGGAGCCTGCGTTCCCACCAGACCTGAATCCTGGTTGCCGTAGGGGGCCTGTTGTGTGTTTTTGTAGGAAGCGGTTTATATTCAAATATTTATGCATGGACCCATTTTGAAAAGCAGTAATTTAGGCACTCAACAGTGTGGATGGTTGCATTCCCTTCTGATATGGATTCCAATGTGATCAGTCTTAACGTAAGCTGTCTGGACAGGCATTGAGGCGGCATGTTGTTAGGTTCACCATCCCAGCAGGTCTGAGAATCTCTGCCCAGTTGACCCCACACCGCTGCGATCGCAGTGAAAGTGCCTGAGGTCAGGAAGGTGTGAACTGAACAGAAGACTAATTTCCAGACTTATTCACTGGTATCATTTGCACCATAATTATACAGTTTTGAAATCTGCCCGGGCAGGTTCAGCATTAATCCTGTGATTTGTCAAAATATGAAAAGAACTGAGGCTTTCCATGTAGAGAGGATATATCCTGGCACATGTATTTCTTTCATTCCCCAGGCACCATTGTTGTCAATGTGTTTTGGGTATTTCATAGCATTGACGCAGACAGCAGATCGGTGCCCTTCATAAACAATGGTGACCGCAGGGCTGTACAGAGATGCCTGCAGCGCAGGAAGCTTGTGGATTAACATGAAAGTTCCACAGACGGTCTTTTTCCTGCGGAGTAGCGTGCGTGATGGGTATCGCTGCCGAGAGAAAGGCTGTGAAATCACAACCTTGATTGAGCAAGTCTGTTCTTATCCTTCCATTAGTTGTTCTTACTGATACTTGTAATTCCAGGTTGATATTTTTTCTACCCTGCCTCACCCCCCACCTCAGCTCATATCAGTCTGTCTGATGTGTTCGGCACATCAAAGTGAAAAGCGGCGCTTATTAGAAACATTCTTCAAAACGTATTGCCCGTGTCATTTTAAATATTAAATGAAATGCTCTCTTAGTGCTCTTGATTTTGGGGGAATATAAATATATATATTGCACACCTGACACGAGTATGTATATTTTAACAGCCATTTCCTTTGCTAAACTGCATAATGATGACGTGGAAGACATGGATCAAATGGAAGCCACCATTTATTTCCCCATCTTGTCAGACAAGACCTGCTAGAAGTGCAGTAAGTGCTGAGCTAGGAGACACTGCACCTGTCACTCAGAGCAAGTGTGTACAGCTCCCTCCAGAGAGTTACTGCGCTTCTGAAGAGCTGCAGCACCAACCAAATCCAATTATACAGCCCTGTCTGTCTCCTGCCCCATGTTCTCTTATTATAAAGACAAATATCACTGCAGTCATCAGAGCTGGAAGCATTTCGTTTCGTTTTTATTTATTTATTTGAAATATTTATATGCTGTCACTGCTGTCAAATTCATACCTTTCCTACAACTTTCCCATTTCAAGCCTTCAGAGACCTGGAGGTGAAAGGAACGTTAACACCCCCTTGCACATTTTTTTTTTTTAACTGATTGTGGTTGGTGTTCGTTCCGTCAATGCTTGGGTCGATCAGAGGCTGTCATGGTCCGATTTAAATGTTTAGTTATTTTCTTTGTAAGTTTATTTGTTTGTTTGCTCTTTTCATTTATTGTTGTGATTTAGATTGGTGTTTTGGGAGTTCAAGCAAGGATGTAACTTCCCCAGGCCCTATCAGTGCAAGGAAAGATCAGTGCAGAAGTGTGTGTGTGTGTGTGAGGGGGAGGGGGTGGGGGTGAGTGACACTTGACACCTCAAAATCAGACAGAAAAGGGAAGGATGCCAGCGCTCCAGTCTCGGATTCCCGTGTGCCAAGTGTTACTGTGCATCCCACTGGGGAGCACCCTGGTTGGCTGGTTCTGGTTAGTTCCGGCTGGTTCTGGCTTGTTCCAGATGTACAGGTTGTTGTGGCTGTGTTTTAGTGGTGTCTCCGTGCCTGCAGGGGAAACCTCATACAAAGGCAAAACACTGGGAATTACTTGTATTAAGTTAACTTTGAAACAGAAGGTGAGAGGGGGGAAAAAATAAATCAAATGAATAACTATGCTTCTCTGTCCTTTCCCTGGAGTGGGAAAATATCCCACTCGCTCTCATCTGCCACCCTGTCCCTCCCTCTTTCTCCCTCTCACCCCCTCTCTATCTCTCTCTCTCTTTCTCCCTCTCTGTGCTTTTATTGGCCTGTGTCAGCTGTACAGAGGGAAAGCCAGATGTGAGGCAGAGATAACTTGAAAGCCCAAATAATTAATAGCATGTGCTGCTGCTCTCTTATCTTGATGGGCTGATGTTAACAGTGCTCGGCCCCGGGGCAGCGGGAGCCGTGACCTCTCGCGGAGCCCCAGACAGCAGGCCTGGGAGCTGTGCAGCCTGCAGAGCCCGTGCACAGTCCTCTGTGAAGTGCAAATCGCCCCAGCTTTGAAAACGTTAATGACTCGCAATGCACCGTGCTGCAGTCAGGCAGAATTACATCCCTCCCCCTTTGAGAGGTGCTGGGGACTGGGGTGGGGGAAATGCACACATCCCTCACATTGGCCAGGCTTTCTGTCGAGGTGGAAAATGTTCTTCCATGTATAGTGAGTTACATGTCTCACTTAACTCCAGATCACAACCCCCCGCTCTCTAACTTATTTTTAAAGCCTTTAGCCTCTTGGCCCTTTCTGTTATATCAGTCTTAATAAAGAGACCAGCACTTAAAGCCCTGCTCCATCTCAGTAATATTAATCCTGGTCACTTAACGGCAGCTCAAGACACAGGTATGGCCCCAGTCCTGCCCAGCCTGGTTTTGGCTTGAGGCGCATCTAAATATACATGGTGGCACCCCGATCATGTCAGCTAATACTTTAATACTTTAAGTCAAAGGAAAATGTGGTCTTGCGGTTTGGAAGGGCCCCTGCCATTCTCTCATGAATATGCTCCTCTTCTCAAATTTAGCCTGTTTGTGCTGTGTCTCTGAGCAGGAGCGCGAAAGCCTGATGGCCTGAAACACACGGCTCCACGTCCTTCAGGCACAGCTTCTTCAGTCTTTTAGGGAAAAGTCTCCGCTTTAAGTGTCTCGAAGCCCCGCGGGACAGCCTGAGCAGTGTGTTTCTGGGGCAGTGCGTCTCTGACACCGACATTACCGGGAGCCACTCTGACTGCCTGCTGATCCGATGCTGATCGCACAGCACAGGAAGGGAGAGCTGGGAGCTGGGTGTCCTGTGGTGCGTTATCCCTCTCTCTCCCTCTCCCCCTTTCCCTCTCTTTCTTTCTCTCTCTCTCTCTCCTTCTCCCCATGAATGCCACTCGGACAGAGAGAGAGAGAGAGAGCACGTTGCGCAGTACTGTCACTCGGGGAAACTCGGCCTCGGAATGACGTTTTTATGTACTTTGTTATTTTCTGATGATGGCGTCCTACAGAGACGTGAACAACAGAGATACATTCATTTAGACTCTTTTCTCAGAACACAATATCCTGTCAGCGTCTTTTTATGAAACCAGTCTAATTGAGCTTTCAGAGGAGCGGTGATGGTACGGCGATGGCAGTTCTCCATGGAGGCCTCAGGAATCTCGTTTGAGAAACCACTACTGTGAGGGAGGGAGAAAAGACATCATCTCTGCCAAACTCACTTTAGTTTTTCAAGTTCTGTCAGCTCCAAGCAGATTAAATTCATTAGGGGGAAAGGAATGAGGTTTTCACTAAGGAAAGGGTTTGTTTGTAGGGTGTTGGGCTCCTTAAAAGAAACGGACATGTTATTCCAATGAGAAACAATCTCTGTTTCGCAATCTTTAATTTGTAATCCACTCAATACAAAATACAATTTAAGCATTACAAAAGTACAGTAGAATAATCAATACAAAATACAATAAGCATACACCCTAGTTCAATGAGGCACGGAGTGAACATAACAGCAGTCACTCCAGTCGTTGGGTTTGAGTATCACAGTCACAGTGACACACACTGAACTGAAGGTTGAAGGTCAAAATGTGAAGCGGACTGAATTGTTTTGGTTGTTTTATAAGTGACCGTTTATTTGGATATAGTTGCCGATTTATTAAATACTGGATTCAAACAAAAGGAGGATGGGCTTGTGCCTGACCCCAACTGCCATTTCCCCTCTCTGTTGTTCTACTGAGCTGTTTTCCACATATTTGTTTAGAAACTTTTAATTAATTATTTTACTATTATTGTAACTTGACATCCCACCCAATGCAACAATTTGGCACCGGGAGAGCAACTAACTCCATCCTATACCTACGGCTCAGTGTGGAGCCTCTGCACTCAACCCAACACCAGCCCTGCTGAGGAGCTGCGGAAGTGGCTGCTGGGCGGTGGAAGCAGGTACGGGGTAACTTGTGTTATTGTTCCTAATTGATTTCACTGCTTGGCTGGCCAGTGTTTCTAGTCCAGCACTCCTGGCCCTCCCCCTCCCTATTGAAGCCTCTCTGAAGGGGCCTCGAGTTCATTAAGAGGCGCCTGTTGAGCAGGAAATGGGAGTTTCCAGTCCACTCTGCAGAACTGCAGTCTGGGCCCCGAATGTCCAGGGGGTTGGTGAGCTCGTTGGGATGGCCAATTGGCCGCTGCGGGCTCAGGAAGAGGAGGCTTAAACGGATTATTCCTGTCCACCGTCCGTCTGCACAGATAGCATGGGCTTTATCACCAAATCCCTTTATTCAGACAGGAAGGACATATTGGGGGCCTGTGCCCCCTAACAGTGGGGACCCAGAGACAGAGGGGGAGGAGGATGAGACAGAACAGAGAATTAATTATCTCTGGTGGCTCGGTCGGGGTAGGGGTGTTTGACTTGGGGTGTTTGAACCTTCTTTTATAAGTGTTATTATTCAACTAAATGTTTCAATTATTCTGTAAAGTGCTCTGTGATACCAGCTTTAACATGAATTTGTTGTTGTTGTTGTTGTTGTTGTTGTTATTATTATCATTACTATCATTGTGCCCAGATAGCCCTTGAATCCCTCTGTGCTGGCATGCATCTGGGCTGCCACTGTCAGCTCCTATCCAGCTGAAGTGGTCCTCTCTTGCACTCCCCTTTCACATCGCCAGGCAGATCTTAACTATAAAGCGCTCTTTAATATGCAATGAACCAGGCCTTCCCTGGATCGCCTTCAAAGTCCCCTCTACCTTTTAATGCCTCATCACAGCAATTATTTCAACAATGAGAATGAGATTATCCCATTAGAACTGCCCCAGTAACAGCTTGATGCTAAAGTTACTTATTACGAGAACTTTGATCACAGAGAATGCAAGGGGAAGGGGGGTGGGGGGGGTTTTGGTTATCCTGCCAATATTTAATAGAGGCAGATCTAGCTATTGTGTAAACATGTTCTCTCCCTTTATGAGGTCTGCAGGTTGTGATGGCTTGCAGGATATCCTTTCACCTTCAAAATAAATCTACACACCTGTGGCTGCCTGAACCCCAAACCACGACTTCCAGTGGAGTTTTGTTCAGTCAAGATTGGTGTTGGTCTGTCTCTCCGTAGTGCTGAGATGAGCTGGTGTTTGCTGGTTACTCATCACACGGTGATTTCACCAGCACTCCTGTGACTGTGACTGGAAAGTGCAGAGTTAACTGAAAGGGGGAGAACTGGATTGTGCTGACCTATAATAACTTGTGTAATTAGCATTGTCTGTTCTGTTGGTTTAATTGCAAATACACAGACCCTGGGCCTTCTGCTAGAATGTGAATAAAATTAATATTTAATCTGGGAATTCTGGGAGCTTTCCCCATGCACTAGTACACTTCCTCCCCACACACTCCACTGTGGTTGTGTCACGGCAGTGTATTTGAAGTGCTCAGGTCAGAAAAACACCCAGCCCTGAGTGTCTCTGTCTGATTGTGCTGATACAGATGTTCCAGGCTTTCTTGTAGATTTATTATTATTATTATTATTATTATTATTATTATTATTTTTTTTTATTTTATTTCTTGGCAGACGCCCTTATCCAGGGCGACTTACATCATAAGTGCAAACAAAGTGCAAAAATACAGACAAGTACAAGGCATCAATCATTACAAATTCAACAATTTACACAAGTACAGTAAGAGACTTCCTACATCCTGGACAGTGAAAGCTAAGTGCTGTCAAGATGTAGGGTTACAGACGAGGGCTACGGGAAAGGGAGCAAGGAGGAAAACAACGAGGAGCATAATAAGCTGAAGTGCTATCTAGCAGGGATAGAGGACTAATATTACAAGTGCTGTCGGAAGAGCAGATGCCTTTAAAGTTACATTTTAATTTCTGTTTTCTCTCTCTCTTTCCCAAAGCATGTGTAACCAAGAGCGAATCGACTCTTAAAAGTTCCGCTCAGAAGCACATTACCAACTACTGTCGTCCCCTCTTTGAATGTGAAGAACATGGCTATTAATTTCACATAGGATAATGTATGAAATTAATATGAATTTTGTGTATTTTGATCTAAGCACTGAAAGTGTGGGGGGGAGCATGGTCTAAAAAGCGTCTATAAAGGGCTTACATTTTCTATAATATTAAACCAAATCCTCCTTTGATCTTTTAATCCTGTGCTTATAAGGTTGTGAGATAAGCAGGCATGAGTAACTTCTCTTTTTTGGTCAATCTCATAGTCAAGAAAGAGCAGTGCTCACATAATGAGCTATTTTACCTTCTTTTGAAGACAAATTGGACTGAAATTCCTTGTTTAATGGATTCTCCTTTCTTCAATGAAAATTTCCTTTGGAAGAAAAAAATTACTTTTTTCTTTTGGAAAGTCTTCCTGTTGTATAGAAAGCCTGATTGCCCCATCTCCACAAGCTCTGATCCCTCTCTCTTCACTGGGGATGTGTGTTTAATTGGGTTCCTGTCTTGTGTCTCTGTGGATCTGACCCCGCAATGTTTATAGCTGCCTTCCTCTGATGTTCTCTTTGCATAGATTTCTGGGTTGAATAAATTGGTTCTTGATATGTGCAAGAACAATACAGATCCCGTTTATAAAGAATGCGATATGTTATTTGCAAATTTGCACTCTGACTGGAATGCTTACATTTCATCCCCTATTATAATAATAATTAAAATAATAAACTCAAGGCCCTGTGTATAACGCTACGTCTTTCCCAGCATCTGTGAAGGAATTGTTCTAGGACTGGCCTCTGCAGTAGAAGATGAATATATTATATTTGTGTTTTGCACTTCTGAGGCAGTGGTAACAGCCCTTCAATTATCTAGCCTTCTTATCGGCTTGTTTGATGCGGGTAAAAGGAGAAGGCTTCCCTTGTCCGTGCTGCCCTGCAGGCATGGTGTAGGTTGCGTGGAGAGTCAGAGACTTGGGCCTTGTTAAATGTCACCCCGGTGCCGGTCTTCACATATTGAAATGGATGTCTGTTCTGGGGGTGGGGTGGTTTGTTGCTGGATATGAATCATGTTTCTGGGGGAGGAAGTTTGCGTTTCTGCTGGAGGTGCCTGTGTGTCTCTTTCAGCATCTTGAGATTCACAAGCAAAGGGGGCCATATGGTGATGTCGGACGCATAGAGAACCAGTCAAAAAAGAACGAATTACCATTGGAAAAACTGCAAGAAAGTGTCATTCTAAATCTGCAGCACGAAAACAAAGCTGTGCAGGACATTAAATACACAGAAGGCCCATTGGTTGCCACAGAGTGATCGAGATCAGGCCCCCGGATGATGGTGTGTGAGTCCTGGGCAGCTCAGCCACGCTGGATACAGTAGCAACACATGTTCTCTTGTCGCAGCTGTCCATGCTAATGGGTCTGGCTCCACGTCTGTAGGTTTCCTGTATGCGCAGCCAAAGGAGCTGTCTTCCACCGCCCCGGGACATGGCCTGGTATGGAGTGTCAAACAGCATGGCTGATCCCTCCTGACATCCTGCCCAGACAGCCTGGATCAAGAGCAACCGCCTCATGGAGAGCGGTGCCGCGGTGCAGCCCAGGGAGGCCGCTCCTCAATCTGGGCTCAGATGAGAAGGCCAAAGGTGAAAGGTGAAAGGTACCAGGGAGAACACATCGCCCCACCTTGGTAAACAACGCCCCAGCCTAGAAGATAGAGCACATTTTGAGACATGTTGGGCACTCTACTGTATTTCCTGTGGTGAATATTTGATGGTGTTGATATCTTCTGGCCGTGCCTCTGGTAGGGTAAATACAAGGCCGTGGATGTCAGCGCTCCTGATTTAGGTGTAAACAGTTGAGGGAAAAGCTGAATGATAAGCTGGCGAATATTTCATCGGAATCACCGAAGACTTTTTAAATGCGCCGCTTTCAACGTGGATTGGAAAAGGATCTGGAGAAAATGTTAGATGAAGAGGGTAGATTGCGTTTCAGGCAAATAAACACTAAGGGATCACTGGCTATTTAACCACATTCCTAGATATAATCTCCTTTAATAAAGCACTGCATAAATATTTAGTAAGACTTTTGAAATCCCGTTTTCGCCTCTCTTTCTCTCCCTCTTGTTTTTTTGATCACTGGCTTTAAACAATGACATCAACGCAGAATCAAGGGAGTAATTATTTCACATACCATTCGACGCTGGCTGCACTCCACTCTCTAAATGCGTTCAATATGTGCGTTGCCTCCACCGCTGTATGGATAAGAGGAACGAGGGGCCATGCTGCGTTAATAGCTCCCACAGGGGAGTGCTTGTGGAGGTTTGATTCATTATACAATATGTAGAAGGTGGTTTGTTATATAACCAAGAAGAAAGCCACACCGTATAGATGTTTACGGTTGTTCCTGTTTCCACTCTGTCTCCTTGCAATCCTTTCTTCCAGATGCAGATACTCCAGGTCACTGCCAGTTTATATCATTTTCACTTTTACACTGATTTGCTTTAGTAACAGGATTCTAGACACTTTATATTGACTGCTGGATAAGCCCAGAGCTCTGTTAAGGCCAATAGAATACAACCAGATTTACTCTGATACTATTTGCAAAGTGTACAACAGCTTCACAGCTTTATTGTAGCATAAAACTTAAACACTAAATGTGTTTATATTATCCTTGTTGGATCTTGTTTCACCTCATTGGTTTAATTCCTTTCATTTTATTTCCTATGTGTGCTTTGATATATATATATATATATAATGCTTAATAACCTCTTAAAACTCATAAAGACTTTAATTCATGTTCGTTCCTTTGTGTGTGGGCATCTGGATGATGTCAATATTTGATCTTTGTGAAGCTGACGTACATTGACGTAAAGTTGCTACTGCAATTCCTATCTGTCCATTTATTTTACCTCCCCATAGTTTGTTTTCTACTGTAAAGGCTGTTCTACCATTAGTGGACTGATTCTCACCAGTCCAGTCCCCACATAATGACACATAAATAAAAGAACTCCTTAAAATCCCAACCCTGGAGCATTTTCCAATTGCGCCAAGATCTGGACACAGTTTGTGACGTGCTGATGCATATCAAGCAAGGATTTTGATGACCAAAATATGAATGAATAAATTACCAAATAGAGTTATGTTTTGAAGATCCTGGTCTCTGCTAACTAGATTATTACTCACAGTGTGGGTCTGGCATGGTGCAACCTCTCAAATGCCATCACAATTAATTCCAAGGACAACATGAACTTCATTTCCTGACGGTCAGTTGTTAGCAAGAGACTAAAATGAATAGCCTCTCGCTGGGGGGGAAATTGATTAAACTGGAGAGTGGCCTATCAGGTCCTTGTGGGTCTTATGGATTAGGGCTTGTGTGATTTGTAGAGGCTTAAACAGCTTCCCTTTCCCAAAAGGTCAAGTGACAAAATAGTCTGGCTAGTAAAGATGTGACTCCCCCCACCACCCCCATTTTCTCATTCACTGAGGCAGTGGGGTGGGCTATTTTCACAGGCTTCGCAAAAACCTCTGTCTTTGAATGTGGAAATTACCTGAAATCAAATGCAGGGGGGATAACTTGCAAGGGACACATTCGACTGATTGGACTTGGAGATACAGGCGTGAAGCTGGGATGCATAATGCATGTTGACACGCTGTGTGTGTGATGCACCGCTCCCTGGCAGCTCTGTGCACTTGGATCAGCAGGCGGGGGGCCATTGTTCAATCCTGTGTTGGGTGACAGCAACGCGTGTGGGTGTGTGTGGGTGATCGGGGTGGGAGATGAGAGGCGCCCAGTGTCTCTCCCATCTCCCCACCAGCCCAGTCCCTGTCATTGAGAGAACCTAATCAGCCGTTTCATGTGGACAGCAGTGATGCAGGGAGATTGGATAATGGCCCGGGTGTGTGGGAAAGAATTCACAAAAACAAGCCCCCAGATCACATGCCAGACCCACTGCATGTAAAAACAAGAACCTGCTGCCAAGGAGGATTCATAGGTAGGAGCCTGGCCCTGTGCTGTGTGGATGATGGTGCAATACTGCACTCTACTATGAAAGACACTCAAGGCAGCAGTGTGTGGCTAAAAAAGACAGAAGAGGGAGTCACTGGAAGCACATGGCAAGTGGACTGCCCTTCCTCCTGCTTCCCCTCACCCTAAAGCTCACCCAGCTAGGGTGACCTCAAGCACTGCTTCTGAATATCCTCCATCACGCCACAAGATAATGAGGACTCTCCAGACAGCTAAGACACATTTGGTTACAGCTGGAGTTCAGGGAATGTGCTGCATTGTTGATAGTCATGCAGCAAGTTTACTTTTTTTAATTTGCTGTAGTTGCTTTTCCCATGCACATTGTAGGACATGTTTAACTGTGGCGCACAGAACCGTTTAATTAGTTTTTTGGAAACCTTGGCTCGCCCTTCTTAAACAACGTCCTGTGTCTGCAGTCTAGGACACAGTGTGAGAGAAAGCGCGAATGGGTCCAACCAGGTCCCTCCCCCAGCCCCCAAGTCTCGTGTGATATAGGATTGTGGGAAGCCGCTGGCGTTTCTTCACTGCTCCTCAGACAATTACGTATTTCTGCTTAACAGTGGCTCCCATGCGTTCTGTCCTCCAGCCAACCTGTCAAAATATTTCCAGATGTCCTGGGGTTCCTTTTCTCAGCTTTCACCTTCATTAAGCCTGAAATATTTTTCGATCTGCAGTAATTAGTTTGAACTCTCCAGTAAGTTAGTGCATGATGGATAGGACATGCTACACTGCCGTCTGCACTGGGCCATATCCTCGCCGCTGTACGGCACTGTGGCCCTGTTTCTCCCCAGGGGTCATGTTCACAGGTCCACACCTTAGCACCATTATTCAGGGGTTTATGCGAGTGCACGGCCCACCCGAGATTTTTCAGATTTCTCCTCTAGCTTTGCTAAAAGACGTGTGCTAAAATTAAACATGACACCCGCTTAATTACTGAAGGGTGTTAAATGTTCTAATCTTTTCCACTGAGGATCTTTTCTACGGTCCCTCTGTTGAAGCTTCACAACCGTGGGGTTTTGGGACACCCCTCTAATCTTGCACCCCGGGATCCTCTCCTGAAAACCAAAATTGCAAGAAAACGAAGGTCAGAAACCTGTCACTTACAGAGAAAACTGCTGTGGTTCAAACTGTTCAGGACCCTGATGAAGGAAGGACATGAAACCCGTTTTATTTAGTTTGTTTGGTTATGAGCTTGGTCCCTTTTCCTTCCCTTAAAGGTTTCTGATAGCTGCTCTTGGCTTGAAGCAGGAAGAGATGAAAGCACACATACGCAGGCTGGCCTGACTGAAACCCCTGCACTGGGACAGGAGTGTGGTAGCTGGGGGGTGTTTCCTGGAGTTAAAGCATCGCAGGACACATCAGACATTTCCGAGGCTTTGAGGGGTGTGAAAACGTTCGGGCACTGCAATCACTGGGGCGCGGGCGGGCCGGGAACGGCTCTGCTTGCGTGACACTGGAGAGATGTGGCTTGTACAAAATTTCCCCGCTTTCTTTTCGCGTATCTGGGGGGGAAAAGGCGTCCCGGAATGATCTCAAGCGATGATAATGTCAGGAAGGGAACACGGAGTGATTTTTTTAATGCAGTTCATTGGAACCTCAGTCACCATTCGGCAGATCTACAAAGGGAACCCGATTAAAGATTTCTTGGAGAGATTGCCTTGTTAATTAACTTAAGAAAATAAATTAGAACGCTATTCAATGCAATGCTGCTCAAAGGAGACATTGTTTTAATCTCTTACCCCCTGCTTTTCTCAGTTCAGACTGCAGCATACTATATGAGCTCAGATCAGAGAACAGCCTACTTGGTTTAAGATAATTGCCTGTTTTAAAAACATTCTCTGTTTCATAGTATAGTAGTTTATTTGTGTTTTTGTAATCATTATGCTCGGTTTTGTAAAATAATTTTAATACTGTGGGGATTAAAAGCTACACATATGAAGAACTACATTGTGTATTTCACCAAAGATTCCAGTTAATTCAGCCTGGGATTGAAAACAACCTCTGCATCTTACAATTTGCATCTGAACGAATTTATAATGTATCCGCTTGTAACAGATAATTATGTTAATGGTTTTCACATTTACAGACTAACAAATGATCTTGCAGCACCCAGTTGTGGGTGAAAATGGTCAGGTCTTCCACCACCTTAAAGACTGTTGTGGGCTGACCTGGAGAAAGTTAATTAAAAACTGCAAAATTTTCACACACATTACTGCCCGCTTAGTCTGGAGCAGCGCATTGTGCTGTATCCCCAGCTGTAATTATGTGACCTGGTAGAGAATTGAGATCCAAGTGTTAAAAAGAGTTCAGGGTCCCACTGCTAACTGCTGTTGTTTCATGAGAGAAGAAGGGATGTTAAATACAGTGCATTCCACAGTTTGGTTTTAACAGTACATTTTGAGTTTTTTTGTATTTATTTATTTAAAGTAGATGTCTGTCAAAGAGGCTGGTGTTTACTGTTTGTAAGGGTGTGTTGTTCGAAGTTCAAACAAAGCAGGGATTCATTACTTTCCCCTGGTCTTAAATGGGTCACCCAAAGAATGCCACACTTGGCTCAGAGCTTTGCTTTACAGCAAGCTGAAGTAATTAACATTGTACACATTCTCTAGGTCCTCTCTGCTTTTAATGGGGACTCTTTAAAAAGCATCTCTGGGATTTCAGAAAACAAACTGTGGCGAGCATTCTTTTGACATCGCAGATTCTTAGTGGAATCAAAAGAAGCACCGGCGTCTTCGCAAAGTAGGCGCTCTCTCCCTTTCATCTCTGCAAACAGGACCGAAGGAATGGACTGTGGCCCACAAACGGCCGTGAACTTGCGCTGCTTAAATCAGTGAGGTCCGTGTTTTTTTCCCCTTCCTTCCTCTAGAAAGGGTGTCCTTTGAATGTTTCTTTTCTAACCTTTTGATCTAAATCTTCTTAACTTTAAATGAAGAGCTTCAGCCGTTTGAAGATTCAGGCTTTCAAGTCACTTTTCATCTTGAGTTGTAAAGCCTCCTGGAAAATAAATATTTTGATCCTGCGACGTACGGTTAGAAACATCAGTGTTAAAACCCAGTCTGTTAGGCCTCAGAATATTGAACAAATAGCACAACATGCCGTAAACAGGTTGGAATGGCCAGGGGTGGGGGGAGGGTGTGCTCTGGATGGTCAATTTGCACAGAGTTGACAAATATCATCCTGGGATAACTTCATGAAGAGGGGAAAGTGCTCAATGGCCACATCTGACATTTAATAATAATCAAACATGAATAATCAGTCTGACTAAGCTTTCAGACTGATTATTCTTTTGCAACTTGTTTCCACTCCTGTTATGTTGTGTGTTGTGTCTGGTTTTCCGTTATTCAGGCCTTGGAGAGTCTAGAGGGTGTTTTTGGCATTTTGCATTAAATGTGAAGATGGCAGAGCTGCTCCTGGCAATGCAGAGCTTAATGAGCTGCATCCTGCACACGACTCTCAGCAGGACATCGTCTGTCCGTGTTCTGCATGAAAGCAGCTGGGCTGAGGAGGCACTGCAGCACACTGCGACTGCTGGGCCACACATCTGAGGAGAAAAGCAGCTGACCACTCAGGATGACCACCTCCTCCCCATTGGCAAGGTGTTCCTTTAATCTAGAGGCCTGAGTGCATGGATGTGCTGAGAATACTCTCTGTCCTGCACTCTCATGCACACTGAGAAGGGGGTTTGGGATTTGAGTGGTGGGGGTCAAGGTTCCCAGTGACCTCATCAGCCCCCCTGACCTTCTGCTTGACCTGCTGTGTTCTGTGCTCTGGAATTAGTTCGGATACTGACGGATCGGCCGTCCCCACACTTTCTCAGTGCCACACCCTCTCGGACAGATAGGAGATGAGGGGTGAATGTGTGCGTGTGTGCGTGTGTGAAGTTGGCTCCATAATCTTGCTCCTCTTTCAGAAAGCTGGTGAAGATTGGTATCTGTTGCTGCAGTAACACATGATTAGATACAGACTGATGGTACTTGCTCCAGGGAGCTTTAACTTGGAAGTTGACCTTGGCTGCATTTGTCGTGCCATTACTGGAGGTAAGGCAGCACTAAAGGGTAATTGGTTGACCCTTCAGGTTGCAGATTTTACCTTTATCACAGCAGGCAGCTGAACTAAGAGTACTAAGAGTGGCTTCCTGGTTGAGGTGGACGGGCTAAAGCCAGTCAGACACAGCTGTGTTTGTGTCATTATGTGCTGCAGCTCTGTAAACTGCCTGGAGTCTCATCCAGGGTTGGCCCCTGGAGCAATGGGTGGGAGTGCTGTGGCCCTTTGCTGATCAGGATGTAATCGGCAAAGTGTGTCATCAGCTTACCAGTGCTGCTCCTGGTACCTGACCCGTTGCTCTGTTCACTGGGCTCCTGGAGAAGAGAGAAAAGAAGAATCCAACTTTGAATCTCAGTGGAAGGATAACAAGTGAGAAATATAAAGAAGGAAAGAGAGAGGGAGAAAGGAAAAAGGGTAGAAAAAGGAATGGGTTCTAGGGTGGGTCCGGTCCCCATCTGTTGGCTGCCCTGTTGTCTCCCCTGTCCCAGCAGCCATGGTCTGATTCATGACGAATTCGCTGGAATGCTCTGGTACTGCTTCATTTACATGTATGCCAACAGGCTTCAATGTATTTAAAACTTGGAAGATGTTCAAAGGAAACCATAATTCCTCTGAAATAGCCCTTTTGAAGGCTTTATCTTATTCTTTCTCTTTAAGCTAATCTTAGAGCCCCACAGCATGCCAAAGCAATTTTTCTAATGCCAATTAAGCTATACATTAGCATAAAAACAGCTTTAAAAGTTTTTTTTTCTTTTTTCCTTTTTCTTTCTATTTTCTAATAGAGAACAATGTGGAATGGCTGCTTATTTATGCTTCAAAACAAATGTCTTTCGAGTTTTCCCATTGACACCTTCAGCACAATAACATTACTTTTTTGGCTTTCTTTTTTTTCTTTTTTTTCTTCCAGTTTCTTTTTTTTTGTTTTTGTAGCTGTTGAGGAGAACAGAGAAATTTGGGCCAACACAATTCCCCGAACAAGCACTCGACAGCCTCTGTGATAACAAGTGGTCTCTGCTGTGGGACATCATGAATGAGGCTTTCTGAGAAAATGGAGGTAGCATTATTAACATGCGTTGGCAGCTCTGTTCTGTTTCTCCTTAGAAAACACTGTAATTGGTAGACAGTTGTCTTAGGAATTAATTAATTATGTTTCGGCCTGTACTCCAAAGCACAGAAAAAAAAGACAAATGGTGTCATTAGCCTGGAATATGACCCTTAGGAGACAAGAAAATTCTTTGCAGATTTCTTGCATATTTCTGTGCGAGTTGAAAGGGACGTCTCCTTGTGGAGTCCAG
The DNA here is from genome assembly GCF_036373705.1 of Amia ocellicauda. Classification (NCBI taxonomy): domain Eukaryota; kingdom Metazoa; phylum Chordata; class Actinopteri; order Amiiformes; family Amiidae; genus Amia; species Amia ocellicauda. Next base: position 16,425,519 of record NC_089858.1, on the reverse strand, counting down.
CTCTGAGCATTCCTCACACGCAGCAGCAAAGACTCCAGCACAGAGGACAGGCAGTGTGGGAAAGCGACGCTGCTCTCCGCGAGAGGCTTGTTTGTCAAATCACACACCGTCTGGGTGCCAAATCATTCTCCCAAGTAGTGTTAGACAGTTGTCTGAGGAATCAATTAATTACAATTACACTCTAAAGCACACTTAAATGATGACAAATGGGCTCATTAGAGAGGACAGGGATCTTCAGAAGTCTTTAAAGAAAAACAGAACAAAAATCCTGGCGATTTATGTAAACTTTTTTTTTAAATACTCCCCACTCAGAGATGTGAAAGAAATATGAATTGAATAATCGCCAGGTAATTACAGAAATCAAAGGTAAGAATAGAGAAAGGAGAGATGTAACACTTCCGTAACCTGAAGGAAACTAGGACAGCGAGACTGACAGACTGACGGGCGTACAGTGCATCTGTGTGATATATTATCTCTTTTGAGTTTAAGTGTGCCAGGCTGACTTGTCTCTGCTGGTTGTTTGAGATGATTACCTCTCATTAGCTGGTGTGAAGTGTAGGAGCACTGTCGTGATCAAAGCACATCCTCGTTGCTACATTTAACAACCTTTTCCCGTAAATCATTACACATTAAAAAAATAAATAAAAATTGTAATAACTCCAGGAAGTGAGGTGTGTGGTTTTCCCCACTGTGGGTGTCTTAGGGGAGCCTGGGTTGCATGTTGGTGTCAGATACAAGAGTTCCCAGAGCACTAAACCTCAATTTCTAAATACGCTTCCTTAAATACTTATAAATATTTATGCATGTTTGCTGTGCAACTCTTGTTGTAAACACATTTTGTATTCTAGGACCTACTGTTGCGCCTGTCTCTTCCAGTCTTCTCATTGGCTACAAGTGGTTCCTGGATTGGCCAATGAAAGCTTAACACGCCGATCACATAACCTCAAAAAGCCACAACCAACCAAACAGAAAAACATTACTTGTAGGTAACAGTTGAGTCTTTTAAGGATAAGAAGATGTGATTTGATTTGTTTATGAATTTGAATGGGTCGACATCTTTTATTCTTCATCTTGAACCAGTGTTTTTTTGTTTTTTTGTTTTGCTGAACCTGGGATTTTTTTAAATTATTTTTTTAAATGACAAAATAAAACATTAAAAGAAAGAAAAAAAGTTGACAAAAACCAAAACAGAAGAGGACCTTAATTACTTCTTGAGCAGGTTAAGAGGAGCTGGCTGGTTTCCTCGGCTTCCCCCAGCTCCTCTCATTAGTGAGACGCCTGCCCCTGTTGCCTCCTCCGCAGTGACAGCCTCGCTGACGTGACATCACTACCTCTCACAATAACGTGGCGAACTTAAAAATAAAAACAACTGAATAAATACATAAATACATAAACAAACACACGGGGTGGGGGATCACAATCACTATAATCACTATAAAAGCAAATCACTTTAAGAAAGGCTGTCAGCCTGTCTCGGGGAAAACTAGAATGAAAATACAGGAACAAACAAGATAATTTGCCAAACTTCATCATTTTGTTTTGAAGGGAAAGCAGGAACTCGTGTGTTCTGGAGCAGACGAGAGGAGAACGGAGTACAACCCATTAGCAGCTCGTCAGGCACACTGATCATCAGAATTAGAAAGCACTTTCAACTGCGCTGGCTGTCATGAGCCTTGGCAGCTTGGAACAGCTTAGCTCAGATTTTGACTCTTAGTGGAAAGAGAATCAGAGCTTTGGTCTGCAGCGACTGAGGCGGTTTGAACTCTCCCAGAGCGGATCAGCAAAAGGCTCCCTGGATCAAAGAAGTCTAAGTTGGTCAAAATTACACTGACCATCTGAGAACACCCTAAAGCGTTTTTGATGTTGATGTTTATGCTTCCTGACTTTTAGGTGATAGTGTCCTCTTTCAGTTCTCTCGGTAGTCCTTGGTAGCAGGGTACGAATCCCTGGCCTAACCTTCTCCCTGTAGGTCCCAGGTCCCTGTCAGCTGGTATCAGGTGTCTGAGAGGTAGCAGAGCCACTGCAATGTCTTCTGAGAGTGAAACAACAGTCAAATTACTTTAAATGCATCTCCTGATCCTACTGCATTCTCCAAGCTGCAGAACGAGATGTAGCTGCTATTGATTTTGTGTTTGGATATGCGATTGTATTTATATGCGTTTTGCAGAGCAAGCTCAGCCTGAAGCCTTTTAAACCTCTCAGGTGGGCCCTTGTCAGCCCTCACGAGATATAGAGAGAGATGTACACCCTTCCTTCCCTGTTTACAAATACTTATTATGCTGTAAACTGCTTGGCAACACTGCTTGTGATGGTCATGCCAATAATGCACAGTTGAAGTGAATTGAATTGAGTGACACACAGAGAGAGAGAGAGCAGAAATACTGGGCTGGGTAGAGCTGTGGAGCGTCTGAAACTCTCAGAGGGACGCTCTGTTAGGGCCTTAGCGTTATATACCTCTGATGACTCAGGAGAGCATCACCAGAGCCCCATTTAGAGTGATATGCGATCCCTGCTGGAGCGGGCCAAAATTCGGCGATAATTAGCTTTCAGATTCCAGTCTCTACACTTGCTGGGTGTCGGTGTCAGTGAGCGAAGTCAGTGAAGGTCTGTGGGGGGGGGGGCTCAGTCGTGTCCAGGACGAGGTGGTTGTTGTCGGTGTTGTTCCGTGAGAGGCTCTGCTTGCCCTTCTCCCAATCCCCACATCTGCTCCCAGCATGCACTTCTGTGTAACCTTTGACCCCGTGTCCATGATTAATTATCCTGCTGTCATTTCAATGGCCCCCACAGCTCTTTGATCCTGGCTGCTCCGTGGTGGGTGTGTGGTGTCCCCTTCTCTGGGAGATAACTGCAGCCCCCTGGAGGGATCTGCGAGGCGAGCGGAGCTTAGGAGGAGAGCTCTCACAACAACTTATTTATTTTTTCTATTCCCATGCTCCTAGAAGACAACGGATAATCCACAGACATCCTTTCAGGGTAAACAGTAGAGGAGGAAGGATGCCACAGTGGATGAGTGTTTACGTAAAGACACCATGGCATCCCTTGTAGTCAGTTCTTCTGTGGTGTTTTTTTTTTTTAGTTTCTTGTTTGTTTGTTTGACTGATTGACTGACAGTACTCTATATCAGTGAAAATATAAATAAATAAACAGACAATGTCTTAGTCTTAGTCCCCTCCAAAGGTCCACAATCAATGTCCTCTCTTGGTCTGTTGGAGTTGTTCTCCTCACTGAGATGCTGTGCTTGTGCTGACAGTGGAGACTTTCTTCAACTTCTCTGTACTACCCTTGCTGATTTCTTCTTCTTCTTCTTCTTCTTTAAACCCAGCCTGGCCTAATTTCAGGCCGTTCCTGGGTATCTGTGCAGCAACCCTTTAAAGACGTGAGGCGTTTGAAGCATGCTGCTCTGGGTGTTTAAAGCTGCAGCTGTTTGTGCTAGTGGATGACAGCTATAATTGATGTTTACTTTGGCGCAGCGTTTCAGTTCTTTCATGTACATGTCCTGCACGCTGCAAATGGGTCAGGACGGCGCGATGCTCTCCCTCTGCTTTGTGCCAGGTTGCAGTGAAGTGCTTAATGAGTGAAATTTGCATTTTAAATAATGCGACCTGACACCAAATGCAGCATCAGGGTAAATATCATCACTCGTTAGTAGTGTTTTAGTTTGGCTCATGCACTCTATTGCCAAATGTAACCAGACAAGTCTCCCTCGGCAACACAGCGTGTACAATATCCCACAGCCTGCTCAAAGTCCTAATCTCAGTCTCATACAGCAGCTCCGGGATAAACTGGAACTGCCAAATTGTGCCACTTCACTGTAGAGACTGTGCTGTGGGTAGCTGACCCATTAATGCCTGAGGTGACCAGACAGAGCATGTTAGTTAAACAATAAACAGCTGCCTTCATGTATTTTCTTATTGTCCTGTTACTTTCGCTAACAGTGTAACTTACATTCTCCACTATGTCAAAGGATATGATAAAAAAAAATCTATCTATCTATCTATCTATCTATATATGTGTATATATATATATATATATATATATATGTGTGTGTGTGTGTGTGTATATATATATATATATATATATATATATATATATATATATATATATATATATCACATTTGTAAGCTATAAGCGTTGAAAATGTGCAGCCATTTGCACCGATTAGCAATGGACGATAAAGTTGTACCACCTATGTGATTCTATGCGATTTTCTTCTCCACCCTCCCTCTGCTGTTTTTCTTTGCTCAGCCCAGGCCAGTGACAAATTTCCACTCCATGTCTGCACACCTCATGTCTGCGCACATTCACCCTGCCAGAAACTTCTGCCCGATGCTCTCAAAGAGCAGGGGGCTCCGTCTTTGCACTGTAGCGGCCGGCGTGAGTCGCTAAAACGTTGGCTGCTGACCTCAGTGTGTAAGCATGTCGAGGGGTTTTATGGTAAATTAAGATTTGGCATCTGGTCCCAATTATCAGCACAAGCTCTGTGAGATGGAAAGGCAGGGGTTACTGTGAGCTGAGCACAAGGGAAAAACCCAGGACCTTAACAACAAGCTGAAGTCTGAACAGCACGGAAGGCAATGCAGATGTCTCTTCGTTTGTGCTGTTTTTATTTAATGCAATGAAAATGAAATATTTATTGTTGGCCTGGCTTGAATATTAGATCTACTAAGGGCCATGGAACGAGCTGTTTTTCATAACTACACATACATAAACCCTCAAGAGCAAAGAGCGGGGTCTGTTACTGCGCCTTACTGCGCATTCGCTGGGGTATGTTTTCACAGCAGAGCATTAGTCCGAAACAGGAGTATTCTTACTTGTTTTGGTGGCTCTGAGGTGAAACTGTGCAGAACATTCTAGAGCCGCCAGAAGTCACAGTTCTAGAACCTTCTCTTCTGTTCTGTCAGAGTCCCTGGCCTCAGTCCCAGGCGGTGAGAGCACACCTGCACACATAAGCATAGCGTTTTGCTTGCTAAGGAATCTGAGTGTGGTGCCGTGTCATTTGCATGCCATTTGAAAACTGAGATAGGGAAAGGAGAAAAGAAACTGACTGGGTTTTATAAAACATTTAATGTTTACCTAGGCTGTGTGTATTTACTGAGAGTAAGAACCGTAAAAGGAAGTTAAACCCTGGAAAGGATTTAAAGGAGGTGCTTTTTTTGTTATTTTTTCTTTGTTCTTCTGTGTCAGGTTATTCTTTGGAAGTCGACTGCAGCATAAAACATTCCTCACCATTTGGAAATCAGCAAATCCACACACAGCGGCGCAGCACATTCTTAATGTGGGGCTCTGCTGGGTTTAACAACACAAAATCAAGGACAACAGAAGCTTCACTGATAAATAAAATGTATTAAAAAGAATACAGTAGGTCACACACTTGCAGCTGTCTGCTTTAGCCCACAATCTGCTTCATGTGGTTTATCAGAATAGGCGAAGAAACAAACCCAAAATCATGTGTTCTGAAAGAACGTGTGTGTGTCGCTCAAGCTGGCACTGGGCAGCACTGACACCCACCCTTCCCACTCCTACACTGATGTTCCTGAAAGCTGAATAGGTGTAGGCGGGTATTTTGCCTCTTGGCTAATTTTAATAGCTAATCAACAAGTCGAACACAAACCACGAACACTTAGGCCTAGATTCCTGCACACTTCTGGGTCTTGTAAAGCAGTGGTCCAGCCTAATCAAAAGCATTTGGGGCTGAGGAATGTAGAGTCTCCTTTCTATGGTCCTCCTGCCACTGTGTGGCTCTGAAGAGGTGGGTGAGAGATGAGCAGCATTGTTCTGTAGTCCTTCCAGCTGGCTGCCCACACTTGTGCCAAGAGTCCCACGCTGTCCTGTTCCCGGGTGACGGTCAACACTCTGTGACTCACAGACGGAAGCTGAGCTGTCGCTCTTTCTAACTCTGCTGGTTTTTTTTTTTCCTTTTCTTCTTTCTTGGCAGTCCCGTAGGTCATCTGGACTGGCTGCACAGTGATATGATTAATGTTCTTGTAGCTATAAAGAAGTGTACACACATCAGTCGCCCTCCCACACTGAGCCCAAGCCAATTAACTTTCAGCTGTCAGACAGCGAAAAAAACATCACTTAAAATCAGGCTGGGAAAATGTGTCAATCCAGTCAGCAAACAGGGATCGAGCAAGCAGAGCTTATTCTGTCTGATGCTCTTCCAGATTCAGAATGACTTGCTAGCATTTGAAGCGTTGTGTTTAATAATTGCAGTTTTAGTTTGTAGTTGACCCAATTAAAAACAATCCTTTAACAGCTAAACACTTAAACAGACATGAATGTAGCTGTGAAAGTGCACCGTTGAATTGTGCGCACAGCTTTATCGAGCATTCATGGGTTGACAGTTTGTGGCTATAGCATTGTGGCATTCTGTTCATGCACTTCTGTCATTTCTATAGATGTGATTGCAGCTTTCTGTGCTTCAGCAGTGGGTTGAAGACCTAGCCTAGTTAGAGAGCCTGGTCCAGGCCCAGTAAGCTTCTCTCTCCCCTTGTGGTGTAAGAACCCATTCGCTCCTCAGATGGGCTCAGGCCCGTTGCCACGAGGGGGCAAAAGGGGGCAATGCCCCCTCATTTGGAGTTTATGTGGACTCCTCACTTTCTCCATCCAAACAATTTAGGGAAGCAATAAAAAACGAAAACAGAATGCTAGGGTATATTGTCAAAAGTGTAGAATTCAAAACAAGTAATGTTAAGATAATGTTAATGCACTGGTTAGAGCTCATCTGGATACTGTGGACAGTTCTGGGCTCCACACTTCAAGAAAGATATCGCTGCTCTAGAGGCAGTTCAGAGGAGAGCAACCAGACTTATTCCAGGTCTGAAGGGAATGTCCTACTGAGAGACAGAGGAACTGAACCTTTTCACCCAGGAACAGAGGAGACTATGTGGGGACTTGATCCAAGTCTTCAAAATCATGAAAGGCATCGACCACATCAAACCAGAGGAGCTTTTCCAGATCAGCAGGGACACACGCACCCGGGGACACAAATGGAAATTGGGCTTCAAGGCATTCAAGACGGAAAACAGGAGACACTTCTTCACACAGAGAGTTGTCACAATCTGAACAAACTCCCCGGCGATGTGGTTGAAGCTGAAAATTTGGGAAAATTTTAAATCAGACTGGATAGGATCCTTGGATGACTTGGATAATAGACACCAAATGAGCATGATGGGTCGAATGGCCTCCTCTCATTTGTAAACTTTCTTATGTTCTTATGTTGATGTTTGCGCTGTGTAGCGAAATACAATAACGTCAATCCTAAGTTTTCAGAGGCACACAGCTCACTTCCGGTAGGTCATTAATATTAAACCATCATTATGCTTAATTCATGCAACTGCATTGCACCATTCATACGTCAGTAACACACATTTTACGAGTTGGAGAAAAATCTAATTTTGATTGGCCTTCACACAGTAGAAGAGGTGCAGACTCAATTTTACAGTTTAGGTTTGCTTTCAAAGTTACATATACCTACAACAACAAAAAATGTCACAGTCCAGCTGGATAAAAATATATCTAACATTAATAATTAGTAGGCAAAATGAACACAACTGCATGGAAAAACTGCGACATTACAGTGAGTTATGGGAGAAATACAAGCAAACGGCAAAGAAAAGTGAGTAGTGATATTGAAGAATCTGTGTACCTGCGTCCAAGCTGCATTTTACATTGTTTCCTATCCGCGATTGGAAATGCATTGTATTGGCATAGGGAAGTGTTATTTTGGTAATTCGCAACTGTTTTGTATTACATAGATGGTTATTGTGCATGTAGCTGTATAGCGTTGTCATAACTTGCATTTGTCGAGCCGGTTATGAATTGTCAATGTTGTGAAGCTGTGTGTGGTTGCAAATATAGCTCTCGTCTCACACATTGTCCCCAAAATCTTACGCATTTGCCCACAGGTATTCTGTGGGCACTACCCCCTGTCACACATTGTCGCTAAAATCTCAAGCATTTGCCCCAAAACTTTCTCTAGGGCTCCTGCTTTTGCCGGCGGGAGTGATATCTGTCATCGCATTTGTTTTATGTAAATCTCATGTATTGACGTTTTGAAAACTTGAGAGATATGCAAAGACATAGTGTGTAATTGTACTATCGATTATTATACATCCTTTGTTATCGTCGAGCGAAAATACTTGTGCCTCTTTAGTAATTTCTGATGCCCCCTTACCGAGTTAATCCTGCCGCCGGGCCTGGATGGGTTGAGGGATGCAGGTGTGACAAGCTGGAAGCCATTTCTGGCCCCTCCCCCCACTACTCAGTATTACTTGTGGTAAACAGAAACAGTTGGGAGATTTAAAGTGGGCCCCACATTCCTCTGTACTTCTTTCTGAATTCCTGTGATTTTGCAATCCTGATTTAGAGAAAGATATAAAACATGGCTTAACAGCCTTGCGGGGGAAGCCAATAAAACATCAGGGAAAAGAGAAAATCTAAGCCCAGCTGTAATGATGAAATTAATGACATATTTGCAGTTTGTTTCTCTCTCTATCTCTCTCTCTCTCTCTCTCTCTCATGAAAACTTTCCCCCCTCTTTCTCTGCCTGTGTTTGTGCTGGTGGGGAGGCAGAGTGCTATGTTGTGCAATGTGAACAAGGAGGCTGGGAACATCAGGCGTGTTCTTATAGTTTTTTGGGCCTCAGGCGTATGTTGCTCCGCTGCCTAGGCCTCAATTTTGCCGTTTATGAAATCCGAGAGCAGCAAAAACAATGCTTTTCAAGTTTTTACAGAAGGTAGAGGTTGCCAGGTAAAAAAAAGTGGGGCAGAAAGTAGAGGTTGCCAGGAAGTCACTGACAGGAAAACTGAATTGATTCATTGTCTGCAATGTTCCTGTATAGAGGACAACCCCTCTCATTTTCAGTAGGAGTAGCATGATGCTACATACTGCAGTAATGCTGTGTAAAATCACAAGATCAGACTGTCCCACTCTCCCTCTGTCCCTGAGTTGTCCTGCCCATGCAAGCCATGCAGCAGGTTTGGGTGGCACTCCGCGTGGAATCGTCTGATCATCTGCGCTCTGCCACTCTGCCCAGATACATTTTCCCAGCCACTAGTGGGCCACAAAGGGCCTGGCGCTCTTTCAGATGACATCACTGGCCTCTCAGGACCCCCTCCCTCCACCCTCCTGGCCTCAACAAAAGGGTTCATCGTTACCCTCTGCTGAGACGGAGCAACCAGCCAGCCCCCCGCCCCCGGACTGCTTCATTATGACGATGAATTATCCCATTGTGGTGGCCAGCTGATTCCCACTGATGCCGAATATGAGGCAGCATGCAGTGGAGACAGGCTTCAAATTGGGGCCTTTCCTAAAGACATCTTCCAGACCTTGTGCGTCTGTTTGGCATTGGCACAGGAATGTGGTAGGGAGGCGAGGATAAGCATGGGTGAATATGATGTTGTTTTTCTTGTGGTGGCCGCATGTCTGCCCCAGCACCTCTGTCTGTGTCGTGTTCTGTAGCGGCATTGTCCTCCACTCACATACAGATTAGTGCCCGAGAAAGAGCTTCTCTGGTTATTCAGATGTGTTTATCCTGCATATTGGCATTGACTCCATGGCTTGGGATCTCTATTACCTGGCACCACACCACACTGCTACCCTGCCCTACACCACACTGCCGCCCTACACTTTGAGGGGACCACATAGACCACACAGGACACAGGAACACTCTTTATTCCCTGGTCGCCCGTCTCCTTATCTCTGGCTTTGCTCTGTGTGGAAGTAGGTGTTTACCATAAAGGACAGGGGCCATGTGGACTGCAGGGCTTTGCAATGAAGTGCTGGACTATCTGCATCCTAGTGCGTGGAAAGAAAATGTCACAAGGCAAGCAACTGAAGACGTGGAAAAGCAAAGGTCTGAAGAGCAGGATTGAATGGCGAGCTGGAATTTGGGGGAGCCCTAAGTGAGGGACTGAAGTACAAGGCCTAGTGTGAAGTTTGAAAATAATAAATTGCCTGTTTCTGAAGTAGGCTTTTTTCTTTTTCTTTTTTTAAGGCTGTTTCTTGCTACAATATAGTTAAATGATGTTATGCCTTGCAGAATGCTAGACTTTATCCTTGCAAAGCATGGCTAAATATAGCTCCAGGTACTTTCCATCTTTTTCTGAGGGAAATCCTCCCATTTGTAAGGCCAGTGTTTTGATGCATTGCAGACCAGCAAGTCAGGAGGGAGGTGTCCCCCATCCCCCCACCCCCACAGACAGACAGACACACACACACACACACACACACACACACACACAAACAAACAAACTCTCACAGCTCCATGCATCCTCTTCTCTTCTTCTGGAAGATCTGCATTACAGTCTGCTCAAGGTCTTTGGAAATCACAATAAAATATTTAAAAATGGATCGGAAGAAGTGAAGGGAATCAAGATGACCTGGGTCTTTTTGATGCAGATGTACCGTTGGGTCTATTTCACAATGGGTGAGGAGAGAACGAGGAGATCCCACACGCAGGCATACACACTTTCATCTGGTGGGCATTTTGCAGATTTTGGAGGGGAGAGAGGGACCGGTGTTTGATCAAGTTCTGAAGGAAACAGACATTTTCTGGCACACAGGCAGCTCCCCTGTGCTGTCCAGTGCCTGGACTGCGGGCTCCCCAGAATCAAACCTTTGAAGCGGGCCGGGGAGACGCAGCTGCAGTCCCAGTCCCAGCCCCTGCAGGTCTCTGGGCTCAGCTCTTCAGCTCCAGTGCAAAACCGGCTCCACTTGCTCATGGTGCATTATTTCCCGATTTCCTTCTAAGAGGGAATTTTATTTATTTATTAATTGATTGATTGATTGAAAGCATATATTGATTCTTTATAGGTCTTGAGCTATATTTGCATCATTTTATGTATTCATTTTATGATTACTGTTAAAAAATGGGAAGAGAAGTTAAGCCTTTAACTTAAAATAAGGCCCTCTACCAGTGTCAGAAATGAATGTTACCAGACAAACTAAACCATTCCTTTCATGGTCAGATAATGTTGGTCTCTCATCTAGAGTATTGACACTGTTGACATTGGCTTCATGTATGACATAGAGGCATGTCTTCTGTGCTGCCCAGCACCCACAGACAGCACAGATGACAGCGAGGGGGACAGCTGAGCCCTGGCTCCAGTCCTTGTTATTTTAAGAGTGTATAAAATCTTGTCTTTTATGACTAGTGCACTCTGTTAAAATACAAATTTTTAACATTGTTAGCATTAGGCTTAGAATAATAATGTTTAAAAAAAACATAAAAAGAAGAAAGGCAAAACATTCTCCTATATTTTATTTAGATTCAATAAAAGAAACATATTAAAAAAGACAGTCAGTTCCTTTTACACACTAATTTCAGCATCTCTGTTATTTAAAACCCTGACATCACTGTTGACAATAAGTACAGTGAAGAGCAGCATGATACAATGTTAAAGGTATGGTAACATAGCATAGAAAACACACGGGCAAACCTGGATCATATCCAATCCATGAAACACAACAAATCACCAAGGCCAGCAGATTTAGTGCTCATCCACCCTGACTGAGAATGGTATTTCATCATGGCTTTCCAGGGTCTGTTTCAGACACTGTGTCTGGGCGTCAGCTTGCCCCATCTGCTCTGTCCTCACCCTGCTGGCTCCACACTGATTTACTGTTGCTCTGCTCCTCAAGACATTCCAGCAGCCCCTGACCTCTCACCAGCAACCCCCTTTGGCTACAGTGCACAGCACCCAACTCTCCCTTCACTCTTCTCTCTTTCCACTCTCTCCTCTCCTCTCCCCTCTCCGTCAGTCACCTCCTCCTCAGCTCTCAGGCCTGTCTAGGGTCTTGCCTAAGGATGCCTCTTGATTTGAGTCAATTGGTTTTTGATGTATCTGATGCTGATTTTACAGACATGTATTAACTAAAACCAAACATATCATAGAAACACAATGGCTATAATGCAAAGAGCGATGTGGTGAAGATGTACGTAGCTCAAGCAGCAGCTGCATATCTATGTATAATATATGTATGTGTATATATATATATATATATATATATATACACATACATACATACATACATTTGTTTTGCTATAGAAGGGAAACCCTGCTGAACAGCCCCTTGCCTCCCTCAATATTGTTGTAGGTGAAATGTCATTTGTTTGGCTCCACAGACAGGAAGTCATGCTGCAACCGGAGCCAGCAGGCCCTCGGCACAAAACCTCAGTGCTGTTATTGTAAAAGGGCCGCTGGGCTGTGATAGGGTCTGGTAAATATTTGGGTACTGCACGCCCATTGTTGTTCTGTGCCGACTGTTACAGTATGGGTTTCAGCGAATTCAGCGAAGATGATATAATATACCGGGCAGCAATCCGATAGCTGAGCCTAACGACGACGAGGTGCCGTCTGAAGCTCACTGAAGCTATTGAAAACAGAGGGCCTTTCCAGCCACCCCATAATGACTCCCTTCGTCTACCCGGCCGATCGGTTGTGTGGGAGTCGGCGAGCTTAACAAAATAATCTGTGGCCTCCCACAACATCCCTGGCTGGCGCTCTGAGCTGTTGCCGTCAATGGCAGGTTACTGGGCTGCCCTGGAAGCCCTGCCTGTGTCAGTCTGCCACTGCGACACCCACAGCCCGATCCCTGTGTGTTATTCACCAGCTGTGCAGTCTCTCTCGCTCTGCACTGAGATTGATGTGATAACTCTGTTAGTTTCCAATCCGTGTACAATAGGTTAGCTCATTTTATGTTTTTATAGATGCGTTTTTTACATATTATTTTAGGCTTTTCTGGGTGGACTCAGTCATGGAAAAGTGTTTTCTGAGAAAAGTGAGAGTGTCAAGCTAATTTTAGCCTCCCTTCTGCTGCACGGCGCTGTGCTCAGGCAGGGTGGAGGATCAGGGTGGGCTGGAGGCTGGGAGGTGGCCTCCTCTGATGGTGCAGTACAGGTTTACGTCTGCCCTCCAGAGACCAGCTCCTGTCTCTTTGAAGCTCTTGTCATGGTGGCTTCCTTATCTAGGGAAAGGATTATTCTCCCCCCTCCTCTCTCTCTTTCTTTCTCTGTACTTTCTTCCAGCCTTTCTTCTCATCACCTGTTTCTCCTGTGTCTCCCAGTCCTTTTCTTCCACCCAACTTCCCTGTTCTCTTCCTATTGGTTTACCTCACCCCTCTGTCTCTCCCTTTTTCTCCCTCTCTCTCTCTCTACCCTTCTCTCTTCCAGGCCTGTTTTTTTCCCCCGTTTCACAGCCTCCCCACCCTGATCTCTCCCTCCCTTCCTCTTTCGCTCCCCTTCTTTCTTACTCTCTCCTCCTATCGCTGCTTCCAGCACATGACAGGCTGTGTAATTAATGAGCATCATAAAACTCTCTTTCTATTAGCTACCCATTAGTAAACCTGGCAAGTCTGTCATTTTGGACAAAAACACACAGCTCTTCATTTGATCCCCACTTCAAAGGGGATCTCCTACTGTTTTCGGCTGAATACACTAATTGTGAGTTCGTTTTGGAGGAGGCTAAATCCAGAGTGCTTTAAAAATCAGACAGTGCGGGTTACAGATAGAAAAGGAACGGTATAAAAGCAGAAAATATTGATTATAAGGCTAACTTTGCCCCCCCAATGATAATAGAAGAAAATGTTTTTCTACTCTTGATCTGCAAATATGTTGAAGGCCACCACATTTTACATAATTCTGGATTATTCAATTCCATTTAGATGAATTAAGCAAAATAGCTCAGTGAGCTTAAGGCCCTATTAAGGATATTTTTACATGCAGTCTTTATCAGATAAAAAGGAATTTTAAAGTGGGACAGTTTTTTTTTTTTGCACATGCACCATAAGCCTTCACAAATAAAGTACACGTTCAGCACCTAATTTAGATGACTCTTAAAGAAAGGTGCCACTGCAGGAAGACTGGCACCTCTTTAACACACAGCCATTGGGGATACACAGATATTATACAATGTCAATCATATCTGTCACTTAACTGGCAGACTACCGTTTGTTTTCGGTAACCTCCAAATCTACCCATCCCTGATCCTACTCACGTACATTGATCCAGGCTTAGAGCAATAGGAAGTGAAATTACCTCTGCCTACCCCCACACACACAAAAAAAAAGAATAATTGAAAAAGTGCAATCCAGTTAGAACAGAACAGGACTGTATATGGTTGCATCCCTGCCAGAACAGATGATTTCCTGTAATGGCTATGATACTGAGAGTGTGATAAGGGCCTGTGCCCTGTGTGTCTTTTACCAGAGGTCATGTTTTAAGTGAGAGAGCCCCACACATTCCTCCCTGATAAAATAATTCTCCCACAGAAGATTGCAGCTAGCGAAGGTTGGTGGTGGAGCAGCGTTGGTGTCCAGGACTGGGGGGATGTGTCCAGGGTGCACTGCCTGCTTCTCCCTGGCGTAGGTCACTCAGGGGCCTGGCATTGAAATAGAGGGTCCTCACTCAGTCGCCATCCGCGCCACCATTTCGGCTGAACTCCAGTGTTAATGTCGGGGATCTGTGGTGGCTCACCTCGCTATATCTTAACCTCTTTCCTCAGTGTAGCTGTTACAGGCTGACCCTGGAGTAACTCCGGGTTTTCATCAGCATTGTTTTCAGCCCTTCCTGGCATCTGTCCTTCGTCCCCTGAAAGGCAACAGTCACCATGCTTTGCTTTATACACTCAGAGGCATGCAGTCCCCTCTTAATCCCCCCCCTCTCCTTTTTTTTCTTGTTGCTAATTCCCCAGGCAGCCCTGCTAACATTGTTTCTGAGGACATAAACACACACAAGCCATTAGATCTGCAGATCAAACGCGGTGGCCCACTGTCTTCAGCTCAATGCCCCCATTGTGAGACAGAGGGAGTTCCTGAAGGGGAATTCAGATTGTTATTGCTGAATGCGTTTCTGCTCTGCTCCTTGTCTGCGCAGCAAGGTAGAAGCCTCTGCATTTGAGAGATAGGGCTGTTTTGTATTCTCCCGGACTGTGTTATAATATATTATTTATGTATACATATATATATATATACATATATATATATATATATATATATATATATATATATTTTTTTTTTTAATTTTAACCATCTGATTTGCCTGTTCTAGATTTGCCAATTAATTTGGATTATGCGTTTACATGACTTGTAATGAAATGTAAAAGCAGGCTCATTGGGGGTTTATTGGGGGTTTACTTGTGGGTCTACCGTGCATCCCATTACAATGATGCCCATTAAAGAAACACTCTACAGTATTAGAGAGGAAAGGGATCACGTGCTGGGCACAACATCTGGACGGATGTAAAGACTAGAATATGCCTGCTAAATCAGGGTGTTGAACTGCAGCCCCCCAGGGTCAAAGTGTCTTTAATACACTGCATTGGAGTTGCAACTCCTTCACAGTACTGCACAAGTCCCAGCCCACCCCACTCCCATCTGTAAACCTATAAAGAAATATTATATTTTTGAAATTAACTGGGTGATAAAACCAAATAAGTATCGACCAGCTCAGGTGCAAGTAAAGCTAGCTCTTCCAATCTGAATGAAAGGGCGATCCCTTGCCACACGGGGTAGGAGCTGCTGGGACACGTTGTGGCCCCCACTTGTCCTCCTGTCTGCTCACTGAAGGAAAAAATAGGCATAACCCTTCAGCATCCTTCTCTACTGCTTTTATAAATAGACTTCAAGACAATGGGGTGGCTTCTGTTCTTCCAGTCCTTAGCAGTTAGCCTGTGTTTCTGTCTTTGTGTCACTGAATCCTTTTGATATGAAACTTGGCACATGGTGTTGGTACTTTGGGAAGGGGGGTGTCGGGGGGCGGAAGCGGGGCTGAACAACCTCAAGAAATGTTTCTGGTAAAAGGAATCTGTGTTGCGCGCACAAAAGTCACTCCTTCAACGGCGACCCACAAAACCATCTCTCCATTGAGTTGATCTTCAAAGGACAGGAAATGTGTCACGGGGACAGGGCTTCTTTTCCAGTAATGCAGCAGACACCCAACAGCTACAATAATAAGCTCATCTGCGTGTTTGTAGTTTGGGTAGTTCAAAGTGGAGCTCAATTCCTCTGGTTCATCGTGTGATGAGAGATTCAGGATGTTGAAACCACAACAAACCAGAAGTGTGCTGAGGGGCTGCTTCGTGGAGATTGCTTTGTTCTTGTTCATGTGGCCCCCCAGTCCTAAATGAGCCCCGCCCCTCTGATCGTTTCAGCAGAATCAGTATTGGCCTCCTAAACCAGACCTTCAGTCGTTCCGATTCCTGTCCCTGTTATTGTGGCCTGTGACAACGGAGCCCTTGTGAAAAGTGACCTTGCAGCTGTGCAATGCTTACATCATGTTTTGATGCCATTGTGTTTGCTCTAAGTTGTCCTAAGTGAGCACCCATACACATGAACTGGGTCCATTTCCACCAGAAGAAACGCCCCAGCGGTTATCGCATGATGCTTGTCAGGTGTCAGGTGTTCTTCCTTTGTTTCTTTTGTTTTGTTTTTAGACAGCCCTGATCTGACTCATTGCAGGTAACATGCGCCCGGTTAAGTGCTGTACACTTCAGTGTCGGTGTAGCCACATCCTTGGAGGTCTCCCCTGTGGGTCTGTGGCGCTCTCATACCTCAGTGCTGCTGAATGCAGGTGGTGTCTTCATGTGTTTGCAAGAATAGCGGCGCGCTCATGTGCTCAGCGAGGCTTCATACCTCTGCAGTAGTTATCTGCCCAGAACCGTAGACTGCTGTCTGCAGTGAGGGCCCTTTTTACTGCCCCTCAACCGTGTCTAAGAGGTTGCAATCGATCAGAGCGCTGCATGGCTGGCAGCCGTTGTGTGTTTCCAAACCAGTGCCCGAGATTGTATCCGCTAACACAGGGCTCCTTGGTCTTTGCTAATGGGGCATTGCCTGCTCCCTTGGGGAAAAGAGTGTGCGGTTGGGTTCAGATGAAGGGGGAGGTTGACAGCTGCAGGTAAGAGGTCTGTTTCTTTCCTTTTGGATAGACTCCAGGGCGATTGCTAAGCAACAGTAAAGGTGGGCATGCCCGAAAGGAAGGAAGTGGTGAGACGCGAGCACTGTATTCCCAAGCTGACTGGTGGAGACACAGTGTTTGAGTATGGAGAAGAGGAACAAGTGATCTCTGCTTTATGTGCACAGCACCAAAACAGCCTGCAAATTCTTCAGTGGACGTAAAGATAAAAACACCCCATTAAGATAGTGTTTTTGAAGGCGGCCCTGCACTAAAATGCAGGAGGGTGCTCAAGTGAACTAGGACAATCTTATGAGGTGTATTTACAATGACACCAAGACGACTGGCACCATGTACCGCTGAGGAGAGCTTATAGAAATATTTCTTGAGGTGTTTGGTTATTTTATAATGCAGCTCTACAGCAAAACAGACACACACACACACACAATCTGCCAGTGATTGTTGAGTTATCAATATTGCCAAAAGACTAGGACATAGTTATCTTATCAAAGGCTTTCTAAAACCCTTTTATTTGGCCGTTATAAAAATCTAAAGCCTATCACCAAATTGGCTAATCCAAATCCAAACCCAGACCCAAGCTTGACCTCCAGTACAGGTGTGAACGTTATGGTAAATCAGTGAGTAGGACCTGGGGGGAAGGGGGGGGGTAGGGGTGTGGGCTGCCAGGGCCGAAATTGGCACAACACTGGCAAGGGGCTGATGTGTCCTGTACCTTTGAAAAGCAGCTGTGGAACAGAAAGTCTGAATACAGTTCTGAAGTTGATTCACATACAGGGTATCAGAAATCTTTTTTGTGGGGGGAAAAGAAAGATGTCAAAACTTGCCTTTCTAATAATATCTATTGGTTTCCAATGTATGCCATGCATTCCCGTTTCTCCCTCCGTTGCTCGGCGCTCCGCTGGCTGTGTCTGGCTGGCTGCGAGTGGTGCGTGGAATGGGGCTGCTCTCTTTATTTTTGGAGACTCCAAAAGAATCTCGGCTCCTTTTCATGTGCCGCCCTGGTCCAATAAAACACAGAGGCGGCCTGCAAGCGCTCTAATCCCGGGGAGCTGTCAATCACGGTCCTCCGGCGTTGAAGTGCGGTTTTCTGTAACCGCCTCCTCCCTGTTTGGGAGAG
The DNA here is from genome assembly GCF_036373705.1 of Amia ocellicauda. NCBI lineage: Eukaryota > Metazoa > Chordata > Actinopteri > Amiiformes > Amiidae > Amia > Amia ocellicauda. The sequence continues at coordinate 16,407,490 of NC_089858.1, read as the reverse complement.
AGGCGAGGAGAAGACTGGATCACAGACGCGGGGCTGGCGCTGGAGGATGCACTAGAGGACTCGGGGCTTTCTCACAGTCTCCACAGAGGCACCTGGGAGATTTGTGGATTATAAACACATCAGATGGTTCTCAATCTAAAACCAATGCAGTGAAATGGGTAAACTTCATTCTAAGCATGGTAAGTTCTTATAACCGTTACTTTGAAACTTAATAGTTTAAATATATACAAGCGTTATGATGATCATAGTGTTACTGTGTACCTTTGATTCAAGGTGCTGTGGAGTATCACAGATCTGATTCATTGTTGTTTTACTGTTGTTTTTCTTTCCCGTTTCTCCCGAAAAGCTGCTGTATGTAAACCCAGGGAGAGCCCCGAAGGTAAGCCCCGATGAAACGCTTTTTGGATGCATGAATGTTGTGTTAGTGAACTTTTCGGAATGTATTTTTGGTCTTTGCCAGTAGAGTTACACTACGTTAACCATGTTTAAAGCTGGTGTTCATTACGCACGCCTCGCTCAACTGCACAGTGTGGAGCAAGTTAAAGCCGCCGCGAAGACCTGGCGCTACGGGAAGCAGTCGGTGTTAGAGTCTTCTCTCTTTTGTGTCCGGTTGCAGGTGATAGCTTTGTAGTCAATGCCTGCTTGGCACGGAAAGGGATCGACGACTGGATTGTGAAACAGAGATACTACTGCACCGGCTCCAGGCTGGAGCAGCAGGACTGTCCCCACAAGGCAGCGTGCAGGCTGTCCGGCCGGGTGAGTGGAGCTTTAACCGCGGTCCTCAGACACAGTGTAGCCGCCGCTGCTACACTGTGTTCATTGCGCTGCTCTCTTGAGGAGTTTATTGCGAAGTAACTGGGAAGTTTGGTTTTTTTTTTTTTTTTTGGGGGGGGGGGGGGGTTATTTTTCGCCGTCCCTACCAAGTGGTTTTTACCCAGGCTTGTCATTATTCCTACTAAATGACCTCCGTTTGCAAACGTAGGGTAAATTGACACCTATTAAAGCTGCGGTTGATTTCTGGCTGTAATAAAATCTTATGTCATGCTTTGAAGTTGTTTTGCTTTCAAGTATGCTGTTAAAATGGCGATGGTTGTTGTTATTATGATGAATGATTGTTGTTGTTGTTGTTGTTTGTGGTGGCGCGGTGGTTTTTTACTGTATATAGAGGCGTGTGGCACAGCTCCTGAAGTTAAATGTGGCGGCTGGACACCGTCGTGCACCTTCACTAGAATGACTAACTGGTTTTACAGAGGAGCAAGTTTCCATCCAGATGTTCATAAACCTGGGTGAGCTGCGAGCTTTTGCCTGCATTGTGAAGCCCCAGTCGGAGTAAGTGAAGTCTGTAGTTCAGTGCGGTGCGTTTCTGTACATTTTAAACCGCCTCACCGTCTCTCCGTGCGAAACGTGACGATTGCGCTGTGCATTGAGCCACCATTCAGACTGAGAGTTAGTTTCCCCCCAATACAATAAACCCCATTGTGTTAAGGATGTAAAGATGTACACACATGCCAAGGACGCTGGACTACTAATACTGTTATTCCGTTTATTATTAGCATTACCATCCCGAGGTCTGATGCGTTAAGTAATAATGGATTGTATTTTGCAGTTTGTATGCCAGGGGAAATCTTTGCGCATTTTAACCCCATGCGCTATCTTCCCCGAGTACAGCCGCAAACCACATGCCTGTTCTGGATGTCAAAACAATTATCCATAATCTTGTAACAAACCATTCTGGAAAAAAAAAATATGGGTCCAAATCTGTCGGGGTGTCCAATACCAGAAAACCTTAAATCTAGTTCGGATCCCCGTTTGTTCGCTAATAGAGTTAAAAGGGCAGACATCTCATTTATACTCTTTATGTAAACTCTTTCCTTAGCTTTGCTTTCGGTGCAGGTTGCGTCAGTTTCTTGCTTTTTGTTAGCGATTAAACCCAACCTGTGGTGTTTTGAATCAATAGCAGGCTGCTGATCAAAACTTGATCCACCTTTTTTCATTCTCCAACGAAAAAACACAAAAAAGAAAAACAACTTTCTAAGGGGAAAAAACATACAAACAACATATTCCCATATGTCTTGTCTCATGCTGGATGTGTTGCTTTTAACACTCTAAACCACTTTACAGTATATACATCATTTTGCTATTGAGAAGCTTTGAAAATCAACCCTGTTCAATTTCATTTGCCTTAATGCATCTTGTAAGAAACATTTTTGTGTTAAAAAAAAAAACCTCCTGGAGTGAATACAGTGAGAGCTGTAGAGTGTGATTTTCATATTGCATATCCCGGTAAACAAACAGAATGCATTTATTGTCTGGAAATCCTCTGGAAATGCTTCTGAAGCGACTTAAGCCTCTTTCGCAAGCAGTGCGTTTTCAAAAGCAGCATCTTAAGACTTCATTGCTCAGAAGCTCCGAATGCTCTAAAGTAAACCCGGATCTGAAGTGCCTTCTGCCATCCTCCAACGGTAATCCCAGTCAGAGGATGTGCCTTGGCAGACCTTAGAGAGCCGCCATCCTCCGACCTGCTCCCCGAGAACCCCTGTCCTTCAGGTTTGGCCAGTTTCTTCAGACAGTGGCTGAAGGTCAACAATAAAGCCGAGAATGAGTTCAGTGAAGTCGGGAAGATCTCTGCTTGGAATAGAAGAGTTTATTTTATCTCTGTCTTGGCCCCGGGGTTGGAGCATTGATTGGACAGCAGTTATCAGTGCTGGAGGGGTGTCTTTTTGTTTTATGTCAGTATAGAAATTAGTTTTTAGTTCTGGGTTTTAGTTTTTTGGGTTATTTAGTCTCTCTCTATATAAATATGCTTGTCGAATTGATGAATCTGGTCAAGAGGACAGTTTAGCAGTGAGTGTGTTAGATATCATTTTCCAAAAGCAAGTAAAGAGTGGATCAGATAACCTCAACAATAAATCCATCAAAATAAATGAAGTTAAAGGTAGCTAAGTGTTTAGATGCCTCCCGTCTTCAAGGACCGGAACCGAGGCATATGAAAGCCGAAAACGCTGGGCTGTTGCAGTGCGTCAAGAAGTTATTCATTCCTCCTGTCGCAGAGCCAGGGGTGGGTTCTCCGCTGAGAGATACAATGCAGCTCGCTGCTGCCGGACAGCCTGGCTAGAGCTGCCCTGACAGTGCGGTCTGATAAGCGCACGTGGATTAGGTGTGCCTGAGGGGCCGAGTCTGTCCTGAAGCCGAGGGGGATTCCAAGGAAATTGTTCCCAAATGATAGCAGCTGCTACAAGGAAGGGGTGCGGTGCGCCTCTGGGACCCAAGCTGTGATAAAGATGCCAGGCAGCTGTGTGGAGCTTTTCGTCAGGTTTGGGCAGTGCTGAGAATGCCAAACCTCGCCTTCAAGTTACTGTTTGCCAGAATCAAATGATGGTTTAAGCTTGGTGGGGGCTGTAAGGTGGTTGAGGGGGTGGTCAGTGTGCTCCTGCAGCAGAGTCAGGGTGTGAAGTGTGAGCTGGACTCTGCGACCAGATCATCTGAATGTGGCCCAGGCCCAGGCTCTGCAGGAGTAGTGGCCACAGCATTAAACCTCAATGGGGTTCAAAGCAATACTAACTGTGGGACAATTCCTCGCTCTTCGTTTAGCACGTGAGGGGACACATGGCTTGGGATGGTTTGTGCTACAAAATTGGGTTTCTCGTTTGTGCGCCACACGGGAATGCCAGCGCGGGTGTTATGGTTCACGGGGGAATGTATTCTCGCATGCGGTACATTTTAGAACAGAATTTGTCTCATTCCTGATGTTTGTTTATTTATGATTATTTTAGGTCCTACAATGATTTTTAAAAAGTCAGTCTTGTAGCAAAATGGTTGTTTTTCAATTCCAACCAAGTGAGTGCGAGTCTGAACACAGAGGCCGTGATCGGGGGCCTCTGTGCAGCTCTGAGGGGGCTGCGGCACACAGCTTCACTCCCCAGGACTTCATCCTCGGGTAGGAGGAAGGAAGGAACTGGGGCAGGCGTTAATTTGATACCTAGCCGTGCGGTCCTGGTAGAAGCAGCTGGAATGTCTTGTGTAAGCACATTACCTGCTCCTCGGGGCTCAGGCGATACAAGTACATTTCAGTTGTACTCATCGAGTCATCGTTAAGGCAAGGGGGGAGAGTCGCTGAACTCTGGGTGATCGTGCCAGGAGACTTGTCAGACCATTGATGCGTACACTTCAGTTCACTCAAGGAGCTTTTTTGCTTTTTGTACAATATTATGTTTCAGTTACTTTGGTTTAGCAGAATCTGGAGCTGATTGGATGAGGGGTCAGACGTCCCTGACAGCTGGTAGTTCTCGGTGGGGTTTGGCACTGGAGTGTGTGCGCTCTGGAGCATTCAGGAGATCCTCGGAGGGCTGCTGCTCATTTGGGGAAAAAAATTTGAGCTGAAATAAATGTGCCTTTTAAATTGATGAAATTACTGTGCTTGTTTTCATTTGCTCATATAAATGGCTGCAGGTGTTTGAAAGAGACGGAGAAACAGCAGAAACTGAACGGCATCTGAATTATTTTTCTTTGTCACTTGATGTTTTGGAGCTTCCCCACAGGCCCAGTCTGTACTCTGAGCTTAAGTGAAAAGTTGGGATCTGTGTATTTCCTAGAGTCTGGCCTTGCTTGCCTGTTTTTTTCTGTTCTCCCTATGAAGTTACTGTGAGCGGGGGAGAGGATGTTTTTCTACAGCTGGGAGGGGTCTGGCCTGGAGCTGTTCTGCAGGAGGAGTGGGCACTGAGGGGGCCTCCAGTGGGGTGGGTTTGTGTTGTGCGCTGGTGGTGTTTTATTTTTTTGCTCTTCGCTTTCTCTTTTATTGCAAAGCTGCCCTTGTTCTTACGATAGCCCTGTTTCTGCCCCCCCTGACCTCCTCCCTCCCCCTCTCTGCCTCCTTCTACCACGGCATCTGTTTCTCGCATTTGCCCCGCAGCCCGGCAAGTCGCTGCTGATGAAATGAGGATAAATTTGAAGCAGGCTGTGTAGACGGATGTGGTGAAACTCTATACCCTCCTCTTGGAGCTGGTACCTGCTGTGCAGCGAAGGGGAAAAGGGGCTCAGCTTCCCCTGGCCTGCCAGCAAAGCACAGACCTGTCCAGAGCCTCACCACCCGGCCGCATGGGTAGAGGAGGAAGTGCGCCGCTCCATCTGAGCTGGAGCCGTTGTGTTTTGGATTTTATGAAAGTGAGGGGCAAATGGGAGTGTACTACTGTTATTACTACATTGTATAACATGGTTATTACTACACTGTATAACACATGTATTGGTGCAAGAGACATCTTGGTCTCCCATCCTGTTAGACTGACTGAACCCCATCCGAACTGCAGAAAGATGGAAATGTTTGCTCCTAATGTTCTTGACTAAGATGAGCTCCAAAGCCAACAGAGGTTTAGATGCTGTGTTGTGTTTCTATCTTGTGCCTCGTATGAAGCTGCAATATTTTTTACTATATATATTTTAATTTTCCCCCTCTTTCCTTTCCCCTTTTTCTTCATGAAGTGCTGGCTCTTGTCAGGAGCTGAGTGGGGCTTTGATGTTGGCTCTTCTCCCGCAGTCTGGCTGTCCCTGTGTTTTTGGTAAACTCTGAGGCACATCACCTTCATGAAACAGAATCTCCTCTTAATCTTCCTCCTTCATGTGGTGTGCTGCAGCCCCATTCCTGTCATGCTGTACTTTCTTTTCTTTCTTTTCTTCTTTTTCCGCCTGCAGAAAGCTTCCGCTGCTCTTTGAAGAGCTGGAGAGTAGTTTGTAGTTGTTTGCAGAGGGAAGGGTTGCCTTGGGGGAGTCTGACGCAGCTCCTGGTCAAAGGAGAGCTTTGTTTTTCGATGAGAACAGAGCAGACGTTCTTGGATTAGTGCCTCTCCTGGATGTAGAAGGAAGGAGGCCTGCATGTTGCTCAGGTGTTGTCTACCGCAGGGCTTCCCATCCTATTCAAGCCCAAGACACACTTCCTTAACATAACGCATGTGTGGCTCATCCACTCTTCCCACTCACCCTCCCAAAATTTGTCTGTATGATGTGAAAATGTCAGTTTTGTTGATAGACTATTACTGAGTTATCTCTCTGGCACACCAATGTGCCACAGCAGACTGATCCGGAGATGCTGTGCTGCATCAAATGCCTTCTAGGATGTTTATGATAGTGTGAAATGGTGGGTTTCTTCAGTACTGGCACACAATTTTTCCCCCATAAATAACAAAAAACAAGAACCACAAGTTCTTCAGTCTTCAGAAAAGTTACACTAAAGCAGCTGAGGCAGTGCAGCCTTTCGAGTTTGAAATTGTCAGTTCCTCTCTGGAGAAGAAAAAAGAAACGGTAACGCACATTCAGTTCTTTTTCTTGTACAAATCCCCTCTGAATAATTCTGATTTGAATAGCGTTGCTTGGATTTGAGTATCTCCCTTCAACTGAGATTTCAGAAAAAGGGAAGGTTCCTGTTCTCTTCCCTGCCTCTGTGGTTACAATATATTTATTGCTGAAACACTTGTAGATGGTTATTTTATCGGATGCCCCCCTTGTAAAGCAAGCTGTTGAGCATTTATAAAGCGTTAGTAGAAGTATGAGATGCGTCTGCTGTCAGTCTGTTTTTGTATTTGCAGGGGAGGTGAGGGGTGTGTGCGTGTGTACGGTGTGTGTGTGTGGTGTGGCAGCGCGGGGCCGGTGCTCCGTGAGCTGCCCAGCTGTATTGCACGGCTGCACTCTGGAGATCAAAGCCCTCCCGGGGAATGTGCAGAGAATCCCTGAACCCAGCTTCCCCAAGGATTCGACTCGTTTTGAGAAATATCTGAACACCGTGGAGCCATCGGTCCATGCAGGTCAACTTCTATGCTATGTTATTCCACAGGATATTTAAATACTATAACTGATTTGGAGAACATTTATTTATTTATTTATTTATTTATTTGTTCTGTAAATTCCTTCTCTTCTTGTATGGGAGCTAAAGGGCTTCACTTTGCAGTGCTGTTGAATGTTGAACTCTGCCTCTGTTTCTCTGGTCAGCAAAGTCTCGTATGTGCTGCCGTCTCCAGGTCTCTTTTAATGCTAGGCGTGAACAGCAGACCCCCACAAAGGTTCTGTTTTAGCTCACAACTGGAAGCAGAAGAACTAATGGGAATATTTTAGATGAGAAAAGCAGGAGCGTTTCTTGTTGCTGAAATGACTGTTCTTTGCCTTCAAGCCAAGACTCCAGTTGGTGTGAAGTGTTTTTTTTATTTTTTATTTTTTTGTAACGTGTAAGAGTTCACAGCAGTGCTCAGGCATCAGTCTGTGGGGGCTCAGCTTTCAGCACTGAAAACCCCCTTAATAAGGAGAGAGCTGGGCCGGGAAGAAAGGAAGAGAACTCTTCCTCTGCGATGCCACGGCTTTCCTCTGGGGTCTGCTCTGTTTCGGGGAAAGTATGTGATTTCTGTATTAGCATGCTTATTGTAAGCACGCACGTTAAAGACTCCCAGTGAAGGAGGCCTTTTAAGTTTTTAAACTCCAGATAATTCTGTTCATTTGTTTATCCAGCTTTTCCTGCAGGCTGTTTTCCCCGTCTTCTTTTTTATTTTTTTAAACTGCACTTATAGCTGCAGCAGTTGAATAAAATGAGAAACTTTTTCTGCAGAGGAGAGACTTTGCACCGAATTGGGTTTATGTTTCTAAAAAGGCGTGCACTATTCCTGTCACAGACTTTTCTTTTTAAGTTTTTTTTTTTTTTTTTTTTTTTTTGACTGTCAGCAGGCAGTTGGCAGCATGTCCTGAAAATGCCAGGTAATGGATGCGAGTCTGTTCAGAGTTGCCTCCGTCTCCGGCAAAACCCCACAATAGCCAGACACCAGGCGGTGGGACACTGCAGAGCGGGGAGACTGTTTAAATAAACTGTGGTGTGGCTGCATTGTGTGGTCTCGCGCTTGTCTGCTTATCATCTGCCCGTCCTCACAGAGCGGGAGTGGGAGTCCGGGCTGATTATGTGAAAACGGATATGTTACCCTGCGGGAACCCAAACAGAAGGGGCAGGGTATCTGAAAAGCATCGCCCTGTCTAGCGCTCTGTTGAGCACAGGTAGACATCCGAGCCAAAAGATGATTACTCTGTGGTGGTGCTGTGTGAGACTGGGAGGTCAGGAATATAAATGCCTTTCTTTGTTTTTGTTTTTTTTGTTCAGTTTTTTTCTCTTTCTCCTTTTCATACCGTTATTTCTCTTCAGCACCAACACAACGCTTTGTATACACACGAGCCAGAATTCCCAAAGCGAAAAGAACAATGGTCTATTTAAGGAAATCCATTGCGTGTCATGCCAAGAATACCAGTCCTTTAAAAGAGACGGCTGAAGCAGGCACAAAGTTTGAAAAGTTAATTTGGAAAAACTCAGGCAGCTTACTCGTCTATTCCCCATTTACGTGTTTTGGACAATACCGGTGTGGATTAAAGGATTGTCCAGATGTTAAAAATAAATAAATAAACCAAGAGACCAGTGTGGTGCATTTACTGCAAAGAGATACACGCCACTCTGGAAGGTATTTTAATTGGAAAGGTTAAATCGGACAGAAAACGAAGGATTTAATCTACAGTTGTGGTGTACTCAGTCACTTTAATTAGAAAGCATGCCTGCTGTATGAATATTCTTTCTGAGACTGTGGTGTGCGAGTGCTTTAATTTTGAGTGCTTAAAAAATAGGCTGTGACGCCACCTTGGGTGGAGATGTAAACATAAGAAGTGTAACTTGCTGTTTATTGCTTCTAATTATGACCTGCCGTGTGGGGGATTGAGGTTAGGGCTCACATGGGATTATGGGAGATTGTAGAAGGGCTAATGGCACATGGAGAATGGTAACAACCTCTGCAGATATACTGGAGTCTTCATATACAGCGCAAACATGTTTAACTTCATGCTAAAGAACATTCTGGTCTTCCATCACTCTGTTCCTGTGTGCACTGGGATGAGCTCCTGGGCCAGTAGCTGGAGGTTGTGAAAGTTGCTCAGCTCTGAAGACCTGCAGGCAGCCAAAACAAGGGATCGGTCAGATACACCCATCATTGTAGTGCTGGAGGTCTTCAGGCGTTGTCTGTGTTTTGCATCTGTAGAAGAAGTTTACATTAAAAAGTCCCAGTCTTCCGAGTTTTGAGTGTCAGCCAGTTTTCACTCAGTCTCAGATTCCAGAGGCGGAATAGCATTTCCACCATTTGCTGTGGGCTTTTTTAAGAGAAAAAATAAAGACGATGTTAAATTCAAACAAAAAAGGAAGTTTGTTAAGCTAACGCTCTTCTCTTGCAGTTTACATATATTGTGAGTGATTTCCTGTCTATACTGCTGAGTGACTGAGTGCATTTGTGAAGTGTTGGTGAGATTGTTTCCTTGATGGTGGCGTCATCATTTCTGTAAAAAGACATTTCATACGTAGCACATGCCTGCTCACCTGTTTAAAGGTCGGCAGTGTCTAGGGCTCTCTCTGCCCCTGAAATCTGAGCTGGTGCTTGCAGTGCTGGTGCCTGTGTAGTGCCTGGTTTCTCGCAGACGGTAACTGGAAAAATTACTTTCCTGTCTATTTAAGTTAAGCAGGAATGCCCTGATTTAAAAGCAGCCAGGAGCCTTCGCCTCAGTCTGGCGGTACCTCCGTCGCCTCTCTGAACGCCTTCCAGCTGGACGTCGGTGTGCGCGCTTGGGCTTCGCAGGAGGGCAGTGCGCTGTGGTCTGGGCCTGGAATTAGGCTGCGCAAGTGTGAATAAATAGCTGCTTTGAAGTTCATTATAGGAACCACTAATGCCCGGCTAGCTGTCTCTAAATAAAAACCACGGTCCGGGGGGAGGTGTGCTTTTATGGACACTAGTTCAGTTGACTGCAGAGGACGGCGCGGTGGTGTGTTGTCCAAAGGTAAGCCTGTGTTCATGGAGAGCTGCTTTTTTTTTTATTTTTTTTTCTCTCTCCCCTGAATTTGTTATTCTTCTGTGGTTGCTGGAGAGAGGGAGGGGGTGAGCAGACTAACGCAGTTTGGAAGTACATATCCCACATGTGATATTAAAAGTAGCTGATCTGGTGTGAAGGGGGCTAGGGCTTTGAAGTTTTCCAGTTGAAGCCCCTTCTCCTGTTACAGCCCCCCCCATCTCTCTCTCTCTCTCTCTCTCTCTCTCGCTCTCGCTCTCGCTCTCTCTCACTGTGTCTCCGTGGTGAGCAGTTTCTCGGCCGGCGGGTGATGGAGGGGTGAGGGCAGGAGGCTGCGGGACCTCAAAAGTAGCAGTGTTTGTTTCTGGGCTCCGTGCGCCGAGGCCGGTGCAGGAAGCCGTGCCTCTGGCTGTGAAAGAATTCTGTGGGATTTAGAAAAGCCGTGGGGTTGACGTTGGCCGTGTTTACAAAGCCGATTTGCCTTGTGTTTTTTTTATATGTTTTTTTTTTTTTTTTTTTGCACAGGTCGGTTTGGAAAAGGCAAAATGAACAGCTGAGCCTCTGAGCAAAGACGCCAGTGAGAAATCCTTTCTTGGCTTGTGTGCCTGTTTGCCCACCCTGGTGGGTGCAGAATTAGGCAAAAATGTCTGGCTAGCTTTTGCACATTGGGCAATAAGTGCTGTGTGAAGAGTGAGGTGCGAGTTAGTGCATGGAAGGCTATAAAAACACAGAAACAAATAGTCAGTGACTGATTAGCGCTCTGTTTTTTGTTTTTCCTCTCAAGTTATCTTCTGATGTCGGACCTGTTCTGTCAGTATCGGCACTTTTTGTCTCTGACTGTGATTGTCATGTTTTGGCAGTAATGTTACAATGACGTTAATGTAATAAGATGAAACGGGGAAGGAGAACGAACCCACGTGAGGTTATGAAAACTTCTTCATCAGTTTGATTGTGTAACTTAGGATGGTCAAAGGAATAAAGAGCCGTAAGCCTAAATCTTGTTAATTGGAACTAATGAAGGACCAAACTGATTTCACAATTAATTAATATAGATCTGCTAGGTTTCCATGGCGGGGTGGGAGTACAGGCAGATCCTAGACTGGTCTGTGTCATTGCTCTTAGAAAAGGGACTGGGGGAGATTGAAGATGTAAAAAAAAATGTTTTTTGTGAGAGTAAATGCTCAGAGCAGCTTTATCATCTGTTGGGGGGGATTATATAGACAGACTAAGAGAGATGGATACATAGATCCTTATGTCATCCTGCCTGAGGTGATTTGCTTAAATTCTTGTGCCCCTGCGACAGACAGCCTGCCCTAAGCTCTTTGCACATTTGCCCTGCTTAGAATCGTATAATTAGCAGATGAAGGCCCTTGAAGCTAAGCTTGGATTTTTACAGTACAGCTGTAAAAGCATGTCTTCCAAAGAAGGCTTTACATTTTGTCCCGTTTTATAAATCCAAAACAAGTGCCCTCTGTGGAGAGCCTGCGGGGCGGGGGGTTCAGACGGTTTTTGGAACAGCCCTGCTGACTGGTCGGTGACATCACTGAGCGCCAGGCATTCCACTGCTGATGGGTTCTGGAACCCCACGGGCATTCCCAAGCCCCTGTCGGACAAGGTGTGAGCCAGCGCTGCCAGGGCTGAGGGGGAGTGAGGGGGCAGGGAGCTGGGTAGTGGGAAAGGGGTCTGAACCTGTTGCCTTGTGCCTCCCACCTCAGGTACAGTCTGTAGTCTCTGCTTACACATAAGTGTCTTTATTCAGCGGCTTCCCTTATATTATGTTAAACTTCTTGTAACGTGCCCAGGAGCCTGCAGAAGTGTAATCTGTATACATGTTTTTCTGTCTTTGTTTGCTTGCTTGGCTTTTGTTCTTTTGTGGTTGTTGTTTCTTTTCTGTGTCTTATGCATGCAACCTCGATTGAGCTTATTTTCTTTCTTGTGTGTTTTCTTCCCACCTCATCAAAGATGGAGATACTGAACAATGAGAACTGAAGAACACAGGGTAGAGCAAGTGTTGTCTATGATGGCCATGTGTGTGTTGGGGGGTTGCTTTGCAGTTTTGGTAAGAGGTGTCTCTACAGGGTGGTGGGGGGGGGGGGGGTACAGCGGTGAAGACTGTAGAGGCAGTTCAGTTCCAGAGCTGAAAGAGTTAATGTGCAGAGAGCTCTCGTCAAGCATCGGAGGGCCCCAGGGAGACGGCTCTGTCCCTGGCTTTCTGTCCACCCTTCCTGTGTCTGGATAGGCAGCTGAAGCCATAGAAAAGTTCTCAAGGACCACTTTCCCTCCACAAGATGCCACTGCTAATTAGCCTGGGCCGCTCCTGAACACAGCCGGGTTTGTGAACCCAATAGAATGCTGCATAGAAATTACACTTGCCAATTAGGGCTGTTTTTCTTTCTAACATTTTTTGATAAAAGGTTTAAGAGTTTTTCATTAAAGGTAGTTTAAAAAAAAACAAAAAACTCTGAGTGCATTGCTGACTGGCCTACAACTCCGCATGGCACTGTCAGCCACTACACTCTCTCTCCTCCTCTGGATCCTGGCTTGCGTTAAAAGAGACATCGCGCAGTGTTGTGCTGCCCTTGGCAGGCTGGGTGTGCTTTAAATCAACTGTAAGGGATAGGCAGTAGACATTCGCGTCCAAATCCCATGTCCTGTAGGAGAAGCTGCCCCTGGGCTCCATTGATCGGCTGGCTGAGAGTCCAACAGTCTCAGGAGAGTTAATAGCTGTCTTTAACTGTTTCACTGCTGGGATGTTTTCCACGTAAGCGAGACACATTCCACATTGGCCAAAAGTCAATGCAGCCTGGCCAAGTGAATGCGTGAACGGCAAAAACCGTTAAAAAAAAAAAAAATGAAAACCAAAAACAAGCTCACATGCTCATGCTCCACCCCCCCTCTTGTTCGCCATTCCCACGCTCTTGTTCGCTACAGCTAACCCCCCCCCCCATCGACAATCCGCTAGCACCCACCTCCCCCGTTAACAAATCATTAACAGATCACCACATGCTTATGCTAATTTCTGGGGGGAACCCTGTAACCTACCATGAGCTTCCTTCTTGCTATACGGCCTAAAACATTAACCTTTGAAGCTTGAGCATAACTTCTTGAGCTGGCTTCATACATGCCCTCATTCACTTGCTTTGGCAGCAGTGGGATTCGTTAGGATATCTTAATTGTAAAGACCTGCTTTTGTGGGCATAAAAGAACCATAAAATGCGTCCATTGGCTAACATTGCATATCAGAAGGTTCCCTGAGAGATCAGGCTGTTGGCGGTGCCTGATATTCCGTCTCAGAAGTGCAGAACTGCTGTCATAAATTCCTTTTAATGTTCTACTGAGGTTTTTATGATTGAGTGTTTGAAGTGGATAAGGGGGGGTTACAAATGGTATTTGTGTACTGTGAGAAATGACAGACAGCCTGCCGCACTCTCGCAGTCCAATAAACAGTGGTTCTTTGTTGTGTGGGGTCAGTTAGGGCAACTACAAAAGAGGACTTATGAACACAATTCACAGTTTAATTTTTTGTGGAAAAAAGACTTGATGTTGTGGCCAAAAGCATAACCCCCTCCTTTTCCCCTGAGTGTATAATGATACAGGCCACATGGTTAAACTCCACCCCCACCCGCTCTGTAAATCTTTATTGTTGATCTCCAGAACGTATTTTTGAATAGACATTTGTAATCAAAATATTTAACAACTGAAGAGGTGGGAATGTTTATTGCAGCGCGCCGGTCCGTCAGGATGTTCTTTGTTAACTCTGGCACGAGAAAGCGCTCTCCGGCTTCAGAGCGGCAAGCAGTCCGTTGACCTTACAAGTCTGCATCTCTTGTGCAGCCTGTTTCTGGCAGGCTGAATAAAAAGTGACTGCCGTAACTGTCCAGGCAGAGAGAAGAGAGAGAGAGACAGAGAGAGTTAGGGTGTGGAAGAGGAAGAGAGCGAGGATTGTGGGAAAGCGTGTGGAGCGTGGGGTGCTCATTTAGAGCGCTCTGTAGCTTTGCTCCTGTTTCCTGGGGTTTGGCGGTTGTTTGAAACTTGCAATTAGAAGTGTAATTTTGAGCGCAAAGGAAAGGAGAGCGTGTGCACTGTGATTTGCAGGAGACAGAATCAGCCCTGTCAGGCTTGGCGTTGGCCGCTGGAAGATGACTTGAAATGGCTTTGAATTACGTGGCGTTTTTTAATTATTATTATTATTATTATTATTATTATTATTATTATTATTATTATTATTACTACTATTTAAATAGTTTTTCTTTTTAAAGTTACATAAACAATACCATGCAGTTTAAAATGGCCGACCTGGTTCAGGCCTGCTAGAATGGCAGTTTTCAGTACATGAAAGAAAAGCATACACTATCCTGCCTGCGTCAAATGCTTGGGTTCAGTTTCCCTTTCACAGTGTGAAGCTGCACAGCTCTGTGTTTCCCACCACATTGTGTACCGTGGGCTGTGAGAGGCGTTGTGTGCTCTGTGTTTGAGCTTTATTGTGCGCCTCCCACAGAGCCCACCATCAATATGAGCCTCTAGTCTCAGGCCCCCTTTCATTATAAGGTATTAAAATGGCTACAAAACTCCTAATGAATCCCAGACCTGCCCTAGCGCTCGAGTCTCCAAAGGGCTTCCAAGTAAAGAAGGGAGCGGTGTTGCTTCTCAGAGGCTGGGCTGGAAAGATCTGGAACTGCTTAAAATGAGGGGGGGGACCTGATGAGCTTTTGACAGCCCTGTTTGTGTAGGCCATGTGGAGGCGTACATTAGATGGGCTGTGGAAGGAGCCCTCACAAGCCAGGCTGTGGTCTTGGGCCCTCAGGCAGTGTCTCCAAAAAGGGATTGATTCAGTGGCACTGGGAGCTGACACTGTCTACTTCTGGGGTGCCTGACGCCTTGCTGTAATCCCTGGCTGGGAATGGGTGCAGGCGGCCTACTTCTCAGTGGGGGCTTCATGGTGATTTATAGCAAGGGAGCAGCATGGTGGTCTGGCCATGTGCTCCCATGGGGGGAGGGAGGGGGGGGGGAAATGGAGAGTGTTGGTGCTGACTGTGCACCCTGCTGTCCTGGACAGGTGGGACAACCCTGCAGATGGACAGTTTGGATCACTGAGGACTGTAAAGAGAAAGCTAACTCTTTACCGGAAAACGTCTCTGTGATCTCGTGATCTCTGTTTTGTAAGTGAAGAACTTGCAACTGCAGAAACCTTTCATTTTTTATTTAATTTTATATATATATATATATATATATATATATTTTAATATTATTTATTTTTTAATCCAGATTTTTCTTTGATGGTTGAAATGAATGGACAGATAAAAAGATGCCTGTTCTTGTTATCCCGGTTTGTTGCGGTTACTGATCATCCTATTGAGTTAAAGGTGAAACACAGAGGGGGTGGGGGGTGGATCATTAATGTGCAGAGTTTCTTTTCTGCTGAGGGAGAGAGAGAGAGAAAGAGAGGGATTTGACGGAGAGAGGAAGAGGGAAGGGGTGCTTGTGAGACCCTTTTGGCAGTGCAGTGTTTGAAGGGGAAGGGGGGGCGGAGCGCTGTGCTTCTGTGATCTTCAGCTCCCTTTATCAGGGCTCTCTCTGTGCCTTTGAAGTGCCTGGGACCTGTGGCTAATTAACTCAGTCTATTAAGTGTAGAGTACACAAGCACAGGGGTCACCGATCCTCAGAAGTTCAGACCCTTCAGACGAGAATGGCAGGAATTAAGGATGCCTTGAGCTGGTCTTGTTGTTTTTATGCTCTTTTTCTCCTCTCTCTCTCCTCATCTTTATTTTGTTGCGAGTCTGGTTTGTTTGTTTTTGTAATGTATAGCCTCGGCTCCAGAACGGTTCTGCGAGTAAAAGTTCATTATCAGAGTTCCCAAAGTATTTATTTGTTCGAATTTTGTTTGTTTATTACTACAAACTGTGTTCCTTTTAGTTCAGTGTTATTAACCATGTAGATATTTAAATATAAAGCACTCAACTGAAATAATGCATGTATTAGGTTTCGATTTATTTTTGTAAAGTAGCATGCTTTACAAAACCCAACATCCGATTTTGGCTTACGTACTCCACGTGTGTATCTGTCTACACTGAGTATTCAGCTCCTGAGCAGAGAGCCCTGGCAAACAGTCCAAAGCTGAAAGCTCTTTCAGTTCGCGCTACACGACACAAACAGGACTGGGTATCCAGTTAAAGCTGTCAGTGTAAATAATCCTGTCGGAAGATCTAGGTGGTACTGCATTGAGAGCGTTCCTCCTGTCGTCTCTTCTGGAGCACTCTTTTGCGTGTGCGGCACCTCCGCTGTTTTGCTTAAATGTCAAGCGTCATGGTGCTTTCCAGCATCTGAGAGCGTGGGGGTGGGGGTGGGGGTGGGTGGGGGATTGAGAGGTGTACCCATAGCCTCTCTTATTTTCGAATGTTTTCTGATACAGTGCCAAAATTTCAAAACCAAAATAGAGAGCGGGACAGTCTCCAGCCAGCCCTGGCGGGGGATCAGTGGGAGCTGTCGCTGGCTTTATAAATCGTCAGCCCATGTGGTGTGGTATGGAGACAGGCCGCGTCGTCTGCGAGTCTTGTGGGACTTCCCTTGTATATATATACGCATGCACACAGGCACGCCGGCAGGCACAGACACACACCTACTTCGCTCCAAAGCGAGAAGGTTATGTTGTCGTCTGTATCAAATCATCAAGGCCGGCTTTGGTTAGTGCTGGTGTGTGTGCGTACGGCAGGCGGACGAATGGACGGCCTAGTTGAAAATGCACTGCCTTTATTATAGCCATTCCCTTGATCCTAACTAGGGTCATCCAACTTTAATTCTCACTGTAAGAACATTGCAGGGATAGAGGTCATTATCTGGCTGAGTGTATGTATTTGTATTAATTTATGTATTTATGTTAAAGTGAGGAAACAAATTCAGAGGAAAGTTTGCATTGCAGTGCAGGCGTTACACAGTTTTTATGAACATGTAGAACGTGTTTCACGGTTTGATTTAGGGATTATACCATTGATCCACTCTCTTTTCTCGGGTTAAATGCATTAAATACCCAAGTTTTTTTTTTAAATGTATATATAATTTTTTAAGTGTGATGCTGGTTGGGTGGTTTTGCGTTTTTGTTGCTGTGGTTGTCAAGGCAAACTGGAACAGTGTTTGCTTCGTAGCCTCTGGAGTCTGTGCTGGCCACATGTTCCTGGTTAGCAGAGCTGAGCTGGATATCCTTTTCTAGGGAGGGCAAGAACCCACCCACCCCCTCTCCCGACCCTCCCTTCATCCTGCATCTTCTGAACACCTTTCACAAACAAGGTTGTAATGCAATGCCTGACTGTATTTCAGTAGGGGGGGTGCGATATAAAACATTGTTCAAAGGCTTGGTGAGATTAAATATGCATCTTTTTTTTGTGGCTACTCTACATAGTAAATAGTTTTTGCTCTTTGAAGAACAGTTCCAGGCCAGTTGTGTATGTAAGTATTTATTTAGTCCTTTGTGTCACATATGCAAAACATTTCCTTCCATTGCGCTCCCAAGAGTTGTTTTGTGTAACCGGATCACCAGCGAGGTCTTAGTCAAAGCGTTTGCTTTTCAGCTCCAGTGCGGTTTCTTTTTTCTGGGGTGGGGGGTGGGGGATTGTGTGCAAGCCTTACAAATCTGAAAGATGAAGTTTGACGTCTGAATCATTTGGGTCTCCATTTCGTCTCTCATTGCGCTCGCCTAGCTTAACCCCTGCCCCCGTGAGTCAGAGTTCATTGCACTGTAACCGGCCCTCTTCTGTGCCGTGTGACCTCGGGATAAACAGCTGTTTAAAGGTTTGTGCTCCTCAACGCAGATTGCTAATGCCCCAACACTGTCCTGCCAGCCCGGGATTTGGCCTCTGGAGGCTAGAGAGAGATGGCCCACAATTTAAAGATAGTTTGTATTTTTGTTCCATTAGCTTTTGCTTTTTTGTTTTATTTATTTAGCATATTGTCTGCCTGAACTCGCACCTTGCTGCTTTCATCCCAGTTTCTCAATATGAAATTGCACAGCAGAACATGGACACCTGATCCTGATCAGACTTTTTCTTCTTTTGTTGTTGTTTGTTGTTGTTTTACATTTTTTTGTGTGGCCAGAATAACAGATCCTGTTACATTTCAAAGAAAGCTAATAAGCAGTTACCCACAGTAGATGATCCAGTAGGGAAGGGTCTCTGTGGGGACCATAATCCATGCTCTCCGCAGCCTGTCAAGACCGCAAACGCCTCTCTTCCGGCATACACTACAGAGCATGGGGACAGCACAGAGAAAATAGCAGTCAGACCTCTTTGTGTGTTGTGAGTGGAGGGTTAGTGGGGGGGTGAGGACAAACTATTGATGTGCCTTAAGGATGTGGGCAAGGGTGCTCAGAGTATGCATCCGAGTCAGAAGTGAAGTTTCAGGGGATTAGGACATTTCACACAGCCATTTAATAAAGGCAGAGAGGTCCTCCTTTCCACACGGAGGCCTGGGCCTCTTTAAACACATTATATTGGCCGCTGCAGCTTCAGAAGGCTTATCAAGAGGCCGGACTGTGAGCTGCACAAAGACAGAGCTGTAAAGGGATTTTAATATTGAGCTCAGGAGGCAGCCACTCTGGCTCCCAGGATTAAGTAAAAACCTCTACCCTCCTGTTTGGTTGGTAATGGTCAGCCCAGCGCAGAGGGGGGGAACACTTGGTGTAATGATTGGGTAGGGGGCAGAAGATACTTGTTTTAAGTTTTTTGTTAATTTAATGTAGTCTTGAAAAAAGATGTGGCTTTAAAAACCTCTGAAACAGGTGATTGAACATGGGCAGACCTTTCTCTCCCATGCTTTCTCTTGTCCTTTTTGGGTCTTGGGTGCTTTTTCACTTTCCTTTGTGGCCTCAGGGCAACATCAGGCGGAGAAAAGTCTGAGTGGAGAGGGTGGGCTCTCCTTCTTTTACCAGGCCACAGAAGGGGCTTTGATTGATTTTGATTCAAGATATGAGAAGGTGCCAAGCAGACAGAGGAGAGTTGACAGAAGAGAAGTATATACGTTTAAATTAAACCATATAAAAGCCCCCAAAAATGGGTGCCATCCATCACATAATGTAACATATCCATTCCAGTGGCTTAACTTTCCTTTCAGAAGTGGAAATGGTGGGTGTGGGTGTGCTGCCGAGTGGTTGAGTTGGAGGGAGGGGGGGTTCTACCACATTTTACAGTGGGGGGGGACGGTGCACGATTTCTCCTGTAAAACTCGTAAATTACATCTCTGAATGATCACATCACTGTTAATTGACAGATATTGGACTTGCCCCCCACCCATGTGGCTCCCATGTGCTTGGCTAGGCCCTCAGTAATTTGGGTCCGTTCATCAAAAATGACAACCGTTATAGCGGTCGAGGGGTGCACTTACTCACTTCTCGTGACATTATAGGGCACTGTCCTTGCGAGAGGAATTTTAATTGAGGGGTGAGATTTGTGGGGGTGAGTGAGTTTGGTGAGGGTTTATTGTAACCTGTCATTGTGGCTCTAAAGAATTCCCTTTCCGCTCTGCAGTGTTCGTCTCTGCTTCACAGGGCACAGAAAGGCTGTGCTACAGAGAAGGGGCATACACAGGAACAACTAGCCATAGGAACTCTTCGTTTGTTTAATTTGTTTTTTATTCAAACCTCCAAACCTGTTCCTAGGTATCGGTTAGAAGAGCATCATGGGAGAGCTTTTGGGTGCCCATATTCTCTGAAGTGTTTCTGAATTTGGTTTACAGAAGTGTTGGGGCCGACATCTCGACCGGTGCTTTCCTGTGCTTCTGTAATTCCATCTGCTGGCGGTCTTGGAGCCTGGAAGCTGTGGTGGGGTTCTTGCACATGTCAGGGTTTGAGAAGAAAAAAAAACTGACTGACTGTCTGCAGTATCCGATTTAAAAAAGAAAAGAGATTGTGCCTCCCCCTCAGTTGCCTTTTTGCGTGACCATATTAGTAGGGTTCAGCCCAAGTTTAAATAGCAGGGTGATAAAGTTTCAGCTTTAAGGAACCTGTCTGAATTTTTTCCTCCGTTCCCCCTCCAGTAGTAGTGTCTGGGCCACCCACTGAGAGACGGAGACCTGGAGGAGACTGGCCAGGGTTCTGATAATCTTATAAGAGCTGACCTTGACTTCTACAGATTAAAGAAAATTCCTACAAGGACCCTGTAATCCCTCAGTTTTAGAGGTTTCCTCCTCTGATGAGGAAAATGTAACCCCACTCTTCTACATCGAGTAGATCCGAGGTGGGGGTGGGGGGGTGAGAAAACAGACCCATTTGAGTGCCAGCCCCTTGCTCTTGAATATTAGTACATGCTTATTATACTTCCTGGTGCACTCTGGGAAATGGATTGCTGTTGTTGTGATGCACGCAGCCCTCCTTTGTCGTATGAGGAAATCAATCAGAGTCGACCTCTTGGCTGCTGCCAGCGGTGTGTTGACGATAAAGGCAACCGTTGTTTATTGCTTCGACTCTTACTGATAGGAGGCAGTGAGTGTGCCTCTAATACACCCTGAGGTTAGAAGTCGGCCTTTTGGATTTGGATCTGGTTCTGGATCTGGGGCTGCGTCTGTCTGGATTTATCTGTTGGTACAAATACTCCACGATAAGAAGCGTGGAATTCTAGAATGTCCTTTTTTTATAGAATTCATGGCAGTGTTCCAGAAAAACGACTTGGCAGACATAGCAGGGGGTTTGATGGAAGCTTATAGGTGAGCAGTAGGTGTTATGCTTTTTTAACATTTAAAACAACAGCACTCTGAGTCTGTGCTGCAGACTGGGAGCCTGGAGTCCCTCTGGGAGCCTGGAGTCTCTCTTCCCTCTGTGAGCCTGGTGCTCCGAGTCCCTGCGCTTAACCTGCCGTCCCATTCACAAGCAAGGAGCCAAGACGTGCAGAGGGTGGCGGGGAGGAGCTCTCTTCCCAAGAAGGACGTGGAAAGTCTTATTACCTCTCGGGCTGCTGTGTAGGGCTTTCATGCGCCGGCCAAAGTAAATGGAAAATGTCTCTGCAGGAAGTGTGGCACCTCTGTTTGTTTGTATTGTTGTACATGTCTGCAGTATGTTAACAGTACAGTGTGTGGACTTAGTCTTGCACGTATTTTTAGAAGACACTTCAGGTTATTTTCAGTATGTTTTATTTTTGTATGATTTTATTTATTTTCCTATAGGCTTGTTTGTCATGAAAGTACCCATTTCTTCCCCATACAGCAAGTGCTGCACTCTCATTCTGCCCTCCTCAGGAAACCTAGAGGGTGTGCATTTATCTGGGAGTGTTTATTTTACCATGCTGTTGTTGGATGGAAGTGGGATTATTTCATTTGGAGATTTTTCCCCTGTGGCGGCCAGCCCTGCCATCAGAGTAGACACCCACACTCGGGCTGGGCAGGACAACCGGGCACCAGTGGACCGCCACACAAACATTTTGCGCACGGATATAATCGCCATCCCTGCCCCTCCCTGCACACCCTCCCCACTGCCGCTTGCCCTCACTGGAGAAAGACTGGCTTTTAGGATTTGTGCTGTGTACTGTTGGATCGGGCCCACCTCTCCTAAATCACGAAGGAAGAGACTATCTGTGGTTCAGAGATCATTGCAAATATGGGAGTTCAATAGTACAGAAGGGAACTGAGGGGCGGGGAGAGGGGGGTGTAGCTGAAGCAGCTGTTGCAGAGGAATATTTCTTTTTTGGTAATCTTTGAAGTTTACGATACCGTCGTTTGCGAGGGCAGAACCTGGCTTTGCTAGCAGACGCCTGGCCGAATCCAAAGGGCGGTGCATTGAGTAGGAGATAATTTGTTATCCAAACATACTGTATCACAGCCATGCGGGCAGACATGCGATACAGCCGCCTGATCCTGTGTCTTCTGTGCGCACATATCGATGTCTCCTTGGGCATGTCTCCGCTGATCACACTCAGCGGCATGGGGGCTCATATTCGCAATCCATCATCAACTGAAAAACCAGCTTAATTTGATCCTGTCGGGGGAGGGGTGCACCTGGTGACAACGAACCTGTGACAGAAATAACCGCTCCTCCCCCTTCAATCCCAGCATGCACCCTGGTGAAGTGGGGGAGCCTTTTTTAGTGGGGGGAGATCTCATTAGTCCTAAGGGCATGCCACTTTGGTGTAATTTTCCATTATTTCCTTAATGAAACCTATTGGTGTTGTCAGTTCTATTGTTATTGTTTTAATTGTTGCCGTGGTACTTTTTAGATGGTTTCTCCTGTACTGCACTGTGCTTATTTCATTGTATACCCTTTTGCAGTAAGCGATCTTTCTCTCTGACATCCTGTCCTCTTCTGTCCACAGGTCCCCTCTGACGATGGCTGCAGAGAAGGGATTGGCGATGAACATTACCGCTTGGAAGGTACGCTGGGTTTCAAGCCCTAACCCTGATTCCTGATGTGACATTGAACTATCGGGCAGTTGTTAAATGCTGGCAGCTATGGTGGTGTAGCTGTAATGTGGGTATATGTGGTTTACTGGGAGACGTGGTCACTCTCTCAGATCAGCTACATCTATGCAAGCCTTTTGTTAAATAGTTGAAACCCTACTGATGCTTGTGAAAGTATTTTTTTTTTTTTTCTTTTTGGCCGCACACATTCCATTTCATTATTTTCTGCAAATGAGAAGCTTGGCTGCTCTATTCCAGGGGAGTTATGTTTCAGGGAGAGGGGAACCAGACCCAGCCATTGCTCTTACTGTACATGGCACTCGGTCAGGAGCCCACTGGAGTTCTAGAATGCTGTTTTTGGAAGGATGTTGGGGTTTCTACAGCAATGTGGTGATTGCAGAGCTGAGCTGTGCATTGAGTGTGTGTGTGTGTGGTGTGTGTGTGTGTGTGTATGATAACTTAAAAAGCAGATACTTGCTGTGTTGTTGTCATCGCCTTGCTATCCTGCATCCTCCCTTTTCATCTCTCTCCCGCTCTCTCTTTGAATCTGGCCTGTAGCCCCCATCGAGCCGAAATCGGCAGCGGTTAAAGTCGGTCCTCTGCCAGGCTCAGGTGGCGTTTATGGCACCTGCTCTGTTGCTGGATCTATCACTGGCACAGGGGCAGGAATAGCAACCAATTGGGCTGTGACTGAAACACCAGCCTGACAAGAGGGTTATTTATGTGCTTTTGCAGGGCGGCTGGGCGCGTGCATCTCCCCGTAACGGGGGGCGCTGGATAAAAGCGATTTTTTGTTTCGGGTTTGTTGGTGCTCTGTGGTTAATCTCGGTCATTATTATTTATTTTTTTCTTTTCATTAAATGTATGCCTTTCCAGTCCACCCAGCCTCCTGAGCTTTTATTCTGAGACAAAGAGACAAACAAACAAACTAACTAACAAACAGGGCACAAGCTGGGCACAGTGCCAGCAGGATCCTGCCAGCTAGGGGGGTGGGGTTGAAAGGGGATGCTCTATAACAGGGCTCTTCAACACAAAAATGTAGGAGGCGAGACTAATATTTTTTATTTTTTTTAAGTAAGAGTATGCGGGCCAGAATACCCAAGTACAGCATGACTGTGCTATGTCTCATTCCTACCTCCCCCGCTCTCTATTAGGCACACCGTTACAGAGCAGACAGGACACTCTGGAGTCCCTTAGAGTTTTTTAACACATGAAGTAGTGGGACAAGTACACAGACCAAACAGAATTAGAAGTCTGTTGTTCATAAAAAGTTAAAATCACTCAGCTGGACGAGTGGAAAGTGTGAGTGTGGATATGCCTGCAGGAGTGGGATGGCTCTGGGACTCTGGGTTTCGCTTTTGAGGTGTGTGAGAGGGAGAGGTGGGAAAGAGGGGGAGACGGGGAGGGGAGGGGAGGTTTTTCTCTTGCAAGGATGAATGGTAGGGAGTCCTACATAATACAGGTGATTAAGCTTCACTTTCAGGCTTAGTATCTCTAAATAAAAAATAAAACCAAAAAATATACAGTGGCAAAATAAAGAGAAGATAAAGATTCCAAGATAAAAGCTAATAGGATGTATACTTACTCCTCTGCCTGGATGATCTACAGATTTTTAAATTCTGTTTGCATCCTTAATCCTGCTCATACACTCGACTGTTTGCACATCCTATCGCAGTCTTTCTATTTCTTTCTTATTTTCACATACAGCGTGCGGACCACAGAAGTTCAAAGATCTTCGGTACCTTAACTTCGACAGGGCTGTGCGTTTATTTTTACATTTTTTCAAAACTCCACACTTCTGCAGTCAGCCGTTCTGCTTTCTTAAGAATCTTATCTACTTAAAATATGTCACAGAGATGCCTGCTTTGAGAGACAGAGTGCCAAAAAAGAACAAACCACAAAAAAGAAAAAGAAAAACTTGAGCACTAAAGTTATTCTACCTGATTTGGAATGAAGTTTGTGAAGCATATCAAAGATTCGGCGTGATGGCGAACTCTCTAAGGAGGCTTTCTAAAAAAAAGGTGGAATTGCTGCCGCCGTCGGTGCGGAAGAAAACAACCTGAAGAAATCTAACCGGTAGTTTTCTGCTTTCTGTCCCACGGTCTACTACCAGCAAGTCCTTGCCCACTGTACCCAGCCCTGCGTTTCATTGACAAAGCTGATCGGCCATGAATCTCTTCATGTTGGCTGCGTCCACAGGCATTCATTTTTAAAGACAGAAAAGGGGGTGTGGGAGAACAGGAGAAGGGCAGCCATTGATTTAAGCATTCTTTATTTGACTATTTCATTACTTCCAAGATAACCATCTTCAGAAAATAAAGCCTACAACGTCGCAGATTGCCTGTGTCCCCTTTGAAAGCACCGGATGATCAAAAGAGATCACTGATGTTATTTGCCTCGACTTACTTATTCAAAGCTGGCTAAGATTTTTTTTTTTTTTTTCTTTCCCCTTCTCCTGTTTTCTGCCGAGGGAAGGGACAGATCTTCTTTGATCTATCGGGAGAGGGAGTTAAAAAAAGAAGGCTGTTGTGTTTGGCCTTTTGGCTAACACAACAAACAGTGTTCAAAATTTAACTTTGCTTAATTAATTAGTAATTCTGTTTTAAAGCCGTCTGATCTTCATCCAAAAGGCATTTCGGAGCTTGAGAATAGAACTTCAAAGTGCGTCGGGGGGGAGATGCTAAAGGAAAGCATTTAATCTGGCAGTCCTACCTATGGGATGAAGCCAATTTTGTAACTCTTCAAAACTGATCCAGATCTTTTAGTATTTAACATCTAAACTCTGCATTTGATAGGAGGAAAAAAAAAACATAGAAACTTTGAATTGGAGAAAAGACAGAACAACTACTGTTTATATTTGTAGCCTGTTTTTGTTTCATTTTTTTTCTTCCCTCTTTTGAACGTTTTCCACTGCAGAGATTTCCCAGAAGCTCCCTGTCTAGTAACAGACTCACAAAGACCAAAAACAGAAATAAAAGCGACAACAATTAGAAATGAACAAACAAGAAACCGTAAACCACTTTAGCACTGGCTATAGACAAGGAAAGAACAAACATCCCTGACAGACCTTTAGTAATCATAATAATGGAAGTGAAAGTAGCAGTGAAGTTAAATCACAGGTTCAGAAGAAGTTCATCTACTGTAGTAAAAACCTCCCTTTAAAAAAGACAAGTATTTTACAGCAGCTGGCAGGCAGTTTTACAGAACTTCATTGCATCTCCATCTCCTTGCATTCTCTATTATTACAATTAAGGTATCGAGGCCCTGCTCCCCAGTGCCACAGAGATACGAGGTGGTCCATTGTGCCGGCCAGTTTGTTGGAGCCAGACTAATGGGCCACATATAAGGGATAAGGGTGTCTGCTGAGATGCACATAATAAAAAGTCAGGTCTCTGCAGGTGTGCGGGGCAGGCCTTCCCTCTCAAGCCTGGCTCCCTCTCTCCCCAGTCCCTCCTGTCCAGCCTGTTTGCCAGCTCCCTGCCCAGCGCTCCACTCTCTGAGCTCATCACCTCCCTCTTGCACCATGTCCTTGGTGCTGTGAAGGGAGTTGCTCTGCGGTGAGAGCGTCAACAGTGGGAAGCGAGGCTGTCTTTGATGTGCCCATGCTGTCATCCTGCACCTCTCAGCTTGGCCCTCCAGCTGCAGACTCCTGCACAGCATTCCGGATTTATTTTATTTGTAACATATTTATTTGTATATTTAGTAATTATTTACTCATTTTTAACTTTGGAGATATGTGTGTGTGTGTCAGTGGCTGCATATGTGGAGATGAATGTGTGTATAATATATATTATAATATATATTACCCTTTTATTTTTTACTGATTTGTTTCTGGGGCAGGCTTTGCATTTATTTTTTTTCCACCCGTGCGATTTAATTGTCAGTGCTGTGTGAGAGTAGAGTGTGTTTGCCCCTATAATGTGGCTGCCTGTCCCTCCAGTGGCCCTGCCCCCTGAGAAGATGGATGGTTGCTGCTCCGAGGAGAAGCAGGACCGAGAGAGCCAGGTGCCGGGCGGACCCAAAAAACAGCTGAAGTTTGAGGTGAGACTGAAGTGCAGGGAGGGCTGGAGTCTGCTCTCTGAAAAGGGAAACATGGGGAGAAAATGCTGATGGGGCAAAAGATTGGGGCTGGTACAAGATTTAAATAGAGATATTTATCCAACTGTTCATAATTAGCATCTCTTTTCTGATCGTCGCAGATCTAGCTTCTGAGTTTCATGTTCTACACACACGCACGCGCGCACACGCATGCAGCACGGACAGACAGGTAGACTGCAGCACGGACAGACAGGTAGACTGCAGCACGGACAGACAGACAGGCAGTGACAGAGTGTCTCCCCTCAGGAGCTGGAGTGTGCGGTGTCACTGGAGGAGGACAGTCGTCAGGAGTGGACCTTCACTCTGTATGACTTTGATAACAACGGCCGGGTCACCAGGGAGGTAGGAGCCCACGCCCTCTCACCCTTCACCCCTCAACTCCCCCCCACCACCACTGTCACTCCCAAACCTGGGCAGAAGCACCCCCCCCACTGAAAACCAGTGCTGTGGACTATTTATTTGTGTTGCTGACACTGTGACGTTTGACGTATAAACTGTGAGTGAGGAGGACGGCTTCAAGCGGTAGAGTGCATTAAAAAATCTCCAACCCCCACATGCCCATCCCATCTTTCATCTGTAGAAACGTCTTGCCTAAGAAAACACAGTAGTCACATGTGCTGCTCTCTGTGTGGCTGGGAAACCTACCTTGGGAGTTCCAAAGGGGGTAATATAGTGGCCATAATTAAATCTCTTACATGAATGCAGTGGATGTCTGCACCATATATCACCATTGCACCATATACACTCACCTAAAGGATTATTAGGAACACCTGTTCAATTTCTCATTAATGCAATTATCTAACCAACCAATCACATGGCAGTTGCTTCAATGCATTTAGGGGTGTGGTCCTGGTCAAGACAATCTCCTGAACTCCAAACTGAATGTCTGAATGGGAAAGAAAGGTGATTTAAGCAATTCTGAGCGTGGCATGGTTGTTGGTGCCAGACGGGCCGATCTGAGTATTTCACAATCTGCTCGGTTACTGGGATTTTCACGCACAACCATTTCTAGGGTTTACAAAGAATGGTGTGAAAAGGGAAAAACATCCAGTATGCGGCAGTCCTGTGGGCGAAAATGCCTTGTTGATGCTAGAGGTCAGAGGAGAATGGGCCGACTGATTCAAGCTGATAGAAGAGCAACTTTGACTGAAATAACCACTCGTTACAACCGAGGTATGCAGCAAAGCATTTGTGAAGCCACAACACGTACAACCTTGAGGCGGATGGGCTACAACGGCAGAAGACCCCACCGGGTACCACTCATCTCCACTACAAATAGGAAAAAGAGGCTACAATTTGCACAAGCTCACCAAAATTGGACAGTTGAAGACTGGAAAAATGTTGCCTGGTCTGATGAGTCTCGATTTCTGTTGAGACATTCAGATGGTAGAGTCAGAATTTGGCGTAAACAGAATGAGAACATGGATCCATCATGCCTTGTTACCACTGTGCAGGCTGGTGGTGGTGGTGTAATGGTGTGGGGGATGTTTTCTTGGCACACTTTAGGCCCCTTAGTGCCAATTGGGCATCGTTTAAATGCCACGGCCTACCTGAGCATTGTTTCTGACCATGTCCATCCCTTTATGACCACCATGTACCCATCCTCTGATGGCTGCTTCCAGCAGGATAATGCACCATGTCACAAAGGTCGAATCATTTCAAATTGGTTTCTTGAACATGACAATGAGTTCACTGTACTAAACTGGCCCCCACAGTCACCAGATCTCAACCCAATAGAGCATCTTTGGGATGTGGTGGAACGGGAGCTTCGTGCCCTGGATGTGCATCCCACAAATCTCCATCAACTGCAAGATGCTATCCTATCAATATGGGCCAACATTTCTAAAGAATGCTTTCAGCACCTTGTTGAATCAATGCCACGTAGAATTAAGGCAGTTCTGAAGGCGAAAGGGGGTCAAACACAGTATTAGTATGGTGTTCCTAATAATCCTTTAGGTGAGTGTGTGTATGTATGTATTTATATATATATATATATATATATATATATATATATATATATATATATATAAAAAAGATGATGTGTCCGTTTGCCTTTGATTCACATAAATGGTCACGACTGAACGGTCATTAAAATCACTGACTGAACTGCGCCGTTTCTCGCTCCGGTCCCCGCTGTGATGTCAGAATGGCAATCGCGGCCCCAGTACAGAGGCTCTGCCAGGGTCTTGCTAGCGTCTTTCTTACTCGCTTCAAGGAAGAAATAAAATCTTCCATGTCTGTAATATTCTGGGTTTTTCATATTTGTATAAATAGCAAGACAAAACCCTTTTAGCAGTTTTTGAAGTTGATATTATTGTGGCTGATCTTTTTCCTGTTACAGTACTAAGTCACAGAAGTCACTGAGACGTAGTGACGAATTCCAGGTTGTCTTAATCTAAGGGCTTGATGAGAGAGGACCCCTGTTCCCTCTGAATTAAAGCACTGTGGCACGAAGGGAGCAGTCCTCCGTGCTGTTGTGTCCTCTCTCTAGCTGGCATAGCCCCTGGCCCTGCAGCACAGCAGACGGCATGAGGCAGCTTGTGAAATACTACAAAAGGGTCTTTTTACTTGTACTCGGAGAGAGAGCGAAAAAATCAGGGAATCAAAAATGACAGAGCAGGCTTTTTCATATTTGTGTTTGAATTTATATCTCGATGCAGTCCCCAAAGAGATCCTAATAGTCCTTTATGTTAGAGAGTATTGGAGAGAAGTGGGGGGTCTAAGAGAGAAGGGAAGGCAGGGGAGCGGGGATCTGAGCTGCAGCTTTTGAAAAAGACCCAACTAATAGGGCAAAAATGGCCTCATTCCGGAGTTGCTTCATGGGCCTGGTTTTCACAGTGACAGCCGAGGGAGCTCTTGTAGCAGAACTGTAATTACCTTCAGAGGGAGCGTGCTAATAAGACTTGAAACATGTATAATTAAACCTAATGTTTTTTGATCCAAGGAGGTTAATGTTGTGCTCTTCCTAAACAGTCTTTTAAGTCATAAGTGTCTCCAGATCTCAGATGTCGTCGTCTTTTTTTTTTTTTTTTTTGCATTTCTTTTTTCCTCGTTTCACAGTCTTCCAGCAGACTTGCAGCGCATCCCTGCTAAACGCGCACTAGTCTGCACTACACAACTCCCTCATACACAAGACCACGGCACTCTGCCTTATTAAAACGAATGTCTCCAATGGGGGAGGAATTGTCCGGCAGTGTTGCAGACATGTATAGTAAAATCTGTGCCGGGCCCTGTCTGACACTCAAAGCCGTTCTGACTAGCTCCATTTATGAGTCTTAAGTTTGGTTGCAGTTCGTCCGGGTTAACCTTACGCCATCAGACTCCATCAGTTAACAAACTCATCTCCCCCCAACCCCTCATATATTTGATGGACATTATCTCAGACTATTGCACATGATGACTTGTGAATGAAAAATCGAATTTCCAGTAGATCTGAGCGTTGGAACTGCACAGTTATTATGGGAAAGGTTAACTTAGTTTTTTTGCACTACGTTAAACCCTGAACGACATGTGCTGACCTCATTGCATTGCTCAAACAGTCTCGCCATCCCTCCAGCACAGAGTTTTTAAAGCCTTCCTTCCTCTCTTGGTCACCCTCTCCATTCCCTGACACCCTGGCTCTCGCTTTCCCCCAGGACATCACCAGCCTGCTGCACACCATCTACGAGGTGGTCGATGCCTCAGTGAACCACTCGCCCAGCACCAGCAAGACCCTGCGCGTCAAACTGTCTGTGGCGCCGGACTCCAGCCAGAAGTGGAAGATCTCTCCCCAAAACAGTGCAGGTAGGCAGGGAGGAGGGGAAGAGGGAAGGGACCCCCCAGCTCTCTTTGCTGAGGGCCTCCTGTGACATATTCAGTTTGCACAGACAGGCACAGGTTGTAAGCTTGTCAAACTCTCTCTCTTTCTCTCTCTCTCTCTATCGCACGCGCTTGCTCTCTTTCTCTTCCCCTGCCCGTCTCTCCTTTCTACTACACGATGGGGTTTATTTTTAATGATCTGAGCTGTGACAGTGCAGAGAAACCCCCCACCGTCTTCAAATAGTTTCAAAACTTAAGAGGTGAAAATATTCCTTTTGATAGCAGACTGATCCTTTCTGGTGACTCGTTTCATAACTGGCGAAGAGCAGAAATTTTGTTTAACAAGCTTTAAACTTGGTAAACAGATGATGATTATAATAATAATAATAATAATAATAATAATAATAATAATAATAATAATAAAAAATAACCACAAGAAAAACTGCTGGTTAACTTACCTGCTCTTTATGATTGTGATTTTGTTCATCAGTTGTTTTCAAACTAGTCCAGGAGAAGATAGGTTTACTATAGCTAATTTTAAAGTTTGCCTTCACTCTTTACATTAATAAATTCTGTATGATTTTACATTTTTGTATTTTTTTTTAAATGGGAACTGCAGTTTAAAATAGTAGAAATGAAACATTGTTTTTTCCCTCCTTTCTTTTATAAATCTTCAAAGCAAGAGCTTGTGAACAAAAGTTCCTTTCTTTCAGAGAGGCTGTGACTGAAGTATATAGCTGAGCTGTTGTTCAATGCTTCACTTTCTGATAATGGTCTGTTCTCTCTTAGACACTCCACACTCCAAACAGAGAACAGAGAACAAATGTTCTGAAGACCCAAGAAGTTCTGACAAGAAATCCAGAGCCCCCCTCCGGTAGGTCACACTGCCTGAGACGAGCACAGAGCAGATCCTGCGTCAATTTTCAGATTGAGACTTTGTGTGTTTTCTTTTGTCATTTTGGTTTCTTTTTGTTGCCTAAAAAAATCTCAAAGACATGATAATTTTTGCTTCTGCCAGGTGACTCTAGAATAATCCAACAATGTGGAACAAACGAGCAAAGCAGCACTTGGAATGATCTAGTTTATATTCAGTGCAGTAGGAAAGGCCTCAAGATTAGACGCACAGTTTGGAGCAGTAAACATACAATAATTCTTCTTTCTTGGCAGAGGCCCTTATCCAGGATGACTTAAATTCCCAAATGTAAAAATGAAAAAATAAATGCATTTGTAGTAAAAATATTAATAGTAAATAAAATACTGTCAACATTGGGTATTTATCATTGGCAAGCCGCTCAGGGTGTTTTTATTCTGCCAGAGCAAACTCTGTAAACACACGGTACTCACCGAGAGCTGCTCTGGCAAGGCCGGGCTCGACATGCTGGGTACTCTGAAGGGTAAACACACATCAGGTCAGGCAGTTTTCTGCCCTACAGCTATGCTTTGATGTGTGTCCTGTGGATCGGAGACCCTACTGCCGAGGAGTGCAGAGTGAGCAGTAGGTGTCTGGCTGGTTTGTGGCTTTATAACAGTTGTTAAAGACTGAATGGAAGCTGGGTCTTTGTTTGCGGGTACGCATGGGCACATGGCAGCATTCTCAGAATGGGATCGTGAAAACATTGCCTTTTAATGGAACCATTTTTCGGCAACACCATTCCTTAGCAGATGGCTGGCTCCAGGCCTGAGGATTGAGATGCGTTGTTAAGTGTTTATCAGTAAGCACAGTTCCTGCACATCAGCCCTGGTCTCCACTTCCCCCTGCGATCCACAGAGCTGTCTAAGTTAAATAATTAAAGAGAGATGAGAGATCAGGCTTGTCCTCAGACCATGCATGATTTGCTCCTTCTTACCCACAGGCGTCACCATAGTGACCATCACGCTCAGCAGGGCTGCCAGCGGCACTGTGTGGATGAGAACCTGGAGCGTCGGAACCACTACCTGGACCTGGCCGGCATAGAGAACTACACTTCCCGATTCGGAGCTGGTGAGTGGTCAGGGTGGCTTAGCGTTCATGTTGTTGCTCACGTTTTTTATTTCATAAGTCCTGTTTATGTTTATGATGTCACAATTCAGAACAAGAGATTATGAATGTTCTTTAGGTGGTAGGCTAATAAATTGTTATCCAGGTAACCTGGATTCATGTCTGTTTACCAATATGTGTTCTTGCCCTGCAGGCCCCACTGCAGAGCCAGCCAGGGTGGAGCACTCGTCTCGAGCTGCCAACCAGGCCAGGTCTCGGTCCCACGAGCCGGAGCACGGCCACTCTTCGCACCACCGCCGCTCGCAGGCCCTGGACAGTGCTGGGCACACTACTGCCCCCCAGGAGCCCCTGTGCCCTCGGGCACTGGAGCAGGTGCCCCGGGCGCGAGGTCAGGACTCTGGGAGGCACGCGGTGCGTTCACCCAAGACACAGGGCAGGATGCCGCCCTTGCAGCAGCACGGTGGGAGGGCTGTGAGAAACCGGGGCGCTCCCCCCGCCCCTGCCCCACCCCTGCTGCTCAGCCAGAATCTGCCGGTGCCACCCCAGCCTTCTGCACCCTACAAGAGGCACAAGCAGCGAACCAAGGAGGGACAGCCAGCCTACCGTGCTCTGGCCGGCCCCCTGCCCTCGATGGAGAAGGAGCACGTGCGGGACCTGCCTGGCTTGCTTCTGTATGAGGGGGGCCTGGGCCAGGTGGTGCAGCGGCACGAGCACCATCACCACCACGAGCATCACCACCACTACCACCACTTCTACCAGTCCTGAGCACCTGCCACCCACTGCCCGCCGCGCAGACTTACAGTGCAGCCCCTTACCAGCAACATGACACGAGCATTTCCGTTAACAAAAAGTAAGACCAGATGGATGTTCTTGTTTGGTTTTGTTTGAAAGAATGATATGTGTCTTGAAGGAAATGCAGTTCTAGGGATTGAAAGAAGATGGGGGGTATGACTTGCCAGGCTTACAGGGACCCTTGGAGTGACTTTGCTTTGCTGCGTGTTGTCAGTGCTTTAAGGCAGTGAGTGGAGGACAGTAGAAATTGGAGCAAAAACAAATCTAAAAGTTGCTGAGTGGGGAGACTGTTTGCCAGACCCTTCCTACAACTGGACGCTGACCTCAGTGGGCGTCCTCACCTCTACTCCTTGGAGTGGCCAATGGAGGGACAAATGGACACTGACTTGAAAGGTCTACATCCTACCAGAAAACCTAAATGAATGTATGTGTGAGGAATGGCCTGGGCTGAGGGGTGCGGGGGGGGAGGGGCAGATGCTGGACTGTGGGAGGGCTGCCTCCCCTGAGCTCCGCAGGTCCCCAGATTGTCGGCCCTTCAGTCTCTGGTGGATCTTGTGCGGCTACCATAGGAAGCCACTTTGAAAGCACTTCCCGGTGTAGCTGCTTTTCACAAACCTTTTCCATCAGAAACTGGACGTTCACTGTGGGAATCTGGACACATTCTTATAAAAAGAAGGAACAAGAACGACAACAACAAAAAACAAGACTCAAAACAGCTGCT
The DNA here is from genome assembly GCF_036373705.1 of Amia ocellicauda. Classification (NCBI taxonomy): domain Eukaryota; kingdom Metazoa; phylum Chordata; class Actinopteri; order Amiiformes; family Amiidae; genus Amia; species Amia ocellicauda. Next base: position 16,373,897 of record NC_089858.1, on the reverse strand, counting down.
ACCTCTAGTATTATTATGATTATTGTTATTATAATTATTCAGATATTTTCATTAACAAATATTTAATATGCCACATGGGATTTTTTTTTTTTTATATATATATATATATATATATATATAACGTTCCCTGTGGTCAAGTAGCCTTGTTGTGCTTTACTACGTAACCTTTTTTTTTTTTCATTTTGTGTATATATTTTTAAACACTAACTATACTTGTCAACAATACAAGCTTTGCTGATGCTATGTAATGTATTTAACATTCACACTCTAAACTTGTGTCAATTTAAAATGTGTACATTTTTATTTATTCTTACTGTTAAGTATAACTATCCTATTAAGCTGTTTCTGAAGACCACTTAAGTCTCTAATCATGAAGTGTAGTCTTCCCGATAGCGGTGCCTACCAGATCAATAACTCAGCGGGGGGACTATTATGCATGAATTTATATAAACGTTGGCAAGTATTACATTCACTCTCAGGTACAATGCTCCTTTTTTATAACTGTGGTTTAATAATGTAAGATACATGGCGGAGACTGTGGGGATGCAGAATTGAGAGAACACATCATCTAACAGATTGCCCAGTGCCTACGGATTCAGCTGTTAACACTAAACTGCAGAGGACCAGCTGCAACAGCACACATTTCCCACGGCTCTGAGCCACAAACAGACTCCAAATGTTAACACACTTGGTTTCCATTTGGCTGTGCAGAGAAGAAAGAAAGGGGGGATAAAAAGCATAAAAGAAGAAATGTATATTACTTGTACTGATTATACTGTACCTAAATTTAGTTTATTTTACTGCTCTTTGCTATTGGTTTGATCATGTGGACATGAATATCCTTATTGCACACAGTGCCACCGTGTGGTCAAAGACTGTAACAGTGTTCAGCAAACAGCAGCAAATTTTACAATCATTTAAAGATTCTGATTTCCACTCGGCAGCTGTGTGTCCAGTGGAGTCATTCACCCTGACGTGCAGGATCGGGAAGAATGTAGCCATTTAATTTCGCTCTGGCGACTGCATTTCAGCATTGTGTGATCAGTCGCAAGAAAAAAATTGGAAGTACTATCACTAATGCAACCTTCAAATTGCATTGTTACACTTTGTAACGCTCTATCACAGCAGTTTCATACTGGCTGCTATTCAGAGAAGACTGCATACTTCAGATATGCATTACTGTTCCCTTAAAAATAAAGTATTACCCTGGATTGGAAGTGGCGTGTTGCTGTGGCTGGGTGAAACAGTGTTGGGCTGGTCAGAGGATTGGCCCTGCAGTCACAAGCACGGCAGGCATCCTCCACAGACCAAATCCAACCCTCCCACCCCCCCTCACCGCACCCAAAGCTCTGTACCCTGCTGCCTTGGGCTCCACAGGTTATTTGGATGGTTTAGATCACACTGTATCAGATCCCACATAACCCCCTCCCCTGTATACTGACTCGCAATATATATATATAACTTTAAAAATTTAAACAAATCCCCACACGCATCGTAGTACTCCCACTTTCTTCGATTTATTTCTAATTAGCTTAGGAATCTTTGTCACCTGAGTGATGCCCACCAGCTTTCCTGTATCCTCACTGTACGTGCAGGTGGGATTTCGAGCAGCTCCCAGTTGGGTGCAGTGAATGGGGCTGTATGTTTGGCCTGCACGTTGGCCGGACTTTGTGGTAAAAGGGCATTGAATCCTGCACTGCCTTTGTGTCTGTGAATCTCATCTTTATCGGGAGCCTCTGGGTTCAGGAAAAATGCAAAGACTTCCGTTTTCATTTTATACATTATTGTACTGTACCTTGCTAGGATTTTGAGGGTTTTGAGTATTTTTGCAAAGATGGAGAGAGAGAGGGAGAGGGAGAGAGAGAGGGAGAGGGAGAGAGAGAGGGAGAGGGAGAGACTCTCCTTTTCTTGTATATGTCACCACTAAGTTATGGTATGGAAAGGCTTGTGTATCAACCTTTAAAAAAATATATATAATCATTTTGAAAAAGGTAATGTAAATATTTTACGGACTGCAGAAAGGTATACAGGTATACAGGAATAAGCTTATTTATATTAACAGATCACTGATCAGATGTCTGTCTGCGAGGCTGTCTCAGATGCCTCACTTATCATTCCACCTCAATGTGCTCTTTCAGCCAGTGCTGGCCGGGAAGAGCTGTCTGTTTTTTTTTTTTTTTTTGTTCAGACATTTTTGAGTTCCTGGTGTATATTGTGAGTAGGAAGTGTCTAGCACATGTCAGTTTCTGCAACATCAAGACTGCAGTGCTGCACCTTTTTTATTGTTATATTGTTCTGCATAATTTCCTTTCAGTATTTTGTATAGTATATATAGATGGTTTTGATTAAATGCTTTATTTATTAAATAGCAGAACTGTGCCAAGAGAACCCCCTTTCATTAAAGTTTTAACTAGTTCCTTAAATGGCGTGTGTGTGTGCTTTTCATTTGTTCCCCACAGCAGTGAGTTAAGTAAACGTGAATAGCCTTGCTGACACTATGTCTGAGTGCCACGTAGCGTTCAGCTGTAGGATTGTGTCTCACTGGCTCACAGGTGTTGGCGCATCAACCCCCAAAATGAGGCTGTGTAAAAGTAGTTTGTCTTGTGGTGCCAGGATGGGTGTTGGTGTGGTGCATCTAAGCTCTGCTCCCTCTCTCCTCACATTCGAGGGTCATCAACCGTTACTACAGGTAGCAGCAATAGGACTCGCGTCCCATCTCCGAATCCTCCCATGTCAGTCTGGGGGAAAAACGTTGGTTGCATGAAAGTAGATTTTGTTTCATTAGCTGCAGGGGATCGGATCAGTGCCTCAATGCATTGGTGTTCAGCCTGTGAGTGATGGCAGCAGTGGGCTGTCAATGTGGGGTACGTGGGGGGCTTTGCTCTGTCAGTCACGGAGAGTGCCAGACTGCGCTGGACTTGCCATGTGCCCAGCACATGTGGGCTCTCCACTGCGAGGATCCTTCTCTTCTGCTCTGGCCCCGTCTTCTAAGCGGGCTCTGTTATTACAAGTGGAATTCACTGTGTATGTGTTTGTGTGTCAGGCCGGGCACTGCTCTCTGGGGCGGTGCATGGCAGGGTTACAGTTTAACTTCAAGGGGTGGCTTCAGAAAGGGTTTTTTAGTGGGGGGGGGGCATTCTGAGGCATGATGAAGGGGAGTAAAAAGAAGGTAGGAGATATGTGATAAATATGAATGTGTGCGGTGAAAATCACCATCGCTTTCGTATGATTTTACTGGAAATGTTTATTAGGAGTCTCGGGGAAATCCATTCACTTTGAAAAGCTCTCTGCCAATAACAGAACTATTAAAAATATGATTATTACTAATAATTCAAATTAAAAAAACAAGTAAAGTGCAAATGAAGGGAGAAGGGGGCTTCGGGTTGCTGAACTCATTTCCTTGGCTATCATCCCTCTTACCTTGAAAGAAAGCACCCTCCTCATCTTTTAAATGCATCTTTTTGATCTGCAGGCATAAAGGCAATTGGGAAAAATACATCATTTTTAAATATATATTTTTTTTTTGGTTGCTGTTTTTTTTTGTATGTGTGAAAAAACCCAGCAATGCCAGATTAATGTTTTTTTTTTCCCTTTCCCTATGTGAGATTTTAAGCTCTAAAGGGGGGTGGAGATGAACCCTATTATGCTGTTGCCAAAAGCAGAGAAGCAATGATATTGACTTAAATGTGGGAAAATTAAAAGCGGCCATATGTTTTCACTTTGTGCTTTGTTTCCAGCAGATAGGGAGAAGGCTTTGAAGTCTGGATTGGCACAGTGGGGTGCTAGCTTCTGTAGAGAGGAGATGCTAAATGCTAAGGATGAGAAGGACATGAGGTACTCTATTACCAATACAGAGGCAAAGAGAAAAAGGCAAATCCAATGATAATGTACATCTGTTCCAGGGTATTTATAAGCTTTGAACATTTTTTATGTGCAGATAAGTGGATCCTTTTTCTTACAGTATCTTAGAACTTCAAAGCAGATTCGAAGGATAATGCAAATCACTGGAATATGCCAGTTTCTGCCGACTCCAAGCAAGAAAAGAAAGAAAGGAGAGGGGAAAAAAAGAAAAAAGAATTAAGGCTAATTGGTGTGGTAGTCTTTTATGTGTAAAAAAGAAGGGGGGAAAATACTTCAATAATTGTCAAGTTCGTTAAATAAAGAACTAATTGACAAAGTGTTACAGATCAAACTCGCGATCCAGCAGTTGTAAGCATACAGTTCCAGTTTTTCACATTTACTCAGAGCCGCTGAAAATTCCACCGGGTGTGTTATTAAAGTTTAATCAGAAAAAGCTTTAAAGACAATTGGCCAGTTTAACATCCTTTATTTAATCGAGCTGTGTGAAGTACAAAGGGCAGTCTGTCCTCTTCGCTTCAGTGGACGCTCTGGGATTGCATGGCTGTTCTTGAAGTGTTAGGAAACATTGTGACTTTGATGAAGTGGCTCTCCAGTGCCATGGGAGAAGCCAGGGTGACTGTAGCCCAACGTTGACTTGGTGTTGGCTGTGCATTCGCATGTTAGTCTGTGTGCTTGGATAGAGTCTTTCTGTACTGCTCCAGTGCCTCGGCACAGCATGATTTAAACTTAGCTTTACTTAATCCTTCTACATAAAACTTTGATTAAATAAAAAAATCCGCCAAGTCATTCAGCATAAATTACAAACCCAGTGCTCCATGGCTGCTTTCTGTGGAGTAGAAGCTGGAATTAAGGAATTGATCAAGGCCTGGCATTTTGAATTAGCTTTTTGTTTTGATTGTATCTGGATTTAAGGCACTGAAAAGCTTTTCAATTGGAAAAACTTGGTAATTATGTGATGTGAAGGGATCACTATGGGCCCACCCTCCAATGTCTCCCTGTCTGGAGCGCCACTATGATCTGTCTGTGATTTGGAAGTCCTGTTTCAGATTAACAATAAACAATGACCAAAAGACAAAGCAAAAGAAGTTATATTTTTCCCCACAAAGTCTTCTTTTGCTCTGTGATTTGCTGTCTGACTTTAATAACACATTTTAATTGCACAACTATTGTGGGAAAAGGAATAAACACAAACCAATTTGGCACTGCAAAAAACGACTGAAAATCCTTTGGGAATGTAAAGAATAGAGCGGCATTGAAAGTGAATGAAAACAACTTGTTTGGATTCATCGGTTTTAGTTTTTGTGTGTTTTCTCGCATGTAAAATCTTACAAGATGTATATTATTTAAAAAAAGATATAGTTTCCTACTATTTTTTATTAATTATGAAGTTTTTTGTGTTTGTTTTATAACAAATTATAGTCGTAATAATCATCATGATAAAGGATGATACTACTGTCAGTGAGGGAGGTCAGACATGTGGGAGGTCTAATGGTCAGTGTTCCTCAGGACACCAGGAAGCTGATACATCTTCATGTCCGTTAAATGGCTGGATTTAATTTGCCCAGTAAGGGAACAACAAGCCCCCCAACTCATTTGTTGTTTATGGATTAACTAAGACCACAGAGATGTGAAGGATGGGGCAGAATGAAAAAAGGAAGAGAGAAAATCATTTTCAAAGAGAGTGGAGAAGAGGAGAGGGGGGGGAGCAACCAAAAAGTTCCATTGGTTTTAGTAAATCATTGGGTTCTTTCTTTTTGTTACATCAAAGGCAGCTCTACCTCTTTGATGTCGCAGCATGCTGTTTAAGGTACAGCGTGAATGGAGAAATGTCAAGCTGCAAGGTGCCTGTGTAGTTTATGTTGAGTACTGCAGAGGACTCGAGATGAAAGGAGGAAACCGGGTTTGATAATGAATGTCCAACAAGTAGGCAACGCGTATCTAACAGCAAACACTCAGCACGATAAGTTTTCACTAACCTTGAATGCCACTCCCAAACTCTGGAAAGTGCTGGAGACGAGACTTTCCTTACTTTGAAAGGAAGAAAAAAAATCAACTTTTTCTGCTCTTGCAAAACCCTTAGATGTGAGCTTTAATCTTCTCGTCAATTAAAGCGCCAGATCGACACGCGTGCGCGGCACATGGGCTCTTCTCCCGCAGCGCTGCTCTCCTCTCCCAGCCTTGGTCTTCATTGCAGGGCTTTCTGGTGATCCTTTTAAGTTGCCGCAAAATGTTTTCCAAAAAACGAATAATGTGCCTGGAATAATTTCCTGCTTTTTGGAAATCATTGCGGGGCACTCTCATTTTAGTGCTCAGTAGGCTTTCTTCTTTGTTTGTTTGTTTTTCTACATGGACATATGGAAGCATTCCAGTGCATGGTTTTAAAATCCCATGCATGTCCCGGGTTATTTAGCTGGAGTCTGCTGTTAAAGATCATTATCGACTCTTACAGTCCACAGTAAGCATGCTTGAAAGTTCACAATATAATCCCAATATCCCCATTTGTTTTTGTTCCATCTTCATATCATATAATATATATAGACACACACAAATATAATTCATTTTTATTTTTAAAGCATTTTGCTGATCTCTGGTTTAGTCTCCTATATGAGGCTCAAAGCTGTTTTTACCTCCCATGTTTGGTGTTTTTCATTGTCTTGTATTTTGATGGATCCGAGATGGAGCTTACAGAAACAAAGACAAACAAATAGAAAATAAAAGAACAGAACTGAAGTTTGAGTTTGTTACATAAGCAGGGAGTGGCAGTACTGTGATGTGTAAAATATGTCCAGTGACAGAAGGTATACAGCCTTTAGATATTTCATTGAGGTTCAATGTGGTTTTAATTTCCTTTCCTTTGTACTATAACATTATGTGACCATTGTAGTAACAATGGGAACACTGACAAACTGCCATGTTGGTGGTGCAGAGTTGACATTTCCCAGAGCCTGGAACATTGTAAGTGTAGCTCTTCAGTGAACATTTTGCAAAAAGCTGGCAAGTTCCGATGCAAAGCTGTCAAAATGGAACACTGAACCTCTTTTTTTCTGGAACCCCTGTGTCTCCCCATTGGTCTTCCGATTTAAACTCACATTTGCACCATCCAGCACATCAACACAGCATTGGGCCGGACAAGATGGCACGAGCAGTCCAGATGTTTGTTGCTTTGTGTCGTTTCTTCCCTCATGCTTTTAAAGAAGAGATCTGAGTGCGAGTGGAGGGGATGGCCGCAGGAATAATAATATTTCACTTGCTGTTCAGCTCTGCATTTAACTGCATCCCTTTCTAGTCATGACCTCCTTTCACTTTTATCTTGAGTTGAATAGCATATGGCTTTGGCTGAAGAACCCCCCCCACACTAATGAACCTCTCTGGTATCATGTTACTAATGAGGGGAGCAGTTGGTCTGTCCTGATACTGTAAGCTGGTGGGAGATATCGGGCTTGAGAGAGCAGGGCTCGCTGACAGAGGGCTGTGCTTTGATTTGCATGTGTGCTGGAGTTTTCTACTGCCTCTGCTTTGTGTCCAGAGCAGCCCTTGCATTTATAGTTTCTGCAGATGTTGCTTTGCAGAGCAGTGTGGCAGCGTCCACTTCCCGCACCAGTTCAGCTGTGATGTTGAGGGCAGGGTTTTGGAGATTGCTCATACTACCCAAAGACATGGGACTATTCTTCCTCCAGCAGTCTGACATTTACCATGGCCCACGAACTGTTCAGAGCCTGCTTTTGTCAAGGGGCATTGTGCACTCTTAATATATATTTTAATATTTTTGGAAAACAGTGTATTGTCCGCATGTATGGAATTTGATGACGCAGGCCTTGCATAAACCTACCAGCATAATAACGCATCCTTTCACAAAGCTGTGTTCCATTCCATTCTTTTATGGTCCAAGATGGCACAGAGCTGAAAACATCCCATGGCCAGATCAGAGTCCCAACCCCAAAACTGTGGGATGAACCAGAAGGGACAATGAGTAAAAACAAACAAAACTGATATGCCAACTTTCTCCAAAACTTCTGCACTATTAGAAAGTTTATCCTTGGCACTTACCATGCAGGTTATATCAATTAGCATGACCGAGACCTACCCTCAAACAAAACCGTGTCCTACATGCTAATCAGAAATGTACAAACCAGAACCCAAGTATTGCACTGTAATTTGTGGTTTTGCAATTAGTGTGCAATTTTCCAAAGCTCTGATTGGGTCTTGGCCCAAACAGAAATGCAAATCATAAGCAGTTGTGAATAATGTGATGATTGTGCGATTACAAGCTTGCAATCTGTGAAGAAATGGTACATTTGGAAATACTGAACTCAACAGTTTTCCACTGAAACACTTGGCTAGGGATGTGGAGTGGAGCACAGCTGTGCACCATTGCGCTGGTGCGCAGGTGGAAGTGGTCCCAATGCAGTCCTTGATCGTAATCACGCTCTTAAAATGTTGCACGTTCCAGCACTGCTCTCTATAAATCATGACCTACAGGTACCTTCTCCTTTAATGTGTGCAGAGTGAACCTGGCCTGGACTGTGTGTTATTAGATGTGTTTTTAATATTTGTAGTGGAGAAATACATGAGGCTGAATGGCATTTGCAGAGCAGGTTATTTATTGGTGTGCTGCAGCTTTAGTGTGCTGAATGTAGCCCATATGGAGCACAACTTCACTGTACTGTCAAATAAACCACATTCAGATGAACACTTCCTCCATGTTGGGCATTGGCAGGGCTAGCTGTGCGTTCGATGGAAAGAAATGCGCATTATCATCATCTCCACGTCAGAGCCCCCTCTCCTTCCCTCTGGGCTTCCTTTTTTTTTCTTTGGAACAAATTTAAAACAAAAGATGTGAATGTATCTGGCCGTCTGGGCTTGGAGAATGAAACTAAATCCTCCTTGATTTTTCTCTGCACTTTCACACGTTTATGGAACATCTGTGTTTTAAGCAAGATGCTGCGTCTCCCAAAAATGACGCTACATTCTGCTGATTAGAAGAGTGTGTGTTTGTGTGTATGGTGTTATACCTAGCCTGTTGCCAGCATATACACTGTATAACATATTGGAAGACATATGTTCATAATCCTAATAATAATACTGTAGTAACAATACAGCAATTAAAAATAAACCAGTATTTATAATGCCTTCACACACTCACACAAAAACACAGACACACCTACACACTACTACTAAAACACACACGCCTACACACTCACACCCTCGCACAAACACACAGACACACCTACACACTCACACCCTCGCACAAACACACAGACACGCCTACACACTCACACCCTCGCACAAACACACAGACACACCTACACACTCACACTAACACACAGACAGACCTACTCACTCACAGACACACCTACACACTCACACCCTCACACTAACACACAGACACACCTACACACTCACACCCTCACACTAACACACAGACACACCTACACACTCACACCCTCACACTAATACACAGACACACCTACACACTCACAGACGCACCTACACACTCACACTAAAACACAGACACACCTACACACTCACACCCTCACACTAACACACAGACACACCTACACACTCACACTAACACACAGACACACAGACACACCTACACACTCACACCCTCACACTAACACACAGACACACCTACACACTCACACTAACACACAGACACACCAACACACTCACACCCTCACACTAACACACAGACACACCTACACACTCACACCCTCGCACCCTCGCACAAACACACAGACACGCCTACACACTCACACCCTCACACTAACACACAGACACACCTACACACTCACACCCTAACACTAACACACAGACACACTCACACCCTCACACTAACACACAGACACACCTACACACTCACACCCTCGCACCCTCGCACAAACACACAGACACGCCTACACACTCACACCCTCACACTAACACACAGACACACCTACACACTCACACTAACACACTAACACACTACAGACACTACAGACACACCTACACACTCACACTAAAACACAGACACACCTACACACTCACACTAAAACACAGACACACCTACACACTCACACACTCACACCCTCACACTAACACACAGACACACCTACACACTCACACTAACACACTAACACACTACAGACACTACAGACACACCTACACACTCACACTAAAACACAGACACACCTACACGCCCACACCCTCACACTAACACACACACACCTACACACTCACACTAACACACAGACACACCTACACACTCACACCCTCGCACCCTCGCACAAACACACAGACACGCATACACACTCACACCCTCACACTAACACACAGACACACCTACACACTCACACTAAAACACAGACACACCTACACGCTCACACTAACACACAGACACACCTACACACTCACACTAACACACAGACACACAGACACACCTACACACTCACACCCTCACACTAACACACAGACACACCTACACACTCACACTAACACACAGACACACCAACACACTCACACCCTCACACTAACACACAGACACACCTACACACTCACACCCTCGCACCCTCGCACAAACACACAGACACGCCTACACACTCACACCCTCACACTAACACACAGACACACCTACACACTCACACCCTAACACTAACACACAGACACACTCACACCCTCACACTAACACACAGACACACCTACACACTCACACCCTCGCACCCTCGCACAAACACACAGACACGCCTACACACTCACACCCTCACACTAACACACAGACACACCTACACACTCACACTAACACACTAACACACTACAGACACTACAGACACACCTACACACTCACACTAAAACACAGACACACCTACACACTCACACTAAAACACAGACACACCTACACACTCACACACTCACACCCTCACACTAACACACAGACACACCTACACACTCACACTAACACACTAACACACTACAGACACTACAGACACACCTACACACTCACACTAAAACACAGACACACCTACACGCCCACACCCTCACACTAACACACACACACCTACACACTCACACTAACACACAGACACACCTACACACTCACACCCTCGCACCCTCGCACAAACACACAGACACGCATACACACTCACACCCTCACACTAACACACAGACACACCTACACACTCACACTAAAACACAGACACACCTACACGCTCACACTAACACACAGACACACCTACACACTCACACTAACACACTAACACACTACAGACACTACAGACACACCTACACACTCACACTAAAACACAGACACACCTACACGCCCACACCCTCACACTAACACACACACACCTACACACTCACACTAACACACAGACACACCTACACACTCACACCCTCGCACCCTCGCACAAACACACAGACGCGCATACACACTCACACCCTCACACTAACACACAGACACACCTACACACTCACACTAAAACACAGACACACCTACACGCTCACACTAACACACAGACACACCTACACACTCACACTAACACACAGACACACCTACTCACTCACAGACACACCTACACACTTACACCCTCACACTAACACACAGACACACCTACACACTCACACTAACACACAGTAACACCTACACACTCACACCCTCACTCTAACACAGAGATACACCTACACACTCACACTAAAACACAGACACACCTACACACTCACACCCTCACACTAACACACAGTAACACCTACACACTCACACCCTCACTCTAACACAGAGATACACCTACACACTCACACTAAAACACAGACACACCTACACACTCACACCCTCACACTAACACACAGACACACCTACACACTCACACTAACACACAGACACACCTACTCACTCACAGACACACCTACACACTCACACCCTCACACTAAAACACAGACACACCTACACACTCACACTGACACACAGACACACCTACACACTCACACCCTCACACTAACACACAGACACACCTACTCACTCACAGACACACCTACACACTCACACCCTCACACTAAAACACAGACACACCTACACACTCACACCCTCACACTAACACACAGACACACCTACACACTCACACTAACACACAGACACACCTACTCACTCACAGACACACCTACACACTCACACCCTCACACTAACACACAGACACACCTACACACTCACACCCTCACACTAACTCACAGACACACCTTCACACTCACACCCTCACACTAACACACAGACACACCTACACACTCACACCCTCACACTAACACACAGACACACCTACACACTCACACTAACACACAGACACACCTACTCACTCACAGACACACCTACACACTCACACCCTCACACTAAAACACAGACACACCTACACACTCACACCCTCACACTGACACACAGACACACCTACACACTCACACCCTCACACTGACACACAGACACACCTACACACTCACACCCTTACACTAACACACAGACACACCTACACCCTTACACCTTTTCACTAACACACAGACTCGCCTACACACTCTTTTCCTTACACACACACATCCACACTGTCAAACCGTCACACCAACACACACTCATGCGCACACTCATTGCGCTGGCTGCGGGGTGCTTGGAGAGGGCTGCAGGCATGTCTCATTAGACTTGCTGACATCTTTTATCGCTTATCAGAGGAGCAAGTGAAAGAGAGCGCATCCCTTTGATCAGAGAGCGAGTGCAGAAGGTGCGGATAGCAGCCGCGCTGTGTGCTACGTGCTGCAGATGCCACATGGCTCCGGCGCAGGGGGCTGCAGGGAAGGGCAATTGGGTTGTTTTGAATGTTCTGACCCTTTCTTTTAGGTCTTATGCTTGCTGCACTTAGCACTGGGATTTACAGGACAGGACCACATTTTGTTTTTAGGAATGTGTGTATGTGTATATATTTGTGTATATGTATGTGTGTCTGTTCCATAACCTCTCTGTTTTGTTCAGGCCTGGGTGATTAAGAGCTGAAGACCATTTTCTCGTTTCTGATCGTTGTATGATGTTAGAGGTCGAGTGCTTCCCAGATTCCAGCTAGGTCTCAGAAAAGACCGCTCCTGCACAGCGCTGTGCAGCCAAGGTGTTCGCTCCTTGTTTTCTGCCTCTTTGTTTTATTTGTTTATTAAAGGAAATGAATAGGACTGTGTTCTGCCGGACTCTGCAGGTGTGGGGATTTCTTCAAAGGGCATCACAGTCATGGGAGAACAGTGGTCTCTCAGTGCTGGGACAGGTCCCACAGCTTGTCTGTTTTGCTGAGTTCTGCAATGTGAAAAGAATGCCCTTATCTGAGCTGCAAAATAGAGCCCGTAATTCCGTGGCTTACTGAGACTAAAAGTCCTGAGTCAGTCTACATTCCTCTATCCTCAAATGGAGGACCTACCGGTAATACCAGTTAGGAAACAAAACTTAAAACATCACCCGAGTTCTGAGGGTAGAGATTGGTTTCCCTTTGTTATATAATTATTTTCTAAATGCCTGGGATTTTGGTATTATGAAAATGGCATGTGATGGACGTGGCTTCATTTGAAACCAAAATAAATTAATTAAAATGAATAATAAGCACAATAACAGCCTACCTCTCAAGCAGTGTCTGGGGTGAAATGAATCTGTTTGCTGATAGAAAGCTGTTCTCTGTAAGTAAAAAACTAAAAAGTTATATGGCAAGTATTCATACAATTGCCGTACTAGATACTGGGATTGCATGAAAAAAAAGTGCTTCTTCATCCAAGTTTTCTTTTTTTTCTTTTTTTGCATATCTTTATAGAACACATTTAGCTGAACAAAAAGGATTTTGAAGATGCCAAACTTCAAACAGCACCAAGCCCCAGGCATCACAGTCTGTCATGTGTGGAGATGTTATCTGACTGTGGCTTCATGATCAATACTGTGAACGGCAGCACTGTGGGGGACATGTTTCTTTAGTGTTAAAAAACGAGAAGAAGAAGGAGAAAAAAAGAAGGGGATATGATTATAGCAGTCTGAAAGATTTCTAATATTGTGCTGGTAAATCTTTTGAAATTAAACTTGAATAATGCATATTTTTCTTTCATTCTTTCATTCTTTCCTTAATGGAACAAATTTGAGTCTTTGCGTTCTATTTTCAGTGGTATGTTGTTGTCCCCCATAAGAACTGTCACGTTGTACACTGCGAGAGTCCACCGAGGCTAATCTAGGAGTTACAGTGAGAGTGTGTGAGTTTACAAAAAAACTAAAACAATTGTAGGGCTCAGAAGAAGAAAAAATGCATTACAGTCCCTCACAGATTTTCCACAACTGTTAAAAGAACATTCATAATTGCTCTTTACATAGTTAACCTCCATTTGTTTTAATCCCAGTAAAAGGCAGGACTCTATCTGACACAATTTTCTTCTCTCCTGTTCTGTGTTTTCAGTACAGGGAGGCATGGCCTTCTGGTTGGCGACATTATAACTTCCAGTCTCTTTTTACTGTCATCTTTGCTTCTCATCTAGATTAAGCAGTGCTGTGAAAAGCCTGAAGGATACTTAGAAAATGGATCCCTATGGTCAATGTCTTGTTGACTAGCGAGGCCTCATCCTGCTTCTCAGAGCCTCCCTGTGCTCACCTGTGCTTCGCCATGTGCGCTCCTGAATTTTATCCAGTCGGTCACGCACAAACACACAAACAAACATGCTATTCACACGCGTTCGGCACTGTGCTATCTGAGCTCTTTAGACAGGGTTTGAATGCTTTTTGTTGTTGTTTTTTAAGCAATTAACTGTCTAATCATTGAACACGAGCCGAAATCAAAAACTCTGGCAGTAAGGAGGAAAAAAACTAAAATAAAAATTATTTTATTTCCATTAGATCAAAGAAAGCAGAGAGATGGAGAGTAAATGGCAATCGCAGTGACCTGCATTTCCAGCGATGTGCTTTTGATGAGTGCTTTCAAGATTGCATCAGAAACACAGCGTGTTGAATACGCACCCTCAAGGCCAAACAATTATTATTGCTTTATTTATTTTTTTCCTCCTCGCAGTTGGTGTCAAAGATTTCCACCAGACTCAGCCTGGCTTGTCAGTCTGCAGGCCTGTGTGCGCTGACTGAAGTCAGGGCTGTGTGAGTTAAACAGCCAAGGTGTCATGTGTAGCTCATTGGTTTAACAAACTGTGGGGAACTAATAAACTGCTTTTCTAATTGTCACACCTATATTTCAGATTAGTGTGCACAGCATCTGAGTAAGCAGATCAGTAACAAGAAGCTTATCTGTGAAAAATTACATTTTTATTTTATTTCATTTTTATTCAGTTTTTTTTTAGATATTTAACTTCCCGCATTCATGTCTTTCCTTCAGCACAGTCAGGAATGTATTATAAAACACATGTGAAATCCTTACATTGATAAGTGTTTGATTAACTGGTTTATTTGTAAAAATTCCAGGGAGTCAAAAAGCAATTAAAGTTGCACTTAACAGTTCACCGCGCTGAAGCTTTGCAGGGAACATCTAAGTAAATACAACAGCCCCCTCGTGTGGTGAATCTAGAAGACTTCAGCCTAACTTCGTGTACATGTATGCATCTGCAAATAGCTGCTGGCCTGCTGAGTGTGTGAGAGGGAGGCACGATTATACAGGTGTTGCTGTCCTGCAGGGGGACACGGGCGGTCTGAATTCTGCTATTGCACTTGGTGGGGGAAACGCATGGCCTAACTCCAGCCATCTGTGTGTGCTAGGCGTGCTCCCTCTAAAAACATCACTGTTGCCAAAAGGTAGGCTGCAGTCTGTTTTTATTTGCCTCTTACATGATGCGTGTCAGCAATATATATAAAAATATTTGGCATCAGACCTGCATAAAACTGGTCAAAGGCTTGGCTATAGTTGTAGAATGCGTGAGCGTATGTGCGCGTGTCCGTGTGTCCATGTGTCCTGTGTCCGTGTGTGTGTTCGTGCGTGTGTGCGTATGTGCGTATGTGTGTGCGCGCACATGCTCATGCTCATGTAAGAAGGTAAACAGGGGAGACCAGCAGAGTGTGTCTGTGCCTGTGTCTATTTGAGGCAGCAGGGTGAGGGGCAGGGCGTGGGGAGGGAGGAAGCGTTGGTGTGGTCAGTATCAGGTGAACTCCTGCACCACCAGCTCCTTGAGGGAGAGCTGGGACACACGCCCTCGCAGGCTGTCCTGGAGACGCTGCAGCTCCTCCTGCAGCACGGCAATGGGCCGGCCCAGCTCGTAGCCCAGGTCAATGAGTGTGGCCAGCAGGGGGGCCCTGTAGAGGTGTCTGTGAACCCTGCGGGTCAGCGCCAGGGCCCGCTCACCCATGGAGAAGGCACTGGCAGAGTCGTCCAGGTCTCGGTGGCACACCAGCACAGCACATAGCGTAGGCACCAACAGAACCGGGCTGTGCTGCACCAGCTTCTCCTGCAGATCCAGCACGGGCAGCAGGACCTGGAGTGCCCGGGCATACTGCCCCCCCCGCAGGCAGCTATGGGCCAGCCGCAGCTCGTCGTGGGTGAAAAAGGCCAGGAAGGCTGGGGAGCGGCGCACACAGTTCAGGAACGACAGCCGCGCCAAGTAGTCCTTGAAGGCGGCACGGCGCTCGGTGATGATTTCCGGCGCAAAGTTGCCCGTCACCTTCTTTCGGGGAAAAGTCACCTCCTCCAGTTCCTCGCTGAAGTCCTGCAGCAGCTCCTGGTGCAGCCGCTCAAAGTCAGAGTAGCGCCTCTCGATGGACACCTGCTTGGCATCATAGCTGCCCGACTTGATCACCACCACTTGGTACATCTGGGGAGAAAGGCACGACAGCACTGACTATCTGGATATAGGCACCTAAGGCCGCATTCCTCATTCAGGGGGTTATGGTTGTAATTAATTGTTAGTTGATTCTTAATGTATTAAAGTTGTGGGATTAAAGGATTTGCTTGTTTCACTCTTAACCGCACACTCAGGTTCTATTTAGATGATTGATGTCAGGTACCAGTCCAGGTTATGGGTTTTATCCTCACCCTATTATTGCAAGGTAGTGATGGAAAACTTTGCAACAGTCCATCAGCACATGCAAGTACAAAATCTTCATCACCTTCTAAGCATGTTAGAAGCCATCATTTCTACTGTCTGTACAACAGCCCACTGTGTAGTCAGCGCCACAGCGGACCTGCTGCCTGTCATTTGGTTTGCCTGGCCTCACAGTGAGCTCACCACATATCTGCAGAGAGGCAGCTCCACGATGCGGGCGGTGGGAATCTCGAACAGCAGCTTGACGGGCTTCCTGTGCGACTTCATCTCCCGCCAGTACTCCTGCAGCTGCTTCGTGGTCATGGTGGAGCTGGGGCCAGCGCTGCAGTCATCTACTACAACACACACACATGCAGGAAATTACTCAGTACACCTACAGAGACACACACACACACACACACACACACACAGGCAAATACACAGTACCAGCATGGAGGCACACAGATGGCATGTAAGAAAAAGAGTATAAATATATATACAGTTAGGTCCATAAATATTTGGACAGTGACACAAATTTGTCATCATTTTGGCTCTGTACGCCACCACAATGGATTTGAAAGGAAACAATCAAACTTGAAGTGTAGACTTTCATCTTTAATTAATGGGTAGCTACATCCAAATTGGGTGAACGGTGTAGGAATTACACCCATTTTTATATGTGGTCCCCCCAGTTTTAGGTGCTCAAAAGTAATTGGACAAACTAACATAATCATGAATTAAATTGTGAGTTTCAATACTTATATATATATACACTCACCTAAAGGATTATTAGGAACACCATACTAATACTGTGTTTGACCCCCTTTCGCCTTCAGAACTGCCTTAATTCTACGTGGCATTGATTCAACAAGGTGCTGAAAGCATTCTTTAGAAATGTTGGCCCATATTGATAGGATAGCATCTTGCAGTTGATGGAGATTTGTGGGATGCACATCCAGGGCACGAAGCTCCCGTTCCACCACATCCCAAAGATGCTCTATTGGGTTGAGATCTGGTGACTGTGGGGGCCAGTTTAGTACAGTGAACTCATTGTCATGTTCAAGAAACCAATTTGAAATGATTCGACCTTTGTGACATGGTGCATTATCCTGCTGGAAGTAGCCATCAGAGGATGGGTACATGGTGGTCATAAAGGGATGGACATGGTCAGAAACAATGCTCAGGTAGGCCGTGGCATTTAAACGATGCCCAATTGGCACTAAGGGGCCTAAAGTGTGCCAAGAAAACATCCCCCACACCATTACACCACCACCACCAGCCTGCACAGTGGTAACAAGGCATGATGGATCCATGTTCTCATTCTGTTTACGCCAAATTCTGACTCTACCATCTGAATGTCTCAACAGAAATCGAGACTCATCAGACCAGGCAACATTTTTCCAGTCTTCAACTGTCCAATTTTGGTGAGATTGTGCAAATTGTAGCCTCTTTTTCCTATTTGTAGTGGAGATGAGTGGTACCCGGTGGGGTCTTCTGCTGTTGTAGCCCATCCGCCTCAAGGTTGTACGTGTTGTGGCTTCACAAATGCTTGGCTGCATACCTCGGTTGTAACGAGTGGTTATTTCAGTCAAAGTAGCTCTTCCATCAGCTTGAATCAGTCGGCCCATTCTCCTCTGACCTCTAGCATCAACAAGGCATTTTCGCCCACAGGACTGCCGCATACTGGATGTTTTTCCCTTTTCACACCATTCTTTGTAAACCCTAGAAATGGTTGTGCGTGAAAATCCCAGTAACTGAGCAGATTGTGAAATACTCAGACCGGCCCGTCTGGCACCAACAACCATGCCACGCTCAAAATTGCTTAAATCACCTTTCTTTCCCATTCAGACATTCAGTTTGGAGTTCAGGAGATTGTCTTGACCAGGACCACACCCCTAAATGCATTGAAGCAACTGCCATGTGATTGGTTGGTTGCATTAATTGCATTAATGAGAAATTGAACAGGTGTTCCTAATAATGCTTTAGGTGAGTGTATATATATATACTGCAGTCAATGAAGTCTGGAACCCATAGACATCACCAGATGCTGGGTTTCTTCCCTGGTGATGCTCTGCCAGGCCTGCACTGCACTGCAGCTGTCTTTAGTTCCTGCTTGTTCTTGACTTAGAAATCAAAACAAACCAATCAGAGAGATAGCAAACATTAGGTGTTGCCAAATCAACTATTTGGTACATTCCTAAAAGAGAGAACGCACTGAGGAGCTGAAGAACACAAAAAGCCCCGGAAGAACAACTGTGGTGGATAACAGAATAATTATTTCCCGGGTGAAGAAAAACCCCTTCACAACTGTTGGCCAGATGAAGAACACCCTCCAGGAGGTAGGTGTATCTGTGTCAAAGTCAACAATCAAGAGAGGTCTTCACCAGAGTAAATACAGAGGGTTTACCACAAGATGGAAACAGGAAACGGGAAGACCAGATTAGAGTTTGCCAAAAATCATCTATAGAACCCTGTACAGTTCTGGAACAGCATCCTATGGACAAATGAGACAAAGATCAGCTTGTAGCAGAATGATGGGAAGAGAAGAGTATGGAGAAGGGAAGGAACTGATCATGATCCGAAGTATACCACCTCATCTGTGAAGCATGGTGGAGGTACTGTTACGACATGGGCATGTATGGCTGCCAAGGGAACTGGTTCCTTGTATTTATTGACGATGTGACTGCTGACAAAAGCAGCAGGATGAATTCTGAAGTGTTTAGGGCTGTATTATCTGCTCAGATTCAGCCAAATCCTTCAAAACTCATTGGATGGCACTTCACAGTGCAGATGGACAATGACCTGAAGCATACTGCGAAAGCAACCCAAGACCAAGGCGAAGAAGTGAAATGTCAATCAGCTGACCTGAATCCAACTGAGCATGCATTTCAGTTGCTGAAGGCAAAACTGAAGGCAAATCGCCACAAGAACAAGCAGGAACTAAAGACAGCTGCAGTGCAGGCCTGGCAGAGCATCACCAGGGAAGAAACCCAGCATCTGGTGATGTCTATGGGTTCCAGACTTCAGTCATTGACTGCAACAGATTTGCAACCAAGTATTGAAACACACAATTTAATTCATGATTATGTTAGTTTGTCCAAATACTTTTGAGCCCCTAAAAAAAGTATTTATATGTGGGGGGACCACATATAAAAATGCGTGTAATTCCTACACCGTTCACCCAGTTTGGCTGTAACTACCCTAAAATTAAAGATGAAAGTCTAAACGTAAAGCACAATTCAAATCCATTGTGGTGGCGTACACAGCTAAAATGATGACAATTGTGTCACTGTGCAAATATTTATGGACCTAACTGTACTTGCCATTAAATCATCATATTCGGGTCGAGGCCCACACACAGCATTCAAGGCTGAACGACACCGATACAGATGTCTCCATCTAAACAATGGAAAGGTTACACCAACCTAGATCTGTGCAGTGCTCGTAGTGTTGCTGAGCTGGAGCGCAGGCCTGGGGCAGCTGCTGCTGTGTCCTACTGTCAGACTGGCTTCCCCCATTGTCCTCTGCCAGGCTGGGAACGCTCTGCTCGGGATCGCAGGAATCTCCCATTGCAAACAGTCTGGGCCACCCTAACATAAGTAAAAGACTCTGAGTCAGCACAGAGAGAGAGAAATTGAAATATTTCTGTATAAAAGTGATGAATATTCCATTGCTTGGTTGCATTGCTTTTTGTGTCTCCTTTAAGGTTTGTAGGGGTTCATTTCCTCTCCTCTCCCAGTCAATTCAAACTTGAAAAGCCATCTCTTTTTGAAATGCGCTTAGTCTAGAGTTAAACTAAGCTGGGTAACTGAGATGGAGAAGTTGTGTCTAGCTGGAAAAAGGTTAGTAGAGGTCAAATTAAAAAAGGAAGAAGAACCACACTAATAAGTACTGTCTTGTATGTGTTTGACAAATTTGTGTTAATAACAAGCCCCTGTTATTATTATTATTATTATTATTATTATTATTATTATTATTATTATTATGTATTTCTTAGCAGACACCCTTATCCAGGGCGACTTACAAAATAAGTTCACTATTGTCACTGGAGTGAATAGAGGCCGAGCTAACGGGACTTTGTAGTTTGTTTGTTAAAGCAACTTTTGCTGTGGTCTTGCAAAAGGAACTGCTTTCTTAGAAACTGACTTTAGGGAATTACCCAGCCACAGGAAAGATAAAAATGGAATCAAGAAACCACGAGCTCTCAGACTGCACTGTCTGCTGGAAAAAGAGAAGGAGAAAGATGAACTCATGTCATCAGGCCGACTGCAGTCTGTCCCCAGATCCCTGTGAAGGAGAGGTCTCCGCCATCAACACCCTCCACAGTGGGTAAACTGGGGCCTTCCTTATTTTAATTTGTCTTGCTTTGCTTGTTTGCGTTGCCATCCAACTGAAATTCTGCACTTCCTCAATCGCTACTTCCCTGCCCTGTGCCCCCCGTCAACAGGGACTGCAAAAGAGGAAGTCTCCCCCTTCGGAGCCATAGCACACAAGCAGCACTGTGACCAAACGCGGTCCTGAAACCAGGGGTTTACCGTGGTGGAGCGGATCCTATACCGCCTCTGACCTGTGATATGTCACCGCATCCTTAAGTACACCTGGGCTACTCGACACTGAGCCCCTGTCAGTCAGTTGGGATCAGGAGTCAAACAGCAGAGATGAATCAGGATAGAGTGCTTACCCCTGGGCTGAGATTCCTGTGCTCCCCTGCTAGGGTGTCTGGTGGCAAACCATGCTCTCACCCCTCTGGATCTGTAATGTGAAAATGAGCTGGCCTCTCTGTTTGCCAGCGTGCCGGCCCCTGGTGAAATCCCCCTCTGTCCCTCAGCACTGCGCTTCTGGATAATAAGTGAAGCGAGAGATTAAGTTTGGGGGAAGGAAGTATTGGCCTGCTCAGTGACAGTGAGTGGCTGTCTGCCCTGTGATTGGTTTATGGTTGCAGTGCTGGAGGGGGGAGTGGGTTGTTTCAAGTGAAACTGTAATTTGAGTTCATTAGAAGTAACTCCATGTACAGCACAGATAGCTGCCTTGAGATCCAAGCAGCATCGAGAGCTGGCTCATACCAAAAACAATGACAACAATGCAGTTTTCCTATGTTGGTTGTCTCCGTACACAATAGTATATTTACACATTACTTTTAATGTGCATTTACAGTACATTTAGTGTATTCAACCACAATTCCTTGGCATACGCTGTTTAAATCGACTGAAACATTTGTCTGTAATACTGACGTTTAGAACTACTGCTGTTTGGCAGTTCATGCTGAAATACATTTGTGTTTGTGGAAATGTTCTTCATGAACAGAAAAGAGGTCGCTTTCTTGTAGCGCAAATGTGCGCAGTTCTGCAGAATCCCGCCCATCCCACTGGTAGAGCAGAGGAAATATGCGCAGAACTGCACATGTATGCACATGTCCAGGGTGTGACGACAAAGGTGTGCAGATGAAAACACACCAACTAATGCATCAGACAGGTAGCAATCCTACCGCGGGGCTCTTATTATGCCTTTCACTCTCGAACTGCCTTTAAGGGGACAATAACTGGCCAATCAAATGAAACGTAGATAAAACTAAAACACATTTCCTCCTGGTGTTGTGGAATTAAACAGGCACTCATCTGTGACGTCACCAACATTTCCACTCCCGCAGTGGCAGAAGGTCTAGTAAGTTCAGTTTGAAACTTGGCTGAAGCTTTTAATTGCCAAATCGAAAAAAGGAAACTCTCACTGCGCATTATCGCAGTTCTTCAGAGAGGAAGCGAGTGCAGAGATGGCATTCATTAAAATCCCCGTAGATACAAATAAGTGTTGGTTTGTGTTTTTTTAATCTATGGCGACAGGTTCGTTGAGAGGACGCGGAAAAGGCCGAGCACCGTCTGGCTTCGGCTCTGAGTGATGCGCAAGGTATTTGACTGCTGTTGATACATAATGATCAGGGGGTGGGTGTGAGACTGGCATTACACTATTAGTGATGTGTACACCTAGAGGCCGCAAATAAAGGCTTGGCAAACATACAAATCTCCTGTCCTTGCTTGCTCAGATAACATATATGTTTTGAAGTTTGGTTTGCAAATAATAATAGTAATAATGCATAGTAAATAAATACGGAGACAGATGTTTTGGGTCCAGCAGTGTAAGAAACCCCACCCCTGAGCAAATCAGGTGAAAGCTGAAGATAATGAGGCGGAATTCCTGTTGAAAAGTAGCCTGAATTACATTGGCTGACACACAAATTCAATATCTGTCTAACAGGCACAAGCAAGTCGTACTGTACATCAGTGTGGAAAGAGGCTTGATGAATTTTATTTTCACTCTTCTCACGTCACAGAGGAAGTGTGTCCTAACAGTCTTTTAACAGCAGTGTTTCCTGAGTGGTTTCTGTCAGTGACAGAGGGGGAGAGAGGTGGTAGATGGAGATGTTTGCCTTCAACTCCACCCACAGCAACCCATTAATTCAAAATGCAGTTTTGGCTGAACCAGTTCTGCACTCATCCTCATGCCTTTGCTCTGAGGTCATTTTGCTCCCGGGCTGGATTTTGGTGTTTGTCTGCGTGGTGCCTTAGCGGTCACTGTGGGGAGTGAACAACACTTGCTCAATGGCAGCAATTTCTCTTCAGCCTTACTGTAAACTAGAAGATATCAGGCAATACAACCCAAAGAAGATCCAAGCGGGAGCTCCAGCTCAGTAAAACCCCATGTGGATGTGATTACCTTGGTGTGTGTGTGTGTGTGTGTGTGTGTGCATGTTGTCTCCCCCTCCACAGTTCACTGCAGGGCTTCTGTCTTGCAGGATCTCCACAGCTGCGCACTGGAAGATGAGGGATGTGTGCCCAGCGCCTGGTCCTGAGGCAGAGACAGGAGCTGGTGAGGGTGCTGAGTTGGGGTGGAGTGGAGGGGCTGGAGAGTGTGCTGGACATCCTGCTGGCCTGGGATGCTCTGCAGTGGGAGGACTATGAGAGCCTGCGGACACTGGGGCGGGCTTTATCTCTCACCACCCGTGAACTGCTGGACCTGCTGTACGCCAAGGGGGAAGCTGCCTGTGCATTGCTGCTGGCGGCTTGTAACCAGGCCCTTCCGGATGCCCAGAAAGCAGGCCTGTCCCTTGGGAGTTATGGGCCTCCCTCTGTGGTCATGGCCCCACAGCCCCCTCTTAGCAGCGCCCAGGTCCTGCAGAGGGACCGGCCCCAGGTGGTGAGGAAGCTCCGGGGCCACACTGAGGGTGTGCTGGAGACCCTCTTGGAAGCAGGCTGCTTCACGCTGTGCGACTGCGACGAGGTGCGCCTCCCCATACATACCCCCTCACAGCAGGTAGGCAGGGCCAGATGAGTATGCAGAGTTTTTACTTCACAAACCACCAGTTAACATTGTTTTGGTGTGATCTATGCACATTTCGTCTGGTGCTCCATCTATAGTGTCGCTTTGTTGTACAGGCAAGGAGGCTGCTGGATCTTGTGAGGTCTAAGGGGGAGCCTGCTGCGGAGGTCCTGTTGTTGTACGTTCAGAAAGCAGGAAATGGAGCTGCGCTGTCCCTCCCTGAGGACAGACACCCTGCAGGTATGTGAGGATGCACGTCCGCACTAATATCTCAATTGACATAATCGCAGGAACTGAACTGTTCTGTTGATTTCCTGACAATCTGTGCTGCGAACCTCCCAGCAATAGTGCCCATATTTTAGTTTTGGTGCTCTGCATGACTGGCCTACTGGTTCAACGCCCTGCAGGAGTTAAGTTACTGTTTGTCTGGAGATATTTGATAATCCTCCCCTGAAAACAACCCAAGCACCAGTATTTTAAATCAGGCAAACATCTGCAGTATTGTGGTACGTTAGTTCATACTGAAGCCTGATGGCACTTTCGTATGTGGCGTGGCAGTGACTGATATGCAGGGTGTTCTTGTTGCCTTCCCCAGATGTGGTTTACCAGGCATTCCAGCACAAGCTGCGGAGCATGGTGGCGGCCCAGTCATGCTTCCTCAGCACGTACGGCGGCATGGAGAACATCTCTCTTGAAGATGTCTATACCGAGGGGGTGCTGGAGGGCTCTGGCGAGGCACAGTGCCCCCTGGGGCTGGAGGATCTGCTGGGGTCAGTGGGGACAGTGAACGAGGAGGCGGACACTGTGCTGGTTGCAGGGGAGGCTGGCAGTGGTAAAAGCACTCTGCTGCAGCGGTTGCACCTGCTGTGGGCCAACAGGGTGGCACTGCAGGACTACCTGCTGCTCTTCCCCTTCAGTTGCCGGCAGCTGGGCGCCCTGGGTTGGAAGCTGTCCCTGCGCGAGCTGCTCTTCCAGCACTGCTGCTGGCCAGATGGTGATCAGGACCTGCTGTTTCGCTTCATCTTGGACCACCCAAACCGTGTCCTCTTCACCTTCGATGGGCTCGATGAGCTTAATCCACGCTTTAGTGATGACCTCCGTCACTGCTCCCCCACCCAGCCTGCCCCCCCGTCCACCCTGCTCTTCAACTTGCTACAGGGAACATTGATGAAGGGTGTGCATAAGCTGGTGACCAGTCGACCCGAGGCGGTGGGCCCAGTTTTGAGGAAGTACGTCCGCAAAGAGGTCTCCCTGAGGGGCTTCTCTCAGGAGGGCATCGGTCACTTTGTCAGGAAGCACCACAGTGACCCTGCCATCGCTGCCCGTGTCCTAGACTCCCTGCAGGCCAACACTGCCCTGCTGGGCATGTGCCATATCCCTGTCTTTTGCTGGATTGTGTCCAGGTGCTATGAGGAGCTCCTGGGGCGAGGGGTGGGCAGCCCGCAGACCATTACGGATGTCTACCTGATGATCCTGCAGCACTTCCTACAGCATTCCTGCCCTCAGCAGTGCCTCCTTGGGCCAGATTGGTTGCAGGTTCATGTGGACACAGTCCTGCATCTCGGCCAGCTGGCCCTGTGTGGCCTGGTGTCCTCCTGTTACGTTTTTTCAGCTTTGCAGCTGCAGCAGTACAGTGTGACCGAGGAGGACATCTCCACCGGCTTTCTTGTTCACAGCAGGAACCTCACCCCCCCAGGCAGCCCTCACTACGAGTTCCTGCACGTCACAGCGCAGTGCTTCTTTGCTGCTCTCTTCATTGTCCTGAACAACAATATAGAGAATTCCACCATCCCCAAACTCTTCCACCCACGGAATAAGCCACTGTCTGCCCTGGCCAGCATGTGCCTGGCACCCTGCCTGCACCCCAGCTCCGTCGGGGACGCTGGTGCTGAGGGGGACATCCAGGCAGCAGAGACGATCAACCTGCAGATGACTGGCGCCTTCGTGGCCGGGTTGCTCTCTCGACGCCACTGTGACCTACTAGCTCGGTGCTCCCTGGGCCCCATCCTGGACAAGAAGCGCAAGCAGGTGGTGAAGAGCCTGTGCAAAGGGACACAGAGACACTTCAGGTCCATCCCTCCTCCTGTGGAAGGAGAGAAGAAGAGCATGCACGCCATGCCAGGGTTCGTCTGGCTGGTGAGGTGCATCTACGAGATGCAGGACTGTGGCCTAGCCAAAGAGGCTGTGGCCCGGCTGGACGTGGAGCACCTGAAGCTCACGTACTGTGGTGTGGGCCCAGTGGAGTGCAGCGCGTTGGCCTTCGTCTTGCAGCACCTCAGGGCTCCCATTGGGCTGCAGCTGGACTACAATTCGGTGGGCGACGTCGGGATTGAGCAGCTGCTGCCCTGTCTGGAGATCTGTCAGTCAATTTAGTAAGAGTGTTATCTTGTTTCTATCAGTAGAGGGCAGCATTTCAGTGGAGAGAGAGTGTTCTAATTTGATGCCTAGAATGATGCCAGTGTTTATTTCTGGAAAATGGAAAAAGTAGGGATTTGCTAGGGCTCAAGGGATTTCCTCACCTGTATTTACATGAATAATCCTCAGTGCTATTTAAGATAATGCTCATCTTGAATTTATGAAGCATATGTATACGTTTGTATTTCTGACAATTTGTTCTTGTTACTTTTCAGCCTGCGCCATAATAACATTTCTGATGTGGGAATCTGCAAGCTGATCGATAAGGGAATCCAGTGTGAGCACTTTCAGAAAATTGCGTGAGTACCACATGAGCACAGCACCGCACACAGCAGAGACAGACCGGTCATTACGATCACAGCTGACAGGAGCTAACAGGAGAGAAATTAATATTATAGGTGTCATACTGAAATTGAAATCATCTGCATCTCATCCCTAGGCTGTTTAACAACAATCTGACAGACGAGTGCACAAAACATTTTGCAAAACTCCTCAGAATGAAGAAGAATTTTCTCTCATTGAGGTAAGCAGTACTGAGCTTTTTCCATCGCCTCTCACAGAATGGCTTGTCTGCCCAGATGTGTGTGGTATACACACAGAGTCTACATTTTTGGATTTCTTGATTGAGTTCAGTGCCTATAGAGAAGAGAGGAGGCAGTGGAAGAGGTGACTGACAGATATCGTTGCTGGTTCCTGATTCGCTCCTGTTGTTTTGAAGGCTGGGCAACAACCACATCACAGCAGCCGGAGCGGAACAGCTGGCAGAGGGTCTGAGGGAGAGCCGGTCTCTGCAGTTCCTGGGGTGAGACTTGTGGCATCACAGTGACTGCAGTTAGCTGCACAGACTGAAGTGTGATGTTAAGAATGAATTTCACACTTACTTGTAACTTGCACATTTTACTTGATCTTTTGCAAGTGAAAGATAGGCTACACCACATAGCATTACATTTTTTTTGCGCTGCAGGCTTTAAAGAGGAAATCTTAAACTACACCCTCACAAAGTATCTATACCTGTTATCTGTTTGTGGTTTGTGGATCATATTCAGAACACCTGCTCCCTGCCTTGCATGAGTCATTGTGTCTCAGCAGGGATCGCCTGGCTGTGGAACTAGAGGGAGCATCTGCAGTGTGTCTCTCAATCATTAATCTTGATTTGTCTGTGTGTCTGCCTGTGTGTGTGTGTATGTGTGTGCTTTCCTTTCCAGGCTCTGGGGCAATAAAATTGGAGACAGAGGCACAGAGGCACTGTCTCGAGCCTTGCAGGACAGTCCCAGCCTGGTGTGGCTGAGGTAAGCAGTGGGAGCCTGGGAGCCAAGGTGGTTCACATGGGCCATGATAGAAGACAGAGCGGGGGGTGTCACATTTTCTCTCTTAGCAGCAGATGCCCCTCTCAGCAAGACCATGTATTTAGTTCTGATTTCATAATTGGAAGGAACCATACAGTCTTAGCCTCTCATTTGTTCCTACTTTTCATAGATTTACAGTCCTGCAGCCGTACCAAATGATTGACTTGGATAGGAATCGATTGCATTCCAGAAGCTCGGTCACGTCTGTATAATTGATAGCTGCTAAACAGCGGAGGGGTCAGAGGACACCCATTTTTTGTTGATCTCTTCTAACTGGGGTGTGAGTGACACAGGGTCGGATTATGACATGCTGAGGCAGCACTCATTTGTATGGTAATTGCTCAATTCTACAGATTCTTAACTGTATACATTTATTTAGATTGTGGGGAATTTTGCGATTTGCGGGACAGATTCTGTGGAGCTGTAGAGAACAGGAGACAAAGAAGAAGTCTGTGATAAAGTTGGGGTGCCTCACTGAGGTAGTTGTAGATGCTCAGAAAACCAAAGGGGTAATATTCTATATGATAGTATATTCTTTAGGAAATCTTCCCGACTGTCTCTGGAGCATTTTGTTATTGTTTAATAAATTACTTTGGTATAATTCTAATTAATTGGGCCCTGAGTGTTCCTTGTGTGCCTGTCTATTTCGGGTGTAGTTTTGCCTAGGACATTTTTTGTTTTGTAGACAGTTGAATTGCCTGTGTTTATTAGATTTAGATTTTTTTTTTAAGGAAACATTTTTTTAAACTTATTATTATTGCAAATGCCATATTGGGCTCTCCTACTGAGAGATCACAGCCACTGTGGGAGGGGATACAAATGATGGCTCTGTGGCAATGTGTGTTATGTGTATCCAGATCCATTGATGATGCTGATTTGACCGCGTCTGTGCCGTTGTTGTTCTTACAGTCTGGTGGACAATGGGGTGGGCAGTGCTGGGGCACGGGCTCTGGCTGCAGTGATTGAAAGGAGCAACACCCTGCAGGAGCTCTGGTAGGTCTCTCAGCACTATAAGAGTTTCTTAGTGCTCTGGCACAGTTTAACAGTCCGCACTGGTATGTGTGTAGGTGGAGGCCGGGGGCTGGGATGGAGGGATGTGGTTTTGCGTGGGTGTGCTGAAGGGTGAGCATACAAAATCATGCAAGATATTTTTATTTTATTTTATTATTATCTAATTATCTAATTATTATATTGTATTTATTAAAACCAAACATCCTGACATCTGGTGCACTACACAACACTACATATTTTAGTTGCACAGGGAAGAAAATACCACCAAATACCAAATGACCAATTCTGTTTTCAGCCCATCAAAGTCCACGTTACTTGTATTATGATGTCCTAGAACGCACATGGTCTTTCCCATGTTTAGAAAAGCACGTGTTTCATAAATGTTATTAACAATTTAAAATATGGGTCCTGCAATCTGTGACTATGAGTGACTTCATTACTGGATCACCAGTGCACATTGTACAATGTCCCCCAATGTACAATGTCATTATCTGATTATTATGGTAATTACATCCTCAAGACATAATTCTCCAAAAGTCGTAGGGAAGCTTCACATCTACAGAAAGACCTGGGACACATTAGATGCAGTAATTGGAGCTAAAGTAATTAGCAGAAGACTTAATTAGTGGCACAGTTGGCTGTTTTTGAGTGCTCTCTTAGGATATAATCTGCAGAAGTGGAGGTGGAGGGTGCCACCTGCTGGAACAGAAAGCACTTTACTCTGGTTATCAGCCCTAGTCAAAACACACATCCATGGAAATGCAATCAAAGTCACAGGATGCACATTATGATTTGTAAGCCGTGGACTCTGGGCAGACAGAGACAGACTTGCATTTCACTGTATTGACATCAGGGACATCACTACCAATCAGATTGTGTGCTGGGGTGTCACATGCTATTTTATGAACCTCTGGGACCTTAACAAAAACAAGGCTTGCGTCTCCCCGGTCTTAGGTTAACCAAGAACTCCATTAGCAGAGATGGGGTGCAGCACCTGCTGGAAGCGCTGCAGAAGAACACCAGTGTGAAGTCTATCTGGTAAGATAACACACATGCCCATGCTGCGTTGCGTCACAGCAGTAGAAAATGAGATGAGTGTAAGTGGCTCTCGCTCCTACGACAGAGCAAGACGGACAGAGTGAGCTGAAGGACCACCCTGCTCTCTGCAGCAGAACCTTTTGCCAAAATCAGCCTGTCCCAGAGTTCCCACTGTGATGAAGTGACTGATTGAAAGTCTGCCCATGCAGAATGCTGTCATGCTGGTGATCTCCCGAAAACAGCGATGGCTCTGTACTCTGATTGGCTTCTGTGCAGTTTGGTGCAGTCCTGGTATCACAAAGCAGCCCTGTTCAGCACCACTCTGGAGATAATCTAAAATTAAACAAAACATGTATCAGTTAAACTGCCCTGTTGAAGGCAATGGCCAAAAATGGTTGTACTTGTATTATTTTAGGTGGTCTCCTGAGTATTTCTGAGCTTGTATTGGTAAAAAAGGAATCCCCCTTTTAACAGATGCTTCCTTTTAATTTTTCTGATGAAGGTTGAGAGGTAACAGTCTGACTGCAGATGAGGAAGAGGAACTCAGCCAGGTGGAAAGCCGGCTGACATTCTGAGAGCGGCTCTTCTCCATCAGGGGCATTTTTACTCTTCCATTTCTGTAAACATTTATTTTCTCCATGTCTGAATTTTATTATTAATTTATAGGGTGAACTGATATCATTTTACTCCAGCTTATGTCCAGATGGATTCCTCCATGGTCTGGGTGGTTGCTCTCAGATCTCAGCTCTATTATTATTATTATTATTGTTGTTGTTGTTGATGTTGTTATTTTGTTGAAGTTGCTGCCTCAACCCCAAGGCATGATTTGTAATTGTATGTATGAGTTGGTGGTTGTATTATTTGAAGCTGGATAAATGTTCTTTTATCTTATCGTGATTTATCATCAGTGATCATCATTGAGCTGTGTGAATAAAAGGTGCGGATCAGTTCCCGAAATGTCATGATGCTACTAATCAAAGAACAAAAATAAATGAATGAATATGTATCCCCCAGGCTGTTGTCTGTGTTACTGAAGAATACAAGTCATTTCTGTTGTGTGTGCTTAAGTTCTGTGCAGAGTCGCATTTTCCTCTTGAAATTGAGTATCCTGCCCTTTAACTATTGTCCTGCTCCTGCTGGGTTTAAGAGGCAAATCTGTGAAGCCCTGCAGTGTGTCTGTTGTCACAAGCAGGCCGTGAAAGTCTCCATGGCTGCGTCTTGGGAGTTAAGTGCTAAACCCCGAGGGGGACACAGGCTGTCTGGCCCCTCGGCTCCACTTGAACTTAAACTTGTTTACACGATGCTAAGCAGACACTGGCTTTTCACACGCTAAGGCCATGATATGACGGGCTCAGACCTTGTGTGGATTATCTGATGTCCAAAGGCGCTGGCATGGCAGACTAAGGGTGGAAGTTTGTGGGATTTCGCAATGTGATTCATCTGGCGACCTCAGAGTGTGAGGCCGATTTTATGGTTGTCACTCTGAGCTTCTTTGGGTCTGCTTTGCATTTGCATTTATGTAAACCAGGTGCTGGTATTGTTCCAACAAAAGCAAATGACACACATTTTATTCCAGTGTAGAAAAGCTACCTGACCTGCTGACTAGTTGCTGGGCAAGCAAGGGCTGGGGTCCTAGTCGCCTGAGACAGTAGCACAGGGAGTCGGGGACAAACTGAATGGCGAGCTTTATTGTTTTGTTTTTTCACTACCCATTCTTTAAGCTATCTTGATCAGTAGTTCGTTACAATTTACCGCATTTTTTATTTAAATCTCCAGATGCCGACCTCGTGTTCTTTGACTATTATAATCAATTATTCAGTGTGGCCTCGTTAATATATACCAGACCACCTTAAGCAAATGAAGTGCGGTACTAGTCCCTGAACACGACTGACTGAAGGATAGCACTTTTCCATTACCCTGCGGTACAACAAAAGCAAAAACCCCCGACCCGTTCACTTCGGAGAAGGACACGCCCCCATCACCTGCCCACCGCTGTTTTAAACGTGAGTCGGCCTGTCAAGTTTAGAGTAGCCACGCCCCTTTTCGCGCGTCAACCAAACTTCGGAAATCCCCCAGTGGGCGGGACAGAGTGAATGACAGGTATTCTGTCCAGTGACAGCTTCATGCCAGGGTTGACCGACCAATGGCGGCGGCGCAGAGGCGGGATTTCATAAGGCTGCGTTAGTCGAGCTGGTTCCTCTTGTAAATAATCTAACATTTGCTGAACGCTGCTCTATTTTTAGAAAGCAACACCGTTTCTTGTTTTTCTTCTTTCCCACAAGACTGAACCCAACTGGACGAATGTCAGTTGTGTGAATCATTGTGTTTAGATAAGGTCTTTGACACGCAGACCGGGCTGTGTTGGTGGCGGTTTGGACTCGCTGCATGGCTACGGCAGCTCGATGAAACTGCGCCGGTCGAGAAACAGGTCGCCTGCCTGCCGTCTGTTGAAGTGAAGGTAAGCCAGAGTGAGAGTGCAGAGCAACTGCCAAGCAACTGAACTGTGTTCGCCAATCAAAGAGGGAAATGACCTAAAAACAAGAACAGATGCGGATTATTGTATTATTATTAACCTTCTGTTTTTTGTGACCGGGAAGCTACAGTTATGTCATCACCACCGTCATGATACTAGTAATAATACTGGTGATGCAGTTAGCTAATGCAGTAATAGACTATAACGATGAGCAGCGAGCTGGCAGGCCTGCGGACGCACGACAGTTGTTTTCTGCCTTCGCTGTCATTCGCAGTGGTAGGGCTGTGACGTCACCCTGACCCAGGATGCATGTAGGTGGTCTCGCCAGAACATCCTCAGCGAGCTGGCAATGGCGTCCAGCTGGGTTGTCATGCTTTTCATTGTGTGGTGATGGTGGTGGTGATCACAGTGATTATACACAAGCACAGTGTCGGTGTCCTGGTGCCCTGAACTGCATAATTAATTGATGCAATTATTCTGTCTAATGTCATCAGTGGACTGGGTTGTTTGCGCCACGTCATTTTCATAATGAATAGTATGCTGAAATAGACACCAAACTGTATTCGACCCTGACTCATACATAGTCATATATATTTGTGTGTGTGTGTGTGTAAGACAGGCTTTGTCAACTAATTTTAATTTAACAGACCTGGGACTCTCCTCTCATCACCTCTTGTGGTGCTGTCAAGATTGACATATTAACTATTGGTTGTGCTTTGAGTTGTCATTTCAGCCACAGTGATACAGTATTGTTCAATCCGAGTGATTTTCAGAAGATTTGTTAGTCATTCTGTCACCGGTACACAAAAGGTTACTTGACATTTTGTTATTATGGTAAGTATTATTATTTGACAGAGTTGAGTGGGACACATTTGGTCACTGCTGTCAAAAACAAGAAACTTCTGAGCGAATCTGTCAAATCAGGCCTATGAATAAATACATTTTTTAATTTTAAAGACATCACTTTTGTAGATCACAGAACTTGATATGCTGCCTTGTTTCTTATTTACTTGTTACCCTAATGTGTGGTGTGTGCACACATTTTTTACTTAAGGCCTTTCACATTCAATGCTTTTAAAAAGTAAATGAGAAAAGTGTGCATTGAAATGGGCTGGAGTCATGGCTGGGAGGATTCTCATAGCCCCTGCTGATCCTTCGCCCACCAGTGTTACAGCAGTGGGCCAATAATCAAACGTCTGGTGAATCACTCTGATATTACAAAACTAGTCAAAATGATTGTAGTGAGTACCTATTTCACTGGCCTCATGCCTTTACATGGCACTGCGCTGGCCCAGCGGTGCGGAAAGTTACTGTAACTCAACAGTGTGTTACCCTTCATGCAGTGAAATGGATCCTGGATCCCAGACACACACATCTCTCCCATTCATTGTGAAGGGAGCAGTACACTTTGTGCAAGTGGCTTTCCTAAAACATAGAACGGAGCCGTAGAAGGGTGCTCTGTGTGGGTCCCTGTGGGCTGGTACACCCCTGTGATGTGGTGAATTCTCAGATGGAGCATCACTAGGCAGGGGTTGCTTTGTGAAAATGCCTCACATGGCTCTAAATGTTCAACACAAAGCTCTATTATAACATGGTGAAAGGCACATTCATTGCACTGCAGCAAAATGATCACCAGTCTCCACTGTATCACTCCTCTCTTTCCATCAGTGTAAGGCTCATTCTGGAGGCCGGGCCATCCAATTGCACTGCCTAGGGGAAGCGAGTAGTGTTTAGGAACAGAGTGGCCCAAGTGAAGAGCTAATCCCAACTCTGTATTAAAATGCATTTGATCCAAAGTGAAGCATAAATCCAGCAAGAAAACATTTTTATTTGTCACAAACTAGAAAACAATTTTTTTAAAAACAAAACAATTTTTTCTGTTTCCTGTTTCTCCCAAGAGTCCTCTTGACATACTGCTAGGTCCTAACATAAATACAAAATACAGGCACCACTGCAGTTATTCCCATGAATATATTTGTGAACAAGGATTCAATAGATTTGTTTTACTGAAGGGAAGAGGAGATGAGCAGACAAAGGATGACAACTGTGGTCAGAACTTGTGAAAAGAACGCCTCTCCAGTTGGTTTTCTTGATAACACTGTAATATTTGGATCAGAGTGTGCCTGTCAATACTGCAGGTGCTGCATTCAGCCCTCCTGGCACACTGCAGGTCAGACGCTTGGCATTGCTGTTGATGCCTATGTTTATGACATCCATGATAAAGCACTTTTCTTCATAGAGGATCTTCCTTTACAACTGTAGGGTAATTATCGTGAAATTATATTTTTTCCTCTGCTCTCTCTCTTTTTCTCTTTCTCTTTCTCTTTTGTTCTTGCTGTTTTTACTTTAGCGTCCACTTGCCATACAGTAGTAAATGTTAGGCTACTTGTTGAATCTCACTATAGTTTCCTTGAGGGATGCCACAGGAAATGCAATCTCTGCTTTCCAGGTTTCATGGTCTTTCAGTAGTCAAGCCTCTCAGGTAGCATGCTTTTCTCACAGCTGTGCAGCATGTGTGTGTGCGTGTGCGTGTGTGTGTGTTGGAAGAAGGAGGCGCACAGTGAGATGCTCAATCTGAGAATTTCCCTGAAACTCCTTTAGTATTTCTGTGGCTTCATCACGGGGTTTCTATGGGCAGGGGAAAATCCGTTCTTGATCAACTGATAGCACAGGCCTTGGTTATTTATTGTTTTAGTACTCTACATGTAAATTGAGTTGTTGCATAACAGGCAGAGCCATGATATGAACAGAACTGCCTTAAGTGCTTCCTAATGGATGACCTTTGGATGACAGTAAGGTCACAGCAAAAAAGAAAAAAATGTGTTAAACCCCCAGTGTTAAAAGGCCCAAATGTAAACCACACTTCAGATCCTCCCCTCAGTACAGTTTTTCATACTGTGTGACACAGGCCTGAACAATTATTTTAAGTAGCTGACAGATGAAGTAAGGCTTTGTTTCAGTCCATGTTTGGCTAACAGCGTGACTGCAGTGTGTAGCATAATGCCCCGTAAAGCACCTGGCCTGAGAAAAGGGGATTTATAAGAAAAACAACAACCAAAAGTTATAATCTAATAATTTAGGATCAGGGCAAATACTAAAATGCAAATGATTTTGGTTTGGTCAACAAACAACTGAACAAAAAGACTCACAGTTTTGTTTGTTTGTTTATTTATTTATTTTCTTTATTACACATAATACCTTTTTGAACTTCCTTGTTGGGTGGACACCATACCTTACTACTGTAGATGTTTCACTTTCTTATCACTAAATGCTGTGTGTGATATAGCCCAGCTTTTGTTGGTGACTATGCATCGGGAGGGATTACACTGTTGCTCAGTCTGAGGCAGAGGACCTTGCTTCAGATCAGGCTCCACTGAATTCTTTACACATGTCACATAACCCTGCCTGAGCAGTGCATGTGTGCAGCCAAGCAAAGTCTCGTGCATGGATGATAGTAGATAATGACCTCAGCGTGTTAACCGAAGGAGGAGGTAGCATGCCAAAATCTGTGATCTTTGCAATGGTTAAAGGTTTTGTAAGATTTACCCCAGATAACTCTTTGCTCTGCCTACTGATGTATGGTTTAAAATCCATATGCAGATTAAAGAAGAATGCAAAATATAGGCCAATATCTTAAACTGACCTTTGGCGCCCTCGTTTTTCCACTTCTTTGGTCTAGCAAATGATTTACCATGTATCAATGCGGGATGATGTAGTAGTGCAGTGCTGTAGCTTTGCACTACATGTTCACACCAGAAATGTCTACTCGTAGTTATTTCTTCAAACTATAGTGAGTCATATCCTTTCTTGAAAGATACAAATGACTAAGCCATGACCATCATTTAATCGTTTTTTAATAAGCATGCTTATTTTCTGTACTTATTGACTTGGGGAATCTGACACTGCAAAATAAATCTGCTTTACTGACATTGTTTCAATCGATTTTGCAAAATGAGTCAAGCATTGCAGCAGGCTGTTTCTGTGGTAATGTAACGTTTCACGCTGCTTTTTCTTCTTTCCCTTTTTCCAGGTGTTTGTTGGTAATGAACTCTGCTTAGCACAGATGATGCAAAGAGACCCCAGCGGAAGGATGCCGGAAGGTCAGGGCTTGGTGGGAGGGAGCCCATGACTTGGCAGCCGTTGGTTTCCCAGTTTGGCTTTCGACTTCAACCCGTGTTTTCTACTCAGGAGTTCCCCCGTCTGGACATGCAGAGGCCTCAGCCCTGACTCTTGTCGCCATGAGTTCCGGGCTGTGGAGTCAGGAGAAAACGAGCGGGGGCTTCCGGGATGACCCGCGCTACTACATGGTGGTGCAGGAGTGCGTCCTGGAGAAGCCCCCCCAGAAGTCGCTGAAGATCCCCCGAGGCAGTATCGGACAGACCTGCCCCGAGCGCAACAGTCTGGGCCGCCCGCTGCCCCCCGCCAAGGGCAAGAAGAGCCTGCGCATCCTGGACCAGACCAATGTGGTGCTGAGCTTCGATGAGAAGGACCTGCAGGAGCTGGAGGAGAAGCTGGCCGAGCTCCTGTTTGCCATCACTAACTGCGAGGAGCGCTACTTCCTGTTCCGGGACAAACCCCGTCTGGAAAAGGCCCGCGAGATTGACAGCGGCTCCAAGGTCCGGGTGCAGCTGCGCTCTGGCGAAGAACGGCTGCCCGGCGTAGTCAGGTTCAAGGGGCCGCTCATGCCCGAGAGGGTCCTGTCCGGAATCTGGTTTGGAGTGGAGCTCCTGGTAAGGCTGCGTGGGTTTTATTATTGTCGGTCTGTTTGTAGTCATCATCATTTTTTGGTGGAAGTAGTAGCAGCATTGGGGTGTTGTCTGGAACTGTACCTGGGCACACTTCACAACATTTAAATGCATTAACCCTTAATCGAAAGCGAACTTTTATATTTTCGGGTGTACCCAGGTACACAATGTAGCCGGCAGCAACATCAGTGTGGATTAGTATTGTCAGTACAAGTGTTGAGCTTAAAGTGTTGTAAGTGACTTGAGTCCTTTTAGTCATCTTGCCATTTCTCCTTCATTTGAAACCTTTGATATCCAGTGTCTTATATTACTGGAAGATAAACTGACTTCTACTTTCTCTGTAGCTCCCCACAAAGTCGACAGGAGCTCTCTATACTGTCTCTAGTCAGTGGCTCCTGCCCCACCTCAACCTCAACATCCTCCTTGATATTATCACTGTACTGGGCCGACGTGATGTAATACACCTTACTGATAACCGCCGTCTAGTGTCAAACGGTCTCTACACATCTTTCCAGTGATTGGTGGGGGTCTGAGTCCGAATGTTTTTCCTACTGCTAGGCTTCGGACAGAAGTCAGTGAAGAACCATAGCTCATTGTTTTCATTTCCCCCTACACTGGCCTACTTTATTAATTTGTCTTCGTTAAGCTCTCGAGTGTGCACTGTATTGCGTGGACAAGTGTGGCGTGGGCAGAAACAGTAGCAGGCTTGTTTGATGAGGGTGCGGAAAATGCACTGACCTTCAGCAGCAAAACTTCCACCAGGACATACTGTTCAGTGTGTGTGTGTGTATGTGTGAATGTGTGTACGTGCCTGTGTGTATCTACCATGTGTGAGTGTGCTTGCGTGTGTTTGCATGTCTATATAGTGTGAATGTGGATACATGAATGTGTATATTCATGTGAGGATGTGTGTTTGTTCACCCTGGGTGTTGTAAGCGGTGCCTGAGCTGCTCTGTCCCTCTCCCCTGCAGGAGGAGGGCCGTGGCCAGGGCTTTACCGAGGGCTCGTACCAGGGCCAGCAGCTGTTCCGCTGCCAGGATGAGTGCGGGGTCTTCGTGGCTCTGGACAAGCTGGAACTGTGGGAGGATGAGGAGGAGCAGGATGTGGATCTGGAGAGTGACCACGTGGGCCTAGTTGACCCCCGCGACGCAGACTTCCCGCCTCTGGAGCTCAACTCGCGCGTGCTGGTGCAGCTGAGGGACGGCACGGAGCATGGCACTGTCATCTTCTGTGACCTGCTGCCTGGCAACGAGAGCCTGGGGTACTATGTGGGCGTGGACATGGTGAGCGGGCCGCTGTTGCTACGGTTTTGTTTTCTGTTTTCTAGGACAGCACTGGGAAGCGCACAATGCTACCTATCCACATTCCTCCCCAGGCACATGCTAACACACTGTACCCTGTCCCTCCACCCTGCGTTGCTTGGGGGTATAGGCCCATCTTCAGGCTATACTTTTGGTGCCATGCAGCCACTGTCCCACACACTCCTGGGCACCACACAGTGCCAGTGTTGGCACCCGAGAAGAGCCTGCTGGGAAAGCTCTGGGCCACATCAGTAACATTTATTGTTGATCATGCTTTTTGGACAAAAGCGCTATACACGAGTGTGTGCAGGATGT
The DNA here is from genome assembly GCF_036373705.1 of Amia ocellicauda. Lineage (NCBI taxonomy): Eukaryota > Metazoa > Chordata > Actinopteri > Amiiformes > Amiidae > Amia > Amia ocellicauda. Next base: position 16,335,109 of record NC_089858.1, on the reverse strand, counting down.
GGTAATGAAATATGCACATCCTTCAAAATGGCCTTCTTAATAAGGAAATAAAATTATATTTAATTCTCTGTGTACTAAGCAGCCGGGACATGATTGGTTGATGTTCACAAAACACAAGGAGACCAAACAAGTGCATGATTGTTACTAAAACTGCACAGCCCAGATGTTTTTGCTAGATGCATTGGACGGCCAACCTGTCCCTCAGAAACAAGGATCCAAGACAACATCTGGAAATGATACACAGGCCTTTTTCTGGTTTACAAGAACCTAGTTTTATTTGACTCTAGCTGGATTCAGATGAAAGAAAATAGGGGAGGAGATGTGGGGGGGGGATCAAGTCAAAAATTAGTTTTAACGGCATCTGGCTTCTAGATGTGCTGCAGTGGCTGTAGCCAGGAACAAAATGCTGTCTGGCTGTGTGTGAGGTTGACAGGGGTCTGTGTAGGGCAGAGTCTCACAAACGGATACAAGCAGGCAGCGGGGAGTCAGCAGAGGAACAGATGTTTAGGTTGTAGAGCTGATGAGGAACACAGTGGAGTGGAGAGCACCGTCCTGTAAAGCAGTGAGAGCCCGAACTGTCCTCCGTGCTGCACTAGGATAGCTTTCTCCCACTCTCATTAGAGGAGAGACTGGGAAAGAATGGAAAAAACAAAAGCATATGTATATATATACTTCTAAGGAGAGAAAAATAATAGAAAAATAAAAAGAACAGAACTCTGTCACTGGGTGGAGTGGATGAGGTCAGAGCTGAAAATACACAGGCCGGACAATAAGTGCACGTTTGGGAGATAATGACACCCTGCAGCAGTAATAACGCGAGGTGTTGTGCTCTTGCAGGACAAGCCCATCGGCGACTGGGATGGTGTCTTCGACAGCAAGCTGCTGTGTAACTTTGCCAGCGAGGAGCACACTCGCCTTGTTCCCATCGGCGATGTAATGCCAGGTCAGTATACCATCCTCTGCCATTGTTCCTTTACGCGCTACCTTAAACATGCAGGTTATTCTGTGCTGTCAGCCAGGCCAAGGAGCTTGTTGATGTTGTTGTATGAATGGTCTGCACTGTCAGCTGGTCAGCGGCCGTCCTGCCAGAGAAAAGCTCCATTGTCCAGTCGCTTGTTGTTGTTTTCCAGCCTAGAACTTTTGCTACATTGTCCTTCCATTTATGGATTAGTTCTTCTGTGTTTTGACAGGTATGCTCAGGGTGCATGTTATGTAGAAAGGATCCAAATGAAATAGCAGGCTTTTGTGTTTGTTTTTTTAAGCACACTTATAAACTTGTTCTGAAAGTTTAAGAATTACAGACAAGCAGATTCTTCTAATGTCTTTGTTTAAAGTGCATGCAGTGAACTTTTGAAATGGAAGGATTTTTTTTGTACTGATTTGTTTTGTTTCAGATAAATTATATGTGGCGAATGATATATATCTCCCTAAAGCCAAGAACTGAAGGATGGGAGACCATTACATGCATTTATTTTATACTGTAAGAGAATTAAACATGCTCAAACGAGCAATAATAACAACAACAAAAGCAGTGAGGATACAGGGGAGTCTGCGAGGGCTGCTGTGATCTGTGGGTTGAGCAGTGTTTCTTTGTGGATGGTTACAGAGTTCTCCATGCAGGAACAGAGGCTTCCGCAACGCAGCTGTGTGCCAAGAGGCAGCAGCAGCAGCGGTGGAGACAAGTCCATTTCCACCCAGAACAAGCCAAAGACCAAAGGTACAGAGAGAGGGGAAGCGGCAGGGACTGGGGTGTTCACTCGCTCGGTGGCGTTAGGCTATGCAGAGCGGCCCGGCATGCTGTGTGGGTTTAGTTTGAGACGCAGTGCCCAGCCAGACCGTCTGAGGAAATGTTGGGAGGCATGAGTAAGCAAGGCAGAAGGCATGACGCAATCCTGGCCTTGCCTCCTGAGGATGCGTCCATGCAGGATCCTAACCTGCGCCGCTGAGAACAAAAAGCTCTTCTTTTCTTCTGCACAAAGACGTGGCCATGAAGCCCTCCTCCTTCACAGCTTAGGTCATGCTTGTCTGCTATAAGGTGGCCTGCATGCATATATGTGGGAATATGAACTGATGCATAGATTTAAGTTCCACACAGGCATCAGCAGAAGCCACTCTGAGCATGTCTTCTGCCCCTGGATCCATGTGGCCATCTAGTGGTGGTTTTGAGTAAATTACCTGATGGTTAGAGATTCATTCAGGAGGCATGTGTTTTTAAATAGGCAGAAAGGGGGGGGGGGATTACTCCTTGTAAGTATCGACAAGAGTGTTTTGTTAACAAGCTTGATAGTATCTTCAGCTTCTTTTCAGTCTAACTGGTATGCAAGCATGGGGCCTTAACGTGTGACTTCAATGTGGAGAGGAGAAAAAAATAGTTTCTACTCCTACTCCTCCTCCTCCTCCTCCTCCTCCTCCTCCTCCTCCTCCTCCTCCTCCTCTCTCTCTTCTGGCTTAGCCTGACTCTGTATGCTGCCCTGGCATGTGCTGCTATTGCTGGCTGCGCTCGTTTGCTTGGGTCCATAAAGCCTCTCCGTGCCCCAGTGCAACAGAAACACGGCCCTGCGAGGAGCACCGCCGGGGAGGTGTCGGGGGTGTTGCAAGACCGAGCTGTTACTCTCGATTATGTAAAGCACATTGCCAGAATTGAGCAATGCATACTATAAAGGAAAAATATGAATGTGCCCAATCTTAGAAGTGTGTCTGTCTGTCCTTTTTTTTTTTTTTTTTTTTTTTCTGCTTGTTCTTGTGTCACGCTCTTAGATGTACAAAGCTCAGCTCTTTGTCTCCCTCGTCAGTGTCATTCAATCAGTGCACACTGTTGCAAAACAACAACCATATAAACAAATGCATGCTTGTCTTGAAGGAAAGATTAAATGATTTTCGCTCATCACTCTGCACAATCAAGAGATATGCACTATTGTGTTAGTGAAGTCTGTGTTTCTTCATTATATTTAACATGCATTACAGTATTGTAGAAGGAGGTTACGGTTTTGTGCTTAAACACAAGTCGCCTTTGAAGAGTGAGACATTTGAAATGAAAACATGAAATACTGGAATATCTACATATATATACTTGAACTCCTGACTGAAGAATCATAATGGGCACAGCCCCCAACTCTGATCCATTCAGATCTAAAAGAGTCTTCTGGTTTACTTTTTTTTTTTTTTTTTTACATCTATATTTATTTATTTATTTATCATTGAACTTTGTCGTCTGCAGGATTAGGTCCCCAGAGTGGAAATAGAAGCAGGTCTGAGTTTTATTACACTTTAAATGGCAGCTCTGTTGACCAACCACCACAGTCAAAATCTAAAAGCACGTGGTACATTGACGAAGGTAATGCAGGCGGTTGGGCGGGGAACTCTGGGACAAGTCATCTTGATATCAGGGTCCACTGTTACACACCATATCATGTACACTGGCATTTTGGATCTAATTTATTTAGGTAAATTATATATGGATTCTTCAGATTTCTCTTACAGTAAATGTATGTAAAAAATATATTAAAATATTAACAAAATAATGCTATCATCTATTGCTTTTACCAGTGTCTTTGGACAGGCTTGCACTGGAATTGTGACAATCTATTCCGAGTGATGCAACGCACACCCCTGATAACAAGATCCTTTGTTGAGAGTTCTGTTCCATTCTCCTATCCGGCCCTTCATACGCATGTGTGCATGTCTGCACTGTATCAGATCGCCAGAGGCTTTTAATCATGCTCGTAGAGCACCCTTTTATTCCACATGAAATGGCTGATGTCTGCTGAGCACTGAGCTGAAGCATTGGGTTTAGCACTGGCTATTGGACTCCAGTAGTTAATTTGCCTTTGCAGTTACCATGTTCTTAAAGTGGTATTGCATGGGAAACTATATTGTATTAATTATAATATAAAAAATGATATTTGCAATTTCTGAATATCCATTATACCTAAGGATAAAAACTTAGTGTTGACCAGCTTTGTTTCCTTTCTTCTTCTTCTTCTCTTGCATTCTTTATTCATGATGTATTAAAATTTCACCTGATTCAGTTACTTGTTTATTGACTTTGCATGTACCGGCCTGTGACAGCCTGTTCTATTCAGCATGGTGCATTGTTAAAAGCCTTATTATGTGCTGTGTGTAAAGAGCAGCAGTGTGAACTCTGACCTGGCTGATACAGTCGCTGTGTGGATGGAGGCAGTCCCTGAATGTGATGTCTGCGTACTAATCCTACAGTGTTGTCTACAGCAGTGGTTCTTAATCCTGGTCCTGGGAACCCAATGTCCTGCTGGTTTTTGTTCTCTCAGTTCCTTAATTGAACTTATAATTGGCCTAATCAGAATTTTAAACCATTAGAAATTTCAGGTTAAATATAAAAATATATAAGTCAGCCAAATTCTCAATCATTTTCCAAGTCAAATAAAGCAAATTATTAGTTCAATTAAGGTTTCAGTTAATTAACTGAGGGTTCAGTTGGATGCAAAACCAGCAGGACAGTGGATCCCCAGGACCAGGATTGGGAACCACTGGTCTAAAGTATAGCTGGGGTATGTGCTGGTATTGGAAAAGGTTTTGGTTCCGGTGTCTGACTGTGAAGGTGACTGAGGAAGGTCAGGGCCCTGCTGATGTGGCCCAGGTCCTATTGCCTTCCCAGCAGGCACTGCTTGGGTGCATGCTGTCGCTGTGCGGTGTCTGGGAGCATTTGTGGGACAGTGGCTGCATGTCACTGCAGGGAGAGCCTGCTGGAGCATGGAGATGGGCCTACACCCCCGTCTACTGCAGGGCAGGGGGCAGTGCGTTAGCGTGTGCCTGGGAAGGCCTGTGGATAGGTAGCATAGTGTGCTTCCCAATGCTGTCCTTGTACCAAGTGCACATCTGTCCAAAAAGCAGAATAAGAATCCCAGGAGCTTTGAAACTCAAGATGTTTAAGTATTTCAGGGAGTTGAATATTTTGGAGACGTGTTTTCCATCTGTGATTATTGTGCCACACTGTTAGTGTGCGGGCTGTGAAAAACACTCTGACCACTGCCTCCCCCATCTCCACACATGCTCTGGCCTGGCCCAGTCTGTTCCCGTTCCGGAGAACCCTGTGCTTGTGTGGGCCCTTGGTAATTGTCCGTCTCCTTCTTTTGATATATTTTGTTTTGTTGATGTCAGATCTGCATCAGTATTATTGAAATTGTTCATGTTTCACAATGAATGTCCCTGTAAGACAGGGAAGTTCTCTGAAATCATGCAATCGAAAAGCAATTGTCCTGTATACAGTTAGGTTAATTTTACTGGAGAAGTAAATGGAGAAGTAAAAAAGGCAAACAAACCAATAAAGAAAAAAACACGGGAAAAATGAACAACCACACCTAATCAAGTGGCTGGTCTGTAGAGTCATATGTAATTGAATGTCTTTTAGAATTAAATACTTTTTAGCTCTGACAAAAACCACCAGGTAACACCCTGCTTGACAACTCTTTTGAGGAGCAGCCTGTTCTGAAGGAAAACTAAAATACAAATCTGTATGAAGAAATACTCCAGTTCTATTGGCAATCCTTCCCCTTCCTACAATACTAAAAATATAACCATGAATATGAGCCTGTGGCATTTCTGATTATGGCCAGATAGCAGACAATATGTTTTAATTGATTAGAGAAGTTGAATACTTTTAAAATGACATATTTGCCATGTGTTTATTTATGTATTTTCTTTTTCACACATCAATACAGTGCTTGTGCTATGACATGTAAATAGACTTTAATGTTTTGATGATGTTTATATTGATAAAACACACTTGCTCCAAGCCTTTCAGAGTTGAGCTTTGAAAAGTGTCTGTTTTTGTCTTCCTGTTTCCTGTTGATGGCAACCACAGTCGGGGAGGACCCTGCCAAATCGCTCACGGACACGCCGCCAGATTTCAACCAATCGTCTCCTCCCTCTCGGGCTCCACCCACCCCAACACTGTCCAATGATAACAAGTTCCACTCGCTGCCCTACAACCTGACCAAGAAGAGCGGGCCCAATGGCAGCATGAGTCACAGCCCGCTGTCGCTGTCCGTTCAGTCAGTCATGGTGGACCTCCATGAGCCGCTCCCCCTCTCCACACCCCCCCGCAACCAGTACGGCCTGGAGGTGGGCTCCCTGGTGGAGGTGGAGGTGAAGGAGAACCCGCCCCTGTGTGGGGTGATCCGCTGGGTGGGGACGCCCCCTGGGCTGACTGAGCCCCTCGCTGGGCTGGAGCTGGTGAGTACAGCTCGAGAGGCAGGACTGCGCTGCTACAACACCACTCTTCTGTTGTCCATTGTCAAAACCAAGGGCTTTTGTAGTTCTCTGTCTAGTTTACATTTGGCTCGACAGAAACTCCACTGTAGTGCTCAGAGATGAAGGGGAGTCCCATATGGCGGAGTGGTCTGGAAGATTACAGATGGGGGTGCTGTGGCGAGGAGCTGCTTATACTCACAGTTTCGCTGTCTTTCAGGAGGAGGAGTGTGCCGGCTGCACAGATGGCACCTTCAAGGGCACCCGCTACTTCACCTGTCCGGCCAAGAAAGCGCTCTTTGTCAAGCTGAAGTGTTGCCGGCCGGACTCCCGCTTCCCCTCACTGCACCACTCCTCCAACCCCATCGAACGCTGCAACTCCATAGGTAAACCGGCCACCAGCCACCGCAGCCACCGTGCACCTGCCATTCAGAGTCCCAGGGCTGGACCGGGGCCTTTCCACTACGCCAGATTACACAACCGCAAAGATCAGGAATGTGTGATGAAATTTGTCTATGAGCTGTGCCTTACAGCGTTCGCTTGTCTGCTCTGTAGGTGTGTTGATTATTGCTGGGCTGTGCTCTGGATTATCTCTTGGTAGTGCCGAGTTTGTATATATGTGTGTGTGTGTGTGTATATATATATATATATATATATATATATATATATATACACACACATACAGTACTGTACAAAAGTTTTAGGCAGGTGTGGAAAAAATGCTGTAAAGTAAAAATGCTTTCAAAAATAGACATGTTAATAGATTATATTGATCAATTAACTAAATGCAAAGTGAGTGAACAGAAGAAAAATCTACATCAAATCAATATTTGGTGTGACCACCCTTTGCCCAAAACAGCATCAATTCTTCTAGGTAGACTTGCACACAGTTTTTGAAGGAACTCGACAGGTAGGTTGGCCCAAACATCTTGGAGAACTAACCACAGTTCTTCTGTGGGGGCCAAACCATCACTTCCAGGGCTCCTTTTTCTTATTTACTCTAGTTCTTAATGACTTCATTGTATGTGTGGGGTCATGGTCATGCTGCAGAATACATTTGGGGCCAATCAGATGCCTCCCTGATGGTATTGCATGATGGATAAGTATCTGCCTGTACTTCTCAACATTGAGGAGACCATTAATTCTGACCAAATCCACAACTCCATTTGCAGAATTGCAGCCCCAAACTTGTAAGGAACCTCCACCATGCTTCACTCTTGCCTGCAGACACTCATTCGTGTACCGCTCTCCAGCCCTTCGAACAAACTGCCTTCTGCTACAGCCAAATATTTCACATTTTGACTCCTCAGTCAAGAGCACCTGCTGCCATTTTTCTGCACCCCAGTTCCTGTGTTTTCATGCATAGTTGAATCTCTTGGCCTTGTTGCCACGTCGGACCAGACTTCTCCGGACAGTAGATGGGTGTACCAGGGTCCCACTGTCTTCTGCCAATTCTGAGCTGATGGCACTGCTGGACATCTTCCAATTGCGAAGGGAAGTAAGCACGATGTGTCTTTCATCTGCTGCAGTAAGTTTCCTTGTCTGACCACTGTATCTACGGTCCTCAGCGTTGCCCATTTCTTTGTGCTTCTTCAGAAGAGCTTGGACAGCACATCTGGAAACCCCTGTCTGCCTTGAAATGTCTACCTGGGAGAGACCTTGCTGATGCAGTAGAACTACCTTGTGTCTTGTTGCTGTGCTCAGTCTTGCCATGGTGTTTGACTTTTGACAGTAAATTGTCTTCAGCAACCTCACCTTGTTAGCTGAGTTTGGCTGTTCGTCATCCAGTTTTATTCCTCCTACACAGCTGTTTCTGTTTCAGTTAATGATTGTGTTTCAACCTACATATTGAATTGATGATCATTAGCACCTGTCTGTTATAATTTAATCATACACCTGACTCTATGCCTACAAAATCCCTGACTTTGTTCAAGTGCACCTAGAAGAATTGATGCTGTTTTGAAGGCAAAGGGTGGTCACACCAAATATGGGTTTGATGTAGATTTTTCTTCTGTTCACTTTCTTTGCATTTAGTTAACTGATAATTATAGTCTATTAACATGTCTATTTTTGAAAGCATTCTTACTTTATATCATTTTTTCACACCTGCCTGAAACTTTTGCACAGTACTGTATACAGTTATATCCATAAATATTTGGACAGTGACACAATTGTCATCCTTTTGGCTCTGTATGCCACCCAAATGGATTTGAAAGGAAACAAGATTTAAGTGTAGACTTACATCTTTAATATGAGGGTAGTTACATCCAAATTGGGTGAACGGTGTAGGAATTACACCCATTTTTATATGTGGTCCCCCCAAGTTTAGGGGCTCAGAAGTATTTGGACAAACTAACATAATCATTAATTAAATTGTGAGTTTCAATACTTGGTTGCAAATCCTTTGTAGTCAATGACTGCCTGAAGTCTGGCACCCATGCTGGGTTTCTTCCCTGGTGATGCTCTGCCAGGCCTGTACTGCAGCTGTCTTTAGTTCCTGCTTGTTCTTGGGGCATTTTGCCTTCAGTTTTGCCTTAGAAATCAAAACAAACCAATCAGAGAGATAGCAAACATTAGGTGTTGCCAAATCAACTATTTGGTACATTCTTAAAAGAGAGAACGCACTGAGGAGCTGAGGAACACAAAAAGGCCCGGAAGAACAACTGTGGTGGATGACAGAATAATTATTTCCCTGGTGAAGAAAAACCCCTTCACAACAGTTGGCCAGATGAAGAACACCCTCCAGGAGGTAGGTGTATCTGTGTCAAAGTCAACAATCAAGAGAGGTCTTCACCAGAGTAAATACAGAGGGTTTACCACAAGATGGAAACAGGAAACAGGAAGACCAGATTAGAGTTTGCCAAAAATCATCTATAGAACCCTGTACAGTTCTGGAACAGCATCCTATGGACAGATGAGACAAAGATCAGCTTGTAGCAGAATGATGGGAAGAGAAGAGTATGGAGAAGGGAAGGAACTGATCATGATCCGAAGTATACCACCTCATCTGTGAAGCATGGTGGAGGTAGTGTTATGGCATGGGCAAGTATGGCTGCCAAGGGAACTGGTTCCTTGTATTTATTGATGATGTGTCTGCTGACAAAAGCAGCAGGATGAATTCTGAAGTATTTAGGTCTATATTATCTGCTCAGATTCAGCCAAATGCTTCAAAACTCATTGGACGGCGCTTCACAGTACAGATGGACAATGACCTGAAGCATACTGCGAAAGCAACCCAAGACTTTTTTAAGGTGAAGAAGTGGAATGTTCTGCAATGGCCAAGTCAGTCACCTGATCTGAATTCAATTGAACATGTATTTCACTTGCAGAATGCAAAACTGAAGGCAAAACACCCCAAGAACAAGCAGGAAGTAAAGACAGCTCCAGTATATACAGACGTGCTCAAATTTGTTGGTACCCTTACAGGTCATTGAAATAATGCTTCATTCCTCCTGAAAAGTGATGAAATTAAAAGCTATTGCATCATGTATACTTGCATGCCTTTGGTATGTCATAGAATAAAGCAAAGAAGCTGTGAAAAGAGATGAATTATTGCTCATTCTACAAAGATATTCTAAAATGGCCTGGACACATTTGTTGGTACTCCTTAGAAAAGATCATAAATAATTGGATAATAGTGATATTCCAAACTAATTAGTTTCTTTAATTAGTATCATACATGTCTCCAATCTTGTAATCAGTCATTCAGCCTATTTAAATGGAGGAAAGTAGTCACTGTGCTGTTTGGTATCATTGTGTGCCGTACTGCCTAGTGTCAGAAAGCTCTGTCTCAGTCACAGGTCATGGGTCTAGAGGTCTTCACGGGTCCACCCGAACCCGAGGACCCGGAACCCGACCCGGGACCCGACCCGGGACCCGTACGAGTTCGGGTCCATATTTTAAATGGTCAGTCCGGCTCAGGTCCCATTCTTGTACTTCGGGTCCCGGGTCTGTTTAACGTTGTGTGTATTACCCGAGTGACACAATGACTTTACCAATTGACGATTGGCTCTTTTATTTAGAAGGCGGGACTTATTCCACCATATCGGTGGTTGACAGATGACGTAAACCGAAGTGCATTATTGGCGTTGGCGTGATTTTTTAGATATCGTGGTTGGACTTTGTTTGCTTTGTAAATCTAAAATCTATGGCAGACACGTCTCAGAGAACACAGATCACAGCAAATAAGTAATGCTAACATCAGCGGTCTTGGCACTGAACGAGCAGTCGTTATTATAGTTCAAAAGGGCAAACAGTGGAAGATATCTTATTATGTGAGAAACAAAAAAAACTGCAAAGCTTCAAAGTCGCATTTGTCATCCGCCACCGTGACAGCAAGTGGACTTTTGAAGCTGAAATAATGAGTGGATTATACGCGCTTTCAATCAGTGAGAGAGGAACAACATGGATATTATTTTACAAACTTTCTTGGCAAGGAGGACGGACTGTATCCGTCACGGTCAGGTACAGGAGAGAAGCTACTAACGTTACATTAGGTAAGACACAAAGTTTTAGTTTCACAACTTGTAAATTAACTTGTTAATAGCGATTATCTGTGGGATCTGTGCTGATCGGGTTCAATCGGGTCTGTGTATCCTGGCCGGGTCCGTGTCCAGATTTCAAATAATAGACGGGTCTGGGTCGGTTCCAGATAGCACATTTCTGGGTCTCTTTGGGTTCGGGCACACATTTTTGGACCCGTGAAGACCTCTACATGGGTCCTCCAACAGGATAATGACCCAAAACACACAGCTAAAAGCACCCAACAATGGATAAGAACAAAACATTGGACTGTTCTGAAGTGGCGTTCTATGAGTCCTGATCTAAATCCTATCGAACATCTATGGAAAGAGCTGAAACTTGCAGTCTAGAGAAGGCACCCATCAAATCTGAGACAGCTGGAGCAGTTTGCTCAGGAGGAGTCGGCCAAACTACCTGTTAACAGGTGCAGAAGTCTCATTGAGAGCTACAGAAAACATTTGATTGCAGTGATTGCCTCTAAAGGTTGTGCAACAAAATATTAGGTTGAGGGTCCCATCATTTTTGTCCATGCCATTTTCATTTGTTTTATTATTTTACAATATTATGTTGAAAAACAAAATCAAAAGCAAAGTCTGATTTCTATTAAATATGGAATAAACAATGTTGGATGCCAATTACTTTTGTCAGTTTCAAGTTATTTCAGAGGAAATTGTGCAGTTTTATGTGGAGGGGTAACAACAAATTTGAGCATGTCTATATATACAGACACAGCCTGTATCAGAACTGTGCCTGGTGTGAAAGAGCAGTGCCGCCAGCCCACAGACAGTGTGAGTGCAGAGGTGGGGGTGTGTGTGTGTGTGTGTGTTGGGGGGGATTCTTTCTGTGAAGACGGAAAGGCTGTGCTGAGTTTCTGTGCTTTCCCTCCACAGCATTCGGGGGGTATCTGAGTGAAGTGGTGCAGGAGAACACACCCCCCCGCACAGAGAATGATGGGCTGGAGGTCATGATGGGCAAGAAGAAGGGCATCCAGGGCCACTACAACTCCTGCTACCTAGACTCCACGCTCTTCTGGTGAGCCTGGCAAAAGTGGGCCAAGGTGCAGCTTAGCCAAGGGCAATGAGTTCGACACAGTGTGGGGATGACCACTCTCATTCACCTGGCAGCCATAGCCATATAAGCATGGGGTCAAGTTAATGCATTATTAAATTACTTAATTAGTCAATTAATTAATCACAAATGGAAAATTGACTCCTGCCCCCCCCCCACCACCAAAGGGACCAGTCCCAGGCCATGCTTCCAATGGGAAGCCCTGCTGTGGGTCATCATTCAGAGCAATCGTTATGTGAATGTCGTTAGGGCTTTGCTATCTGTGAATTGATTGCACTTAATCAATAATCATGTTAATCAGGAATTGATAAGAGGCTCAGCGTGCATATTGACCTCTCTAGAGGGTGCTGCAGTAGTGTTGAGCTTGTGGGAGGCTAGGGCTTGGCTGTGTATGCACACACACGCACACATACTCGCACAACCTCACAGGGAAGGTCTGCTGCAGCTCCCAGAGCGCTCTCCCTGATCACCTGCTGGTGTCGCCCCCCGCAGCCTATTTGCCTTCAGCTCGGTTCTGGACACTGTGCTGCTGAGGCCGCGGGCCAAAACTGATGTGGAGTATTACAGAGAGACCCAGGAGCTGCTGCGCACCGAGATCGTCAACCCCCTGCGCATGTGAGTGTCACACCTGGGCACCGCCAGGCGCTCGCAAAACCTGCCCTTCCCCTCTGAACACTCCTCCACGCCAGACTAAGACTTCACTGGCCTGGCTACTACATTCATTCAGTGTGTTCTTTCTATTTTTCCTACTATTTAAATTATTATTAGTAACAATAATATTTTTTCAAAACATTGTTTTGCTTTCTAAATGTGCAATATTGTTTAAAGTGGCATGGGGGCAACCCTGGACTGTCAGGATTCTGAGTAAGGTCAGACCAATGTCATCCATGGCTTTAGTCATCCAAAATAAAATCCCAAACCCACACCATTGATCCCTCTGGTGTGAGGTCACTTAACTCTAAGCTCTAAATCGAAATGTTCTAGTAGTATTTTTCTATTGCATTATATTGTATTGTATACTGTATACATTGTTTTTATATATACACACACATATATAAAAAAACAACAACAACAACTATACACTATATGTACTGTTGGTCCTAGTAATTCATGTTTATTATAGTTCAGATTGACATAGCATTTATGCATCATTGTGTGATTACACTGGGATAAAGGCATCACCCATATGCCTGTGTATTTGTTGACTGTACTAACTGTTGTGCATGGCCACTGTGTGCCGGCGTTCCTCCCGTCCTCAGACACGGTTACGTGTGCGCAACCAAGGTGATGAAGCTCCGCAGGATCCTGGAGAAAGTGGAGGCAGCATCTGGCTTCACCTCCGAAGAGAAAGGTGTGTAGTGCCTGTGCCCGTTTTGTGCTCAAGGAAATTTTGCTTTTCCAGATTTATTTTGTCAATTTTTTTAAATATATAAATTATTAAAAACACCTATGTTTCTGGTCTCTTGCGCAGATCCGGAGGAGTTTCTCAATATTTTGTTCCATCACATTCTGAGAGTCGACCCGCTGCTGAAACTGAGGTAGGCCTCTGTAGTGTGTCTCCCTCGTGCTCATCTTAGAGGTGTTGGGCACGGTCATAGGTCAGTACAAATATACTGGGTTACAATGACTTCATTGGAACATAAAAAAACAAGAAGCAGGACTTTCATACAGACACAGACTTACACACAGAAACGCACACTAGCATGCAGATTCACACATGCATACATGCACTGGTCGGTGCCAAGAGATGTGAATGCCCACGCTCCCCTGTGCTCTTTGCTGTGTGTAGGTCAGCAGGCCAGAAGGTGCAGGACTGCTACTTTTACCAGATCTTCATGGACAAGAATGAGAAGGTGGGCGTTCCCACGAGCCAGCAGCTGCTTGAGTGGTCCTTCATCACCAGTGATCTCAAATTCGCAGAGGTACGGAAGTGGGCTTCCCTCGCTGTGAGCCGTTCACATACAGTCTTGCTTGATTTCACAGTTCAGCAATCAGAGACGGTGCAAATGTTATTTTGTGTTTAATTGTAATTTCCGCATCCAGACCCCTTCCTGATTTTTAAGAATATTCTGTTGGCTCCTCTCCAGGCTCCATGCTGCCTTATCATTCAGATGCCTCGGTTTGGGAAAGACTTCAAGATGTTCAACAAAATTTTCCCGTCCCTAGATCTAGACATCACGGATTTACTTGAAGACAGTGAGTATGAACCTCCCATCCACACAGGTGTGCTCTGGGTGTGTCCACGTGGGCCTGCCTGGCAGCCTGGCCGATGCCCGGTGGCTGTGGTGATGGTGGCGTGGCCGTGGTGTGACGGGGGCGCTCTTGTCTTTGCAGCTCCCCGCGAGTGCCGGATCTGCGGGGGCCTGGCCTTCTTCGAGTGCCGGGAGTGCTACGAGGATGCCGATATCACCGCCGGCAAGATCAAGCAGTTCTGTGAGAAGTGCAACACACAGGTGAGTGCAACACTCGAACACCGCCCACCTGAGGTGTATATCCGTTCTTATGGATACAATATAACCGCGTCAAACAGTCCTGTGTGGCGCCTCTTAAGGGTTCCCCTGCATTCTTTCATGATAGATGTGAAACACTGAGGTTTGTACCGAGCCTGTAATTTGAACAGTGTGCACCACTTCCTTTTGGGAGAAATGCCACTGCTGCAGGAAAACCCAGAATTACTATAGGGTTAACTTTTTATAACCAGGTTGTAATAACAGGGATGTCCACTAGGTGGCAACATATCATAAGAAATTCTTTTTTTTTTGTGGTAATCTGTAAGATTCTGTTTTTGTTACAAATCACTTCAATTGAGCAACTGTATGTTTGTTTATTAAAGTGATTTCAGCCAGTTAAGCGCATTGTCAATTCAGAGCTCTGTAACTTGAACTTAAGAAGGATATAATAAACAACAAATAGTTTGCCAAACTTCACGTACAGCACCTTCAGTGATCCACTTGTGCACTAGACCATGTTGGTATATTCTCCTGCTGTAAGCCTGGTGAGGTTTTATTAATGCTGTTTTTCTTAAAGTACTGCTTAATTAAGATTTAACTCCCACTTCAGTCTCAAGTGTCAGTCAGTCAGTCAGTCGATGCTCCCAGAGAACCCAGATCTGCTTAGTCCCACAGTAGTCTTGTGCAGCTCTAGCTGGGGCTTCTGACCGCCTGCCTCTCTGTGCCCTGACAGGTGCACCTCCACCCCAAGAGGAAGCCGCACCGGCAGGGCAAGCTGTCCGTGCCCAAGGAGCTACAGGAGAGCGGCTGGCGCCAGGGCGGCTTCCCCCGGCAGAGGATGGAGCTGTTTGCGGTGCTGTGCATCGAGACCAGTCACTATGTGGCCTTCGTCAAGTACGGTGCAGCGGACTCGGCCTGGCTGTTCTTCGACAGCATGGCTGACCGTGATGGTAAGACCGTGTCTGTGTGTGTGTCAGGCAGAGACTATTGCAACTGTGCAATTTATATTTATATTATATTTAATGATCTGAATTAATGTCCACTATGTATAATAATCTCTCCTCTCTCCTCTCTCCTCTCTCTCTCTCTCTGCCAGGGGGTCAGAATGGCTTTAACATCCCCCAGGTGACACCCTGCCCAGAGGTGGGCGCGTACCTGAAGATGAGCCCTGAGGAGCTCCACGCTCTCGACCCCAAGAGCATCCAGGGCTTTGCGCGCCGGCTGCTCTGTGACGCCTACATGTGCATGTATCAGAGCCCCACCATGAGCCTGTACAAGTAGAGCACACTGCTTCTGGGCCAACACCCAGGAAACCTGCCCTCGCTTCCAGGGGGGTCAAAGTCACGGACCGCACAAGCGCTTGCAAGTGCTTCCGCCCAACATGGCGCAATAGACTACGCAAAGACAAAAGAGAAACTCAAAACGCCGCATATTGCCCTGCGCATCCTGCTCCACTGGTGTTTCTTGTCTGTATCAGTGTTGAACTGCTGAAAACTCAACCCGTAGAATTTGTCAGATATGAGCAGCGTGTGTGTGGGAGCATAGGCAAGCGGCTTTCCTGCTGACAGCTGTGTGTACAGCAGAGCCCCAGAGCGGGAGCGACAGAGGGCAAGCGGTGGGTTTGTTGGGGTTGACCACATTTCTTGAACACAAATGACCTAAAGGGAGATTAAAGTCCTGTCTGCCGGTGTGTTGGTTTAAAGGTGTTCGTTGGTTAGTTTTTGGAAGCGGAAGGCCCATAAACAACGACTAATAAATAACCGTAAAATAATCCTTTGTATTGTCTAACGCCAGCAGAAGGCAGTGTGGTGCTGTCCAGGTGTGGCACATCTGTCTGGCCAGCCAGCAGTGGGTGCTGTTTTTAAAATGTGGAGTCATTGGAAATGGCAGCTTGGCTAGAGGAGCAGGCGCACTCTGTGTTTGTGTCGACTGTCCTGTTCAGAACAACAATAGGGAACAGTAAATTAAATTAATCTAGTAAGATACTATTGAGAGAAATAGCATCACTAATAGGAACATACATGAGGGTAGATTTTGTTACAAATTACCCCCACACGTATATAATTTATTTACTGTGTACAAGAGTAACTCCATCCAGCCTGGAAAGGTGAAAAATAAAACTTACTAAAGCCTTCAGACTGCAGTCATGGGAACTTACACCAGACTAGTCTCAATGTCTGATTCTTACTTGTTCAGTGCCTGTACACTAACATCGATGGTGATTCTATAGGACCATGGGAACCATCTGTTCTCTATTAGACTGCAGTTTGATCGGTACCGGAAGGTTTGGACGAGATCTGAGAAACTGAAAAGGGTTTATCTGAGAGCTGCGGTTCTGCTTTACCCGTTCTCTGTCTCGCAGAGGAATATGTCCATTCACAGACACGGCTCCACGAGAGACTAGTTGCAGTGCAGCAGATACGCAGTTTAAAATGACTTTTGGCAATAAAATGGTTACCGTGGCACTAACATCACAATCAAATTAAGGACGTAACAATAACATTATATTAAGGGAATCGATGTAAACAAGTAAACAACTCGGGCCAAAGTATGAGGCTTAATTAATGTGCTGGAATATAATTATACAGAGTGCATTCTTCCTTGATAAATACCGTCTTAAACTACACTGAAGTGGAGGGTGATTCTCAGCAGAGCGTATAGCGCCAAAAACAGGAAATGCCTCTTGGTGTTTGTGATTATTTGCCACATTTTAAAGTTGACTTCTGGAGCCTCAAACCCCTTTTTTTTCTGTGAAACGCAGTCGCACACAGAAACCCACAGTAGCCCAAGTGCTGGCCGATAATGGTAGATATAAATCATTTTTTGACAGTGAAGTTAAGACTGTTTGTTTTTCGCTGCTTACAATGTAGTTTCACGGGGACTTTCCTTTTAGCGCCGATTAGTTCTGAGTAAGGGTATGAAGAGGAGTGCAATCAGTCATTTATGCCTGAGCTCTGTTCTAGGCCTTATGAAGTAATGCGGAGGTCTGCACGGGGTTTATTGTTGCGGGGTTTAAGCAAGCAGTTTAGAGCGGGGAAAATAAACAGGCCTCCGACGGAACACCAATAACTGTGAATCGCATTAGTGTGGTTTTCTTTCTTTTGTTTTTTGTTTTGTTTAAATACTGAAAAATAAAATAAAGTTGGATTGAAGTTGTGTGTAGAAGGCGTGTGGTGGCGGTGCGAATGGAGCAGAGATGGCCGTCCCCGGGCTCGAATCACCCCCCACCCCGAGCCCCTGCTTCCTCCAGCGTGATGTCATTGTGTAAACCAGTTTATTACTGTGCAAAGAACTGTGTAGCATCGTGTTCCTCACCTGTAAATACAGCCAACGGACTGTGGTCTCACAGCATCTGGAGAGGACACAGAGGCATGCGTCTTGTATATCTGTACAAAAACAAAAATAATAAATAAATAACAAAACACACAAAAATAGATTGTGCCTTGTTAATTTCCATGTCTCCTGCTGCTCCGTCCTGGTGAATGTTGACTTAAGTAAAGCTCCATTTTTGAAAGATAAATATTTCTGATGCTCGTCGCACAGCCTGGAGACACCTGCCTGAACGCTGCTCTGAGACCTGACAGGCTTGACAGCGCTCTCCCAGGTATCTCTGTTCTTTCCCAACTCCAGGCTAAAGCGGTGGCCGGCAAACCTGTCACACCCGATACGTCTCATTAGCATAGAGTCACTGCAGGAGAGAGGAGTAAAAAACCACTTGCTAATTCTGCCCTTTGACCCCTGAGAACCTCAAGAGCCAGTGCGGTAGGAGGACAGATGGGCTTCCCCCAGAGGCAGGGTGATAAGCGCCTGGAAGTCCATGAGATATCAATCAGGAGCTCGACTCGTGGAAAGTTCATGCTGGTAAACATTAAAAGTTTTTTTTTTGTTATCTTTTTAATCCTTTATAAGTACATCAGATCTTAATTGTAGTCGGCTGTGATTGGTGGTAACATGAAACGACGACAAATGCGAGGGTATAAATCAGGTTCTCAACCCTGGGGTCGTGACCTCATTGGGGGGGGGCACCATAAAGAAATGAGCTCACAATGTAAGGGTGATTTTTGTTTATCATGTGTTTTTTGTTGTTGTTCTTGTAAATATAAAACAAGTTCAAATGTTTTTTAATTGAAAGTATAAACAGCATTAACATGCATTGTAGTGCAATATCTATGATTAACACATCGATCTTGTCTCTGAAGCTGTTTAGGGTTGGAGAAAAATGTGCCGGTGTTTAAATGGGTTCTGGCCCAGTGAAAGGTTGGGATGCCCTGGTAGAAAAGCGGACACGTGCTGCTGGTTCACTTGGCAGCAGTGCCCAGGGGACCCGGTGCTGCTGATCAGAGTATCCCCAGGACCTGTGTGTTTGCCCATAACGATTCCGGAGGTGAATGCACAACACAACTGCTAATTTAACAATTCACACATGCACACAAGTGGCTCGCCGTAATGTAACCAATATAACACGTCAGGAGCTGCGATTGGTTTTCAGCAATTAGTACACCGAGTGAGTTCTCCCCCTAATGTGGCGCTTTACACACCGCAGTCAATGGCCTTTTATATTTCCGCAGGCATTCAACTAAACTCAAAACAAAGGCGTCTATTGACTTGGAGGTGCTGTGTGTAAATGTGTGGAGGGCCCTTTCTTATGGCAGTTCAGCGCCAGCGAACAAAAGCCTGGACATGCCGTTCCAGCACACACACCACACGACAGCGCTCCCTCACCGGAGGAACTTGTTTTAGACCCACAGCCTTCACAGCTACTGCTCCCCACACCCCCCACCAGAGTGCCGGAGAGGAGGGATGGCAGACTCAGTAAATAAATATGAAATGAATCCTCATAATTCATACTCACAAATAATATTTTTTGTAAGAACACCGCAAAAATTAATACCAACAGAAAGCTTGCTGTGTTGTTTTCGTGTGATTTATATCTAATGAAATTATCCCAGTTGTTCTCCAGCGTTATTTAAAACACGAACGTCATGAAAGCATTACCCCATCACTGAATCACTTTTACAGACTTATAAACACAAATATAAAATGTATTTTTAGAGCTGCATTACTCCATTATTGCTGTAAATAATCATGCATGCACACCCCTACCTCCTCCCTTTATATCATAAATAAATATAAAATGATTTTGCATTATTGATCAGGGATTCTCAGCTTGGGTCCAGGATATTTGATCCAGCCCTGCATCCCAAGACCTCGTTTTGAAATGGACACTGCTTTACATACCCAAGGCCTCGTCTGTACTGAAGTCTAGGGTGTGATACATTTGCAGACACACAGAACAGCAGTGTAGGGTGGCGAACGTCAGTCATATAGAAGCACGAGACTGCTGTGGCTCCCCAAGGACGGTAGCTGTCAGGCCCTGGAGTAAACAATCGGAGAAGTCCCCTAGCACAGCTTTAGCACTTTTAGGTACAAGGCTCTGTAACCCTGCCTTTCCCAGCTCCGGCAGTGACA
The DNA here is from genome assembly GCF_036373705.1 of Amia ocellicauda. NCBI lineage: Eukaryota > Metazoa > Chordata > Actinopteri > Amiiformes > Amiidae > Amia > Amia ocellicauda. The sequence goes on along the minus strand of NC_089858.1, from coordinate 16,315,376 downwards.
GTGTGGGTGGCAGGGTCACAGCCTGTCATGGTTGTGGGTTTGGTGGGGGGGAGAGAATTGGGCAGGCATGCATGTTTATTTACAGCAATAATAGAGTAATGCCAGCTCTTAAAACAACAACAAGGAAAACATGTTTCATAATTCCCCAGTTGGGATCTATAATGCGAAACCCAGCGGAATACAGAATTATTCACAAATACTAAAATGTGTCCATCAGCTCCAGATGGGAAATCCTGTTCTTACAGGAGTTTAATTCATAATTATATGTTTATTGTTTATTTATTTTAATCAATGCTTCACTGACTCTGGTGATCTTTGGTACAAACAGACACATTCTGAACAAGTCTGTCTGTCGAACTATGGCATAGTCATTCAAATTCAATTAAACCTGTGCGTGAAATGCATGCATGCAAAATTCAAAATGCTTTAAATGCATTCTAGAGATCAAACCAGCCTGGCTGGAAACACACGGTCCTGGGGGCCCAGCTCTGGGCTGCATGTAATTTACCACGGTACAGACTGTGGTAAAACTGTTGTACAGGGGGGAGCCTGGCCTCTGTGTAGCTCCGTTGCCAGCAGTGCAGGAGTTTTCGGTGTTTATCACAAATACAAACGAGCCCGGAAAGGTCCATCTGCTTTGATTTTATTTAGCAATTCCCCCAGGGGTTTTGAGCTGGAGTGAGAATAACAATACTTCAGCCCATCTGCTCGTGTAGTATCAGCCCCAGCTAAATTATCACATGCTAGGAGCGGCTGGCATATGTTGTGGCATAAAGCTACAAGAAGGCATTGTGAGCCAGCTGTTGTGTTGACAAATACTTATCTGGCAGTCATTAAGTCAGCTTGGTAAGCTGGTTTAAAGTTTTACTAAAACTAAATGTATATAAGAAAATAAAGAAAGGAAGGGAAAAAAGTCATTAGTATGAGGGGATAAAAGGAAGTCTGATATCAATACACATTTTTATTCTTTAGTAACCTGCAGAGCATCCTTCTCCATAGCTGAAGGATTTGCAAAATCGTATAAATGTAAAGAACGTCAATTGTAATTTTACAACGCACAGTCCACATTAAAACACAAGGAGCAGCTGTGTACATGCAGACAACGCATAAATTGTTTCGGGAAACTTTGTGACATGGGAGGATTGCGTCTACAAGCTCGCCATGCCACGCGTTAATGACAGGGTAGCTCTTATAAGGGCTTATATTAAAGCCAATCAAATAATTAACAGATCTGTTTGATGAACTGGACCCAGGCCTGTATTCCCCAAGGCCCTGGTTATGTGGTGTCTGTGTGGGTGTTATAAATAGACAACATTACACGAGACTTCTCAGCGTAATTAAGGGACACATCAAGAGACGCTCACTGTGGACTCCCCAGCAGAACAAAGCAACCAGTGTGTTTGTGCATCAATTACTATTTTTTTTATCCTCGTGACTTCAACAAACAAACAAACAAAAAACAAATAAACTGTGAAGAAACACAACAGAAATGAATATAATGACTTTTGTTGTGCTAACACAGAGACTGGAAGTCCTGAACAAAGCCTTGATAAATATATGTATATTTTTAAAACGAAAGAAAATCGAGTCCGTAGTTCAGGCTTCAAGATACGCCAGACTGTTCAGTCTGGAGATGAGGTGCCAGGGCCTGCTTGGCATGAGCCCTCCAGGTCACCATGGCTGTTGTGCACCGGCCGCTCTGCAAATTAAGAGTCCTTTGGTTACATACAATCAGTGAATTCCATTAGAAATTCCACTAATGAATTACAGTTGAGGCCAAGATGCCCATTATGATGTAATACTCAGACGTTTCACATTACTGGATAATAGTAAAAAAAAAACTATTATTATTATTATTATTATTATTATTATTATTATTATTATTATTAAAAACCTGCAACACATTATTAATTATTAAAAGACATTATAAAACAACAGATGAAAAAAATTGCATCTAAAGTATTCTTAATTTGTGTAACTGATTTATTGTTCAAGATTAATGTGAAATAATGTACAAGACAGATTGACAGATTAAATAATTAAATAGAAAAAATATTATTAGAAAAGTAATGGAATATGGAAACCTATGAAATCTTCAAGACAATAACAGTACCTGCTCACTGGGAATAATCATATTAATAATAATAATAATACTACTAATGAGAGCTTTTTCAATAGCGTGTAATAAAGCTCTGTAGTGCATTTGAGACAGACTGAATTGTCTGCTAGGCGTGACACTGATGCACAGCAGATGGTTTTCTGCAGACAGAATCCATCAGATTTCATGTGTTAGCACTCTTACAGCTGAGGTGAAATCTTGTTATGGCTCTAGTTTTCATGTGTTCACACCGTTGTCTGTGCAGAATTCTTCGAAGGAGAAGTCTCCTGTCTCTGCCTCTGTAATTGAAGCTGACAGGTAGTGCCGGGGCACCACGAACCCTGCCAAGGCCACTGCCAATGGACCTTCGGGGAGCAGACGTCAGCTGCTGTGAAGCCTCCCCATGTTGGCACCTTGGTTTAAAAATGACTTTACAGCTCTGAGCTTCACTAAGGGAGGTTTATATTTTTATTGCATTTAATTGTGCGTTTGTCTTTTGGAGGGCACCGTGTGAAACAGGGTGACAGCAGCATCACGCTTAGTTTATAGATGTGCCGCTGACTTCCTTTGCCATCTGAAAAATAAAGAGTAAAATTATTTAAAAAAAAAAAAAAAAAACTAAAAAAACTCAGGCAGACAGCAGATCGTTTAGGCATGTTCAGGCAGCGGGAAAGAGGTGACTTCATGGATTTCCAGCTGGAGTGAAGAGTCTGTCTGGAACTCAGATTGTCAAATTTAAACCAATCAGTCCTAACCCAATGTACTACTTTGGGCTCTTTAAACTGTATTATGATAAGAGGTTTTCTTTGTGGACTTCAAAGCAGATTTCCTGATGAAGATAATACTACTCATTCAAACAAGCATGAAACACTGATAACATTAACTTTGCAGATAGACCCACCTTCATCTATTTATACACAAACGTGGATGTATGTGTGTTCGCATAGTTTGACTTTAATCTGCTTAAATATTTTTTGATACACATAAGTTGAACTGACCCAGTCGGTGTCAGGACAGACAGGCAGACATTAGAGGAATAATAGGAAGCTAATAAATATTTATTTACTGTCTTCTGAGGCTCTGACAATGCACAGTCTGATAGCCCATTTTATTATAATTAAGCTTTTAGAGTAAAAGTATGGAGTTCCTGCTCTCAGTGGCACAATGAGTCATTCCCCAAGCGTGTACTACTCTGTTACACTCACACTCACTAAAATAAAGCAGACAAGGAGAGGAATCAACTAAAAATAAGTGAAAAGGCTTTAAAATGACGTTTTTCTCAGTTATTCTGTGATATTATACATTACAGTTATTATTTCCTCAGCTGTGTTTTACTTAATCTTTCCACAACAAAAAATAAATAAAAATGTCTGCGTGTGACAGGATGGTGAGCAATGGTCTGAGCACAGGATTGTGAGAGCTGTGACAAACAGCCTGCCCGGCCGCTCGCTCACTCACACTGTACATCGGTAACAATTGATTTCCAGCCCCGGGGATCTGCGCTTGATTCTAAATTGATGTTGCATTATATTAGTCTTCTGTACCTCCAGAACAATAACATTCCCGTGTGTTGTTTAATACATCAGATCCTCCCTCTTGTAAAGTGTGTGTGTGTGTGTGTGTGTGTGTGTGTGTGTGTGTGTGTGTGTGTGTGTGTGTGTGTGGGGGGGGGGGTAATCAGGATTAATGATGCAACAAATGCTACAAAATTAATTAATGAGCAACTGATTTCAAGTACAATTCCCTTCAAATAATAGTATTAAAGTAATTATATATTTGTTATTAATGTGATAAGAAGCTTTCAAGTATGATGCATTAATACAATTATCTGATAAAAAAACTTCAGACACTCATTAATTAAACCTACATTTATTTTAAATAAATAAATAATATCTTCAACATTGTGCGTGTTTGTAATGTGCATTTGAACAGTGAATAATTTAAGCTCTGAAAATTGCAGTTTTATATTATTCTGTATTTAAGTGCCTAGTGGAGCCTGTAGGGGGTGCTGTTTGTCCCTAAATTAGTTTGTCCCTTCTGTGTAATTTCAAGTTGAAGGTTTTATAATAGCAACAATTTAAGTTTGTATAAACATTTTGGTCTCTAGCAAAAGGGGTCAGAATTATATGCAACAAAATGTCTCTTATGAATTCCACAAGCTCTATAAAGTACATACATTTGTCTCCTTTTAAATAAGGTTGCAATTGTTTAAAACCTAAAATGAAAGCCTGGATGTGGAGCCATTGGTTCATTCTTTGGTGAGAGTTCATGGCATGATATTACATTATGCACTACATATATTTATATTACTACTATTACTACTAATAATAATCACAACCTATTTTTGATTTTTATGTGAAGCATTTTCAGCCAAACATCTGTAATATGTCACTAATAAGCTGTCCATGTTTCCTCCTTCAGTATGACACTGTGCTATGGACACAGTTGGGATCTGTCAGCACACTCTGACTGACAGACAGACAGATGCACGGACAGATAGGCGGTGGCCCATCCCTGTAGACGGTGGTGGCCCAGTCAGATCCCCTTCCGACCGGATCCCTGGGAAGATCACACCCACCCGACTGTCTACAGTACCGTGATTTTTGCCTTAAGCAGACAAGGCAGGCTGGGAGTGGAGACGCTTGTCCTCCCACACTCCAAGTGAAACACTCTCTCCTCCTCTCCCGGAGCACGAGGGGGGCTGTCTGCATTAATCAGTACAGCACAGCACAACATGGCACAGCACACGGAACGAGAATGTAATAGGGAGACGCGAGAAGCAGTGCTCGAGAATTAATTGCTGTCTAAAGCAACTGCAGCCAGATGTTGCTCCTCTTAAGAGGCAGGTGTCTGCAAATTGTATATGCAAGATGTGTGTAAAATATTTAAACTCGCATCTATCACTTAGGGCGCAGAGTCTTTTATTGCTCATCACTGCACTTTGTATGTATCGAGGCGCGGATGCTCGGATCTCCATGCTGCACAGGGACCGTGCAGTTTAAAGTGATAAAATGTTGAGGGAGAAAGTGTTACTTCTGCACGTGAGCAGTCTCCCTCCTAGGGCCGGGTGTGTAGACTGCACACCTGTACGCTCTCCCTCTCCGGTCTCCTGCTGTTTACACTAACACTGCATTAATCACAGGTGTTCACTGGGTTATTGAACGGGCTTGCTGCCAGAAAATAGTTTGGGTGTTTTGTTTGTTTTGCTGTTGTTGTTTTGTTCTGTTGCAGTTGCAGACTGTTATCCCAGGCAGGCGGCACACAGCTGCCCTGGACCAGAGCGTCATTTCTCTCTCTCGCTCTCCGTCTCTGTGATGGAGTGCATGGACAATTCAGGCCATACATTTTAATGCCTGATTTATTCTTATTTTAGTTTCAGACTATTCTATTTTATTAAACCTGTAGTGAAAACACCAAAGCCAATGATTTAAATCATCTTGATCTTGATCTTCACTGTAGTGGACCCACATATAAGAAAACTAGGATTGTTTTCCAAGTTCAATACACAGATGGCATTGATGTTGGAGCTATGGATGGAACGCACTGTGCAAAAAAGCTATTTTACCATCCAAACATTTTCGAGCATAAACATATGAGATTGGGAGGGAATAGTGGCAATGGTATTACTAATTACTACTGAGAGAGAGGTCAACTGCTTTGACAAAAACAGGAATTATACTGCAATGCCGATAAAGCCACTTGTAATTTTGGAAAGAACAGCAGAAATACCACCCTAACAAACAAAGCAGGGAGAGAGAGAGAACAAGACATTCAGCTAGAGGTTAGAACAATGTTACAGTTAATCATAGCTTAAGAATTACTCTGCAAACCACTCATAAACCTAGCATTTACACACACCATTTAATAACATTAGCCATTGATGTCCATGTGCTTAAATCTGAATTAATTGCATAGATTTTATTTTTAACAGATAAAAAAAAACAGATTACCGGGATATTCTTGTGTAGGCTTTAAGGGATAAATATAAGGTGAGTTAATTAGACAAAATTAAAGTGAACCAAAATAAAAATCCTCTTAAATTAAATCAATCTTCATGCAAAACAGAGACGAATAAAGGTTACAATACAGATGGGAATGCAACACTTCAGCTGCAACTGCCTTCGAGTGTTTCTCTGGCATTAGTATTTACTCACGAGAAATACAAGAAAGACCCCGAGCTTGCAAGTAATTTTTGGACCAGTTCAATACCAGCCCATGAACATCTCATGAATCACATCACGATATACCTTTGGTTATTAAATAACATTAAGGTAATTGAAAGGCAATGTTGATCTTTCAGTTGTTTAACCACATAGTTCAACACACTGGAAATGTGTTTATAGTGTTAAAACCAAAATTAAAATTACATTTTATTTATTTATTTTCCTGAAAATTAATCCTCCAGTTGCCAGATATGGATACAGCATCCACAGTGAACTATGGAACAAGCAGCCATTAAAGACCCATCGTTAATTGAACCATGTGAATTAATCAAATTACTGCAAAGTATATTATTAACAGATTTACTAATTCAAGGGGACCACTGACCAACCAACACACTTAGTCTTCATCAGATATCAGTGGAGCTGTGTGGATGGCACTGATCTGAAGAGAAATCGAGGTATGATCACATTACATACCTGGCCTAATAATGAGGTGCACTTATTATATTAGTGGTGTTTAGTGTTAGAGCTTTGTGTTAGCATTTAAAATTAATCTAAAAGAAAGTAAAACACACAATGGAATGCAGTCCACAAAAATATACGATGAAAAATACAACTTTTACACTATAAAGATGGGTTATTATGAGCACATGGTTTAAATGGTCCTATACACTCAGTGACATCATACAAGCACCTGGAGGTGGGGGCAGCGGGACGGCATCTCGGCAGAGGTGGGAGGGGTTTTACACAGACAATTGTGAGGGAGGGGCTTAAGATAACAGCAGGAAGATCAAAGAGAGAAAAGAGCTTTATTCACACACCACTGAGCACAGCGGAATTAGAGGGGCTAATTGTCAGTTGTTTGTGCAATGGCATAGCGCACAGATACACGACTAAATACATAAATAAGCTATTGCTTGTCAAAATAAATAAATAAAAAGATGGAAAAAAAAATTGAAGCATTTCATCAATCCATTGCCATTGTATGATATGGCAGGCCGGTGCTATGAATGTATTTATTAGTTTGTGATACAAATATTTCCTGTTGTCCCAGCACTGCAGATAATGCACGTTTTGTTCTCCTCCCTGTGTCTGGAGAGCTCTGGGTGCCAGCTGTCAGCACTGATACTGTTTCATTGTGTGTCCCAGGCTACCAGCTGAATTGCTAATTAGATTTGCCATTTTAAATCTGCAGATTGCTATAAATAATGGGACAAAGGAGCTGACAGCATGTAGCATTCAACTATAACTGTAACAATTAATAATGGCTTTAATTAACATGCATGTTTGGCACCATTGATTATGACATTACCTGTCTAACAGATGACCTGTCGCTGCCATTTCATTAAGAATGGCACAGAGCAGAGATATAGATTGTTATTAATAAACTGCTCCTTTTGTGAAAAGAAGGTTATTAATTACACAAATTAGCGGGCGCTAGGTAATCAACTTAAACCTGTATAATTTACAATAATTGATTTAATTTTTACTGACCATTCCTGTTGGGCCTGGCCGAATGCCCCTGCAGAAGAAAAATGGCCTCATTAGGAAAAGTTTAATCCTAATCATAGCTCATGAATTGCATTGCTTTAAGGTCATATCTGAAGCTTTTGTTAATTGTCAGAACCATTTGAAATTGATTGGAGTTAAATTGAATCAATGTAATGTTTACGAAAACAATATCGCTAATGGATGAGGCCATGCTGACCCAAAATAAACATATTTATCAAGAGGCTGAGAGTGAAGGGGAACCTGAGCAGCTGCTCTCATAATTCATGATGTCTATAACATGGGAAATGTCAGTACCTTGGCAATTAGTTATGTCAATGAGAGAACCTGTTGCCTAAAGGGAAGGAGCACTGCAGACAGTCTGAAACAGGAGGACCTGCACGGTGTAGAATCGAGATGGACGAAAACTTGGGCTGCTTCTGTGTTACATTACAAGCCTGAAAATATGTTATTGTTTAATTTATTAATGTGTTTATTTATATTGAATTACTCAGGAGGGATTAAGGCCAGTGTCATGTTCAACAGAAAAAGAGAGGGTGAGAAAGAGACAGGGAGAGAAAGAGGGATCAGACACCGGCCCACCCGCTCAGTAAAGCTCTCTTATTTGGGTCTTCGTTATTCACAAACATTCCCACAAAAACACCAATTGCCCGCGACAAACCCAACCCAACTACAGATCCCCAAAACCCTGAAAGTGGAAACCCTGGTGTTATGCAGTACTTAGACTGTTCATGGTAACCTCTCCTCATCAGCTTCGAAAAATATATATTTCTATGGGAAAACTGCAAAACAGGGAGTAAACGCCAAGTTCTGCACCTTACTGTGAACAGACTACCTTGAAAATGGGAGACCCCTGTGTCACGCAAGCATCTTCCATGCTGAATTATAGTATCTTTCAAAACATATGTGGATCATTTTTTTCTTGTTCCCAATCCTGACACTCCAATTGCAGAGCGAGGCACAGACTTCACACCTCCTCACGGCGCTCCGGTTTAATATGCATTGTGCTTTTTGCTACCTCATATTATTAATTTTTCATACCGGCATTCACACACAGATCATTCCAGTAGTGAGCACAGAGCACTGCTATAATTTTCCTTGAACAATTTGCTCTTCTTAAGAGGATGATTGCTTTCTGTAACCTTGCTCTGAATGACAAAAACTGTAATATCTTCCACTCCATCTACAGTCGGCCATGACAGCGTTTTCGAGCATTTATTACTGGAGATGAAACATTTCTTTAACAAAGTGTGCCCTGTAATATCACCACCTGTGTTATCAGATGAACAAATGAATCCTACTTTAAACATAACAGGCTACATTGTCTGAAAATTACTGCTATGAACAGCGGTTGTCAGGTACTTTCTTGCCATCTTGATCTCTGATTGTCATTTATTATATGTTGTGCCTTTATCTGTCAAATGTTACTGACTGGGTATATTGATTTGTGACTGCTGTAAAGCAAAGGTCACTTTGATCAGCGTGGCACAAAACCCTGGAATCGCTGAGACCTGACATCCCATTACCTGAGAAAGGGACTCAAAATAAATAAGAATATGTTTGAGGACATGGGGCTTCAATACCGCGATATGACTATAATTAACAAAAGAAATGCTTGGTTGATGTTGAAAGGAATGGACTAGTTGTTTTCCAGGCACCATTGTTTGCAGTAACTGAGTGTGATGTTACTCAGATATTACATGACTGACCTTTTTCCTTTTCTCTTTTTTTCTTTTTCAGTCAGCCTTCATACCTGCTTCGAATCAAATACAGTACTTTCCACAGCTCAAAGAGAGGAACAAACAACTAAATAAATAAATACATAAATACATTAAAACCACAGCACCAGGCACTCTCGGGTTAGATTGGCTGTACGGCTTCTGAAGGACACGTCAAGTGAACAGTTTATATTTATTTTATGTAAAGTGCCCTCATGCTCACTTTTTGGAGTCAATGGCAAAATTGTGACATTTATCTTTCCTCTGGGGGAATTTGACTTGTACAATTTATTTTGCAACCTGCTAGTTCTCTTCCCAGGAAAATTGTATTTACTGGGACACGACTGTGCACACCTCTAAATTAAAGGGAAAAAAGAACCCCTACATTTGAGACAGATGAGAATTTTAAAAACTGTGATAGTGACTGATAGGAATTGCACTTCATACCAGGATGTCTCTGCATGCGAAGCCAGGCTGATGATGGCCAAAGGGCCGTGTTATGTGTTTAAGGTTTCTGTAACTGATTGTCCCACCATGAGCAGAATTTTTCGAATCGACTCCTGCAAACAAAAACCACATTCCTATTGAGAGGGATTCACAGCAACCAGGCACAGCAGGCCGCAGCGCACAACTTATTCTGCTAAATACTGATCCACAGAAAACGAAAAAACACAGATAAAAAGCGATATTAAGAATGTTTTTGCTTGTTGATATGGAATATTCATCGCACTCTAAATAAAAGTCAAACATTTCGTTAATCTTAAAATAAATGAACTGATTAATGTAATAACAAAGCCTAATCACACACTACTGTACTCCGGTGCCTTTGTTTCCCTGAGCGACGCAAACTAAAGCAGTGGTGTGAGCAGATATGTTTTGATCCTTGTGTCAGTGCGTCTCAGTGAAATTTTGAGCGGCGAGAGGAGAGGCAGTGCAGTTTATTAGTGGGGCCATGGGTCTGCCAGTTCTATCTGTCAGCACGATGAAGGGATCACTTTATCATCGTTTGTCTGCAGGACAGACAGCGCTGTTCAGCTCTGATTTCTCAGGGGCCGTTGCTGTCATATTTCCGTCAGCTTTATGGCATCCAGCCCGGCTCCTGTTTCCTGTTGCAACTGTCACCGCACTGCTCGGCCTTTGCTGCTCAGGATTACAGTGGGCGGGAGACAATGGGCATACCCTCCCGAAGCCCTGGTCAATCAGGCTATGCCCGCTCCTGGACTGAGCAGGGTGAGGATGCGCTGAAGGAGCCCACTGCAGTGTGATGGGGTCAGCGCTGATTTATTTCACTTAGGTACTCAGAGCTGTGTACTAGAACGGGGCAGGGAGTTCTAAACCTTTTACTCCATAGTTTAATACCTCCATGATCTTAAAATAACTATAATAATGATGTAAATAAGTATATACATAACCCCCCCACAGTAATGTAACCACTCAGTCTTTGCCCTTCAGTTTATTTTTACACTTAAGTAGGTGTTTTACATTCTGGGCCAGTGAAGAGCTTTAAGACTGAAATGCGACGTGGGTCAGAGCGCTGAGTTACTTTTGTCAGGGTTGTGTGTTTTACGAGGGGTGTGAGTAAGAGCTTGGGGGGGGGGGGGGGTTGGGCTCGCAACCGTGCATTGGTGCTCAGTGACATGTGTATGATCCCCTGGGATGGGGTCAGGAACATGACTCAAGGGGGCCTGAATACACAGCGCGTTCACAGCCTGTGCGTCCGGCAGTGTTGTGGGGTGAGTCACAGCGAGCCGGCGCTCACCGGGTCTCACACAATGAACAATCGCTTACGCAGGATTATAATGCCAACCCAGCTGCTGAAGACATAATTTCAGAACAATACAGTGCCAGGGTACGCAGTCCCCTCTGTTGGTATAATTCATAGTTCTGCTGAACAACAGGCCCCCCCGCCTTCGTGAGCTGCTCTCTCAGCATCGCCCGGCAGTGCTGTAGCGTCAGGCCAGGCCCATCGCTCTGGATTGTGAATCTGAGGTCAGGGTGTGAGATTCAGAGAAGACGATGCATTGTTATTTTCTACACAACTGGGAAAGAAACAACAACCATAAAAACTTAATATTCACAACCCCAAAATGTGACTCAAGAAAGAGACTTGAAAAAAAAAAAGGCACAGGAAAGTATATTTTTAATCTTACTAATTAGCATATCCATAAGGAAGCTCAGTACTTTAATTTTTACTCCACCAAAATGCCCTCGGCTCGGAGAGGTATTTTGGCTAACTGCTCTGGTATTCCAGGATTTTTAAGCAGTGGTGGGAGACCATTAAAATCCACAGAGACACACCCAGAAAGACAGGTGAGAGGTGGGGAATGGGGCGCTCACAGTACTGGGCCAACACGCATTAAGCGGTTTCCCGGTACTTCTGTTTCAGCTCAGACAAAGAGGAGCCCCTTTAAGGGAAGAACGTTGCAAGTGGGTTCGGTCACTCTTCTCTCAAGGTTATATGGGTATGAGTAAGGCTTATATGTGCGATCTACATAACAGATATATTGTGAATGCAATTGTGCTTGCGAGTGATAAGGTTCACAGCAGGGCTCTGATGAATTTTGATGCCGTACCTGAATTATCATGTGAATTCTCCACTGAGGTGAATATGTATATCAGTTCCGACTGAGTAACTGCGCAATCCAACATATTACAAGCAGCTTAGGGGCAATTCAGAGCGCAAAATTGATTAATATTTGGTTTCAGAATGACATGCGATGATGCATGGATCCTTTCCCAATGCAAATGAATACTTTAAAGAGATGAATAGCCTGTACAGAAGATTGTAAAGTTCAAGCAGGATATTTGCATATTTATATTACAAGTTACTGATAATAAGTGTAACAGCAAAGTGTAAATGCAGTCCGTTTGTCACTGTAATCTTCTCGCACTTCAGGACTAGACCTTATTAACATCTGTGAACTAATATTGTTCAATTATTCACACAATTGTCAGCTTTAAAGACATATTGCACCAGGCAGCGAGGCACAGTTTAGGGAAGGAAAAAGAAAAGGAAAAAAGAGAAAAGAAAAAATATGTTCCATTTATATTTTACCTGTACATCTAACAGAGTAACGATCAGTATGACTGACAGTCTATAATTCCAGACCAGACACTCTTAGATGCACTGAGCTAGTTTAAGTTTCTATAGCTGTAAGTTTAATACCGGAACAATGAAACTGTCTGGACGTTTGAAATCAATACATATTAAGCTATAGATTGATCAATTTAATTAGTGAATAATGAAAAATATTAACTAAATTCTCTATACCACCACTGCAACCCTCTGGCACTCAAGAATAAATAATGCATATGTTTCTATGCCCGGGCAAAATCTCCAGATTTCAAAAGGAGTTGGAATATCAGAATGCTGAACACAGAAAGATAAAATAATAGTGACAGTAATAACAGTGTACCAACACTGTTCCCACAGCGATCCGATGAGTCACTGGGAATAATCCAGTCTTTCTTATTCTCCCTTTTGTACTCTGCACACTCAGCTGCGATTTCAGCAAAATGGCTTTAAAAAAAAGAACAAACAAACAACACCCCCCCAAAAAAAAACCAGCTGTGTGCTGTTCGATGGGCTTGTCATTTTCTGTTATTCGCTTCCCCTCTTCATGACTACGGGCTTTCTATCCTGAGGTGTTGAGCTCTACAGCAATTTTAAAAGGAGAGAACGTAGCAAAGGAAAAAAAAATGAAAAGGTTCTTAAACTGTGACTGTTCTGTTGGTGGGGGGGGACTTCCAAGGTTAGAATCACACATAAACAAGACAGGAAATCGGTCAGTGGTGGACTCTTCATGGGGGTGTGGTAACGTGTTGAGCCGGGGAGTCAAGCTCTGGACCCTTGCGGCCCTGATGCAACGATGTCAAAGGGAAGCACTGAACACATCCTCACTGGTCAGAGGTGAGACAGATAGTGCTAATTGTCACCACAGCATGCCTCTGACCTCTGCTTTGTAAGGCCTGTTTTCATAGCGCTGTGAAACACGGCTTGGGCTTCCTCCATGGCCAGGCCTCATTGAGTGTCTATGGCCGACCACAGCCAATCAAGGCGGACAAGTGGGAAGGAAACACAACACAGCTTGTGCTGAGCTATCGCAGTGTGAAATTACTTTGGGCGGGTTGAAAGTGAGAGAGAGAAAAAAGGTGAGTAATAGTCTGTTAAAGCCAAGCTAAATCCTGAAAGAAAGACAAATATATGTGTATATATATATATATATATATATATATATATATATATATATATATATATATATTAAAAGAGGCCTTTGTTTTTATTGCTTTTGCTTTTACAGAGGAAAATAACGAAATGAAAAGCAGCCGTAAAATTTCCAGCTGGACCAATTACAGCCCCCATTGCCCTGCCTCAGGATCGCAGGGCTGTTCGGACAAACTAACCCAACTGGCACCCGCCCCAGTCCGCCATCTTTGGGAGCGCTGGCACTCCATCACTCACGTTTTCGTCAGGTGTCCTGCGTCCACCAAACACCATTAAACAAGTCGTTATATTGCAGCAATTACAAAGAGTACCACAGAGCTCTGCGCCAGCCCCGCAGGTGTTAAAACTAGTTTGGCACCAGGGCCCGAGGACGGGGCCAGCGCTTCAGCTCGGAGTGGCTCAACGCTTAGAAATGTAAAAAACGTATTTAGTCAAATCCTCAAATGAGAATGCATAGTCCTGCAATGCAAGGGAGGAGGTATTTTGTGTGCTTATATATATATTATAACAGCATGGAAAATACTGACATCCTGATAAAAAAAACTAATAAGTAGAGTGTTTTGTAAATGAAATACATCTGTCAGAGTCTGCATCACAATAATAAAGATAACAGACGATTTCCTGTCATAGGGAATTACAGAATCATAACTCCAAGTGAGCATGATGGACAGTGAAAAGTTTGTTTCTTTTCAAATTTCCTGAAATATGCATAAAATACACAATGATAAGTGCAATGGTGATGACAGTACTAAAAGTAATGAGCGAGTGGAAAATGGATTTTGAAAGGCTAGCCATTATACTTTTAAAGCTAATAGGAAGCTATTTAAACCTTGAAACTAACTAAATTTCCGAAGAAGTGAGATCCTGGGAACACTGAGCCTCGTTATCAGCATAAAGAAAGCCTTTTTAAAGACAGGCCGCATTTTTAACCTCCCTTGCTTGACAGAAAGAATGATGCCCTAAGAGAATATAATAAACTAAGCATATAAATTGCATTATGCTTTCCCAGAATAATTAGATTATACAAAAAAGCAAGCTTCATAATAATAAAGCATAAAGAAATGTATTGAGAGCAGCAGGGGAGCTACTGCTACGGTACAGGCAGCGTTTTAAGGACTTCCCTTGTGTGTCTGTTTGTGTGGCTGAACTCTGTCCCCGTGGTGTCAATGGGAGACTGGCCGAGACATGAGTATTCACTTCACTGCGGCCCAGACCATTAGCAAGGATATCAGAAAAATAAAAACACAGCAAAACCATCTCAGGAACTAGCCTTTCTGTTTCTTTGTTTGTTTCTTTGTTTGCTTGTTTACATTAAGGGGTTGAGGACGCCACAGCAGAATTCTCTCAAAAAGTGAGATGCTTTTAAAGACTCCACAGGCAAAAAACATCACCAAATCTAAATTGGATGTACTGGGTGAAGTACCCACTGACATCTGGACTGCATAGGGTGAAAAAACACAGAAGAGGCCATCGGTAAATATTTGTATTGTCGAGCTTACAAGGAATACCACAGTTATTATTGCTTCTGCAAGTTCATGTGCTTCTCTTTCCCCCATCTGTTTACCATTCATAATCTGTAAGGACATCACTGTTACTTCACCAACACCAAAATACATTGTATATGTCTATATAAATGAAACATAGGAAATTCAAATCCATATATTTTATTAATACACCATATATTATTATACTTTTTTAATACCTGCAATATATCAATATGCATGCAGTGTTGTAGTAGTATAATATATTAAACCACATATCTGTAAAATTAATAAGATGCAATCAATCTCACTTAAATATATGGGCCATATATTTTAAATGCAATTGTTCCCATACATTTTCTATATACGTGTCCTTTTCTAGACAGGAAGGGAGACTGATTGTCACAGTGTTTGTTGCTCAGGAAGAAAGAAAGTTTTGTTTAATGTCTGTGCCTTCAAACAAATTGACTGCAAAGCTAAAATATCCTTCCCACAGATGTCCTGAAGTGGATTCATTCATATTAACGAAAAAAAACGTACTTGGAACAAAATGTAATTAGCCGTTCAGGCCATGGTCTCAGGAAAATTGTATTTGTATTCTTAATCGTATTTGTGAAGGACACACAAAAAGGGTGACTGAGATCTGAAGGGAAGTATAACACGAGTCTTGTGATGAAAGTGCTCATTTTGAATAACTATAGCGCAGCAAAAATCTGATTATTTAAATGGAGAAATCTTGATCTTTACAAAATACAGAAATAGTAGCAAGACGACCAATATATTTTGCTTGGTATCAACATGACTGGATGATATAATTATAATTTTTGCAGAAACCAATCAATTTGGGACAACACTACTGCAATGATCCAGGTTACAAGTATTACATTACTTAGCAGAAGATTAAGTCAGGAAATGTCAGATGCCAATATATATGTTTTACACCATCTGAGCACTGATCGATTGGAGTTAATGCCATTTTTATGATATTACCAAAAGCAATGGGGCTCTCTCCCGCATGTGCGATGCTGAGCTTTTGAACTCCAATTTTCCCATTGTTGTCAGTATGTGATATTCTGGACAGCTGTGCACTGCCAACACTGATGGAGTGTCACAGGGAGGTCCCTAGAACACGCCCGGGATGATCTGAAACAATTAGCAGGAGAGACCTTAGACATCAAAGTCTTCTTGGCATTAAAAAAACACTGGAAGTCTTCAAAATAACAAATGTCCAATAACATGTCCATGTGCTTTACTCACCTGACGACAGAACAAACAAACAAACAAACAAACAAAGTGAAACTGAACTAGTTTCACATCCCACTGTGTCCCACTTCAGCCGTGCCCTGAGACGCTCACAGGCGGTCTGCTGTGGACATTTGTGGTGCAGTGCACACACACCCTGACCTCAGTTGTAGCCACATGGGGCTGGGGGGGCAGAAAAAGGCAGCAGACAGCAACAGTCAATGGATCCACATAGACAACCCGATATGCTATGTCGTGCGTGGTGTAATTTGATAATATCAATCATAATTGCGTTAGATGTAATCCATCTGACTTTCAGTGCGCCAGGGTCAGGGAGGGAAGCAATGCCTCACTTGCCATCAATTACCAGATATTAGAGAGTCGCGGCTGGAGCTTCCCCTTTGAAAGTTTGCCTCTATAAATAATATTAAGAGGCCCAGCACCACCAATCGATACAGTACAGTTCTACTGTCACAGCTTTAATGGCAGCTGGCTTTCTTCCCCCGGCGAATCAATAGTGCGTCTCCACGGGCTCAGACTGAGCCCTAGTACAGCCCAGTGACGCTGTGTAAATGACACCTCTGTTATGATTTGGAAATTGCACTCGTTTTTATTTACTCCAGTGCTTGCACAAGGGGAGTCAATACCGCAGCTCCCAGGGTGAGGGGTGTCGGGTGGGGGGGCTGTGGCCTGGAGGCAGGGAGCACCTGTTGTCAGTGAGTGGGAAATCCACAGCGTGTATTGCAATGCGGCAAAACTGGCTAGCGGTGGGGATGTATTGGTGTCTGCTCTGTCCTGCGCCTCTTTCATTCTCAACGGCACGGGAGGAACACACTAGCGCGTGATGACAGCCAACTGAAACCCGGTTCATGCGTTACACCCCTTTCACTCCCCTGCAGAGAGTGGTTGAAACCGACAGACACCAGTTCAGCAGAGCACACAAAATAATTTAACACTGCAGGCATGATCAGACCCTGTTCAGAAGTGTTGAGCAGTCCTCTGTTTTGTGTCACTTTGTAACTTGACTGTAACATGAACAATTTTGATATTGCAAAATCAGGGTTTTCAGTCTGGTGGTATTGTCTAACATTGTCCCCAGCTCTCCCCAGCTAGTTGCAGGTCACCTCCATCACTTCGACACTGACAGGACTGTACGACACTAACCCCCAGTTCAGCCGCCTCTGCATGACCCTGCGACTGATTGAGACAGAGCTTTGCTGCGTGTTTACTTCAGATGAGGCCACGAGTTCTTGTTTTCAATTGTTTGGAAACTGTTTACAAAACAAGATTCCTGAGGTCAAGAGATCCAGTCTTGCATTAAACGAAACAAAATAAAAAAATATATGACAAATGAAATTCCTCATAATTACTGTAAATAAAAAGAAATGAGCCAGAGATTGAGACTTGCACGGTCAGTGCATGTAGTGTTTTCCAGACCTGCACGGTGTCTGTGTGCAGTTCATCTCAGACTGGGGCAGTGTCTTAACTCAGTCCAGCCCTGACGCGCTGACCCCTGCCCCCCAGGGAGGTCCCCCCGAAAGTGTAAGGACAAATCTGTTGCTGATTGGCGTCGCGGGCTGGTAACAAGCCGGGTCACGCCCTGCAGAGTGTTAACAGCCCTGGGGCTTGAGAGCGCCGGGCCTCTGACCTGCCCTGCTCCTGCACTGTGGCCGAGAGGCTGGGGGAGGGGGTCCTCTCAGCCCAGCACTCACTGCGGACACATCATTGTGGTTAAAGATGGATAGGGTTTTATCAGAAAAATAATGTATTGGTTAAATAACTATAACTATAATAACTATAATTTGTTCAAATTAATTAATTATTATTATTTTTAGGATGGCGAATTATGAATTTAAATTTAAATTTAGTTCAAATCATATAATTAGTATCTCTCTCCTCAGTCTTAACTGCTGGAAGTTAGCCTTATTTTTCCTGTCAAGTGGACTAAATGAAGGATATTCACTATCTCATCTTAAGCTGAACCATTCATTCAACAGAAGAGCCCATGGGCTGCTTTTTTGGTACTGACTTAAGTGGCACTAGGCATCACCTTAAACATGCCCCCTCAGAAAAAAGCCACTGAGCTGCCACATCATCTAGCGCATTTTAATATCTCAGTTTTTAGCGTAAGTTTGTCAAATGCCGATACAATGTCACTTTGCCCTTTTTCTTCTCTGGGAAGATGAAGTTACATGTCATTGAAAGGCACCAGAAGCCACAAGAGTCCCAGACTGAATTTCAACAGACAAACACTGTGTGCTTGAGAGTCCACTGAGCACCGGGACGAGTCCTGACTAAGAATGCAGGGACACAGAGTGGGCCTGGGGAACAGCAGGGCAATACGTGGAAAATACAACTAAAGCAGAGATGAATAAAGCCACATGTAAAAAGGGATGTCTCTAATGATTACAGGAAGGGTGTTTTGTGTGTTTACTTTCTCTCTCCATAGCCCAAGAAGCCACCGCAGCCGAGACGTGGCACTAAAGCAGTTGTGCTCATTGAAGGTTGTCTATTCATTTGGCTGGGTCATTAATAATGCTTAGACATGAACAGTATCTCAAGGAAGTGTTGTGCCTTCCTACACTGAGAGGCTATAAATCTGAAATGGATCTGGACTTATTTAAAGAGTGTTCTAGCGGAAACAGGCTTGTCTGGGAGATCAGGCTAATGAAAGAGGAGCGGTTTGTTTAATTAATAGAGGCGAGGGTCACTGGGTAGGGAAGGCTCACCTCTCTCAGAGCTGCTAGAGTCTCGCTCCGCCACCTGGAGAGGCTTCCTTTGGTGCTCCTCCAGACCGAGACGGGACAGGCGGACAGGCCCGCACGTTCACCAAATATGAAAGAACTTCCTTTGCATTTTCATACGAACTGGTCCCACTTTTCCAGCCAGCACTGTGTGGATCATACAAGGGGAGGAATTGGGAGACAGATAGAAAGGCAAAGAAAGAGTTGCTTCTGGACAAACAGCCCATGATTTAAACTCATGTTACAAGAGACATATAAGACTCCATATAGCCCCTTTGCAGAAATGCTCAGGTTAAACAAAGAGAGTCCTAAGCACACTCATAAAGTCACAACTTATTCTGCTTTAAGTCTGTGTATATACACACCCACACACAAGCTCAAAGCGTATACACAGCGCAGGTTTGAGAGCGCTCGGAATGACCTCATCGCGGCACTTCATCTGCTGAAGTGAGATATCTGCTACTACCATGTTGAGATCAGCCAGTTTGCAACTTTAATGTGAGAACAACCACTTATTAGGGATTGATTTGTTGTTGCACTTTCCAGTACAGCGTTCTGCCGCATGCAGTCACATCACAGTGGGAGCAGAAGCGACACAACACGAGTGACATCGAAAGGAAAGAAGATGGTGAATGCAAAAAAAACCTCTAGTGATGTAGGCGCATTTCCTGACAACCAAAGGTACGTCACAGATGAGCGGAGGTCATGTGTGGAGACTGTGGCTGCTGGGCCTGTGTAGCACGGCTGGGAGATTCGTTTCGTTTCGTTACATTATGAAAAGACTTAACACTTCATACAAACACACCAAAAAAAAAAAAAAAAAACACACACAAAAAAACTGTTGCAGATCTAAATTTCCAAATCAGTGTATTTTTTCCATTGCCGCTTAAGATCCTTTTATTGCTTAATTTCACGGCATTATCACTAGAAATTCATGGTTCCAGATTTAGTTCGGCACAAAGGAGAGCATTCCAGCGGAGCTTCACCGGGCCACACAGGCCAGAGTCTTCTGCTGGAACTAATGAGGCTTCCCTCTCTCTTTCTCACTCTCTCTCTCTCTCTCTTCCCCTCAGCTTGGCACAGCTGGAGGACCCCTGCCACCCAGCACTGGGCTTTTAATTTCAGCCCTCCAGCCTCACCGACCGCCCAGCCGCTGCCCCCGCTCCCCCTCCCTCACCCTGCACGCTTCTCTGGTGCCTCCGAAGAAAAGGACAGGCACTGGGAGAAGAGGAAGGAGGAAGGAGGAAGGAGGGGAGCAACACTTATTTTTCTGCCAAGTTCTAAGCTTGCTGGGGCATGCCTAAATGAGTCCAGACCACCGCGGAGGTAGCAGGAGGTTGTGATGCCGAGTAGCTCACACTAGCCGGGCCGGGGTGTTGGGGGCTGCATTTATGAGGCTTTCCAGCTGAAATACCTTATTGAAGTGCAGCAGATCCCAACAGGGTTAAAAGAGACAGGTACTGTTTAATAACTCGGATGTCTGACAAGTTCAATAAAGCTCCGATGCTCTGTGTTTCGGTGAGTGAGTGCGTGTGTTTTTGGGGGGGAGGGAGCTGGGGTGTGGGGTCAGCAAGCCTTTGATATGCCCACTGGAATGGTCTCGCAGCCAGCAATTAAGCAATGAAATTTGTCCCTCCACTTTGGAGCAGTTTTACATGGTTGGAAAAAGGGGGTAAAAAATAAAAGTCTGCGCAGAGTCATAAAAACCTCCATAAACAAGCTTTTGATGTCTCCCTTTCACATTCCTGCACCAGCAAGGCAAAGAGTCCGGGCGCCCCTGCCTTGGCCAGGCAGAGAGCTCCGGCCCTCTGTGTGTCTGAGCTGCTCGGGCCGGGAGAGAGAGATAGGACGGTGGGGGAAAGGTGCTGGGATGCAGTGCTCTTGGGCTGATTTCACTCAATTATTTTTCTGTCGAAAAAAAAGAGTGAAGAAGCTGACCCTGTTGACAACGCTTCAGAGGTGGCTTTAAAATCAAGACATTGGTTCTAGAGAATAAAATAACTAACAAAGATTTTCAAAAGACACTGATGGAGACTGTTGAAAATAAACAAAGCTATATGCCTTAAATTCCTCAAGTAAATCAAAAAGGAAATAAACCATTATATGTAATATTGATCTCCACATAGGTGAGACACACATTGATGACATCACAGGAGTGGAACCCAGGTTACCACTCTCTCTCTACATCTGCATCTCTGGCTGGGACCAGCAGACACGCAGACACATGCAGACGTACTCAGACACACTCACAAAGGACCTAAATAGTTGCATTTCCTGAACCACGCTCCAATACTGTGACTCAAGAGGCTTATCTGACCTTTCTTCTTTTAGGGCGAAATGCAAAATAAGAAAAACAGAATCAAACCAAACCAAACAAAGGCTCCTTCCTCTCCCACTCTTGCTTTGTTCCCATCTATGGATGTCACAGTCATGCACTGTGTCATCTGAAGATTTCAGATAAAATTATCTTTCAGACTGAAACACCCTGCAACCTAGTGTAATTGTCACAAAATGCAACGTCATTCCCAGAGGGGGATTAACACAAGCCCACTTCAGGGCCAAATATTTAATTTCCTACTAGAATTACACAATTCATATTCAAAGTATTTCCACTTAGAAGGTTGAGGAATATTTCCCTCCCACTGTTTATGTGTGGAGGTGCGTGTGTGTTGGGTATATAAACTGTACTTCCATCCTGGGTAACTTGTAAAACGTAGAGTGCTACACTCTCCGCACCACAGCAGTTTCAAATTAGAAGTCTTATCTACTAATTATATTCTTTACACATCTGCATTCCAGAATCAAAAGGCGCTGTCTTTTCGTGTAACGAGCTCTCGAATTAATGAGATTGCTCTGTAATTGAACCTTTTCATGGGTCCCTTGGCAATGAAAATATGCTAAGTTAAATTTGTATTAACAGAACATCAATCATATTTGATCAAACTGTAAACATCGCCGATGATCTCCCTGCAATCCGCCGCGTCCTTATGTAAATGTGCCATTAATTGCTTGAGCAGTGAATGGCAAACTATTGATTTAAACGACAGGGCCTGGCCCAGACAGCACAGACACACACTTCAGACCACTACGGGGCACTGTGCTCCAGTTAACCAGCTCAGCCCACTGTCTGGCTGCATTCCCTTGCATTGCCCAGAGCTGCCAAGAAACATACAGAAAATAAAGTTGTAATATAGCTGCAGAAATAAAACTGACCTAGCAGGTCTTTATAGCATGTCAACATTCAAATCGAATGCGCTGCCGAGTTGTTAAAATTAATTTGATTTAAACTCATGCTAGCATATCTTGGCTTGGAATGTGCCCTAACTAAGAAAAATCTAATAACTAGAAAACAAACTCACTTTGTGCAACACTGTCATTATTTATATATGGCCTCAGTGTGTATGTGTGTGTGTGTGTGAGAGAGCAGATTGCTTGTGTGTGTGTGTGTGTGAGTGGCTGTGGTATCTGGTTCCTAGTGTTGCTGTGTTGTGAGAGCTGCACATAGTTTCACACAGTCACTGTGTCACTCTTGACACTTTGCTTTCCTTTGTTTGCTCTTCCTTGTCAAACTAATATGACGCCCTTCACAGGACCCCACCACTCCCACCAGTGTCAGATCAGTCTGTCCTGTAACAGCCTGTGCAGCAAACAGGGAAAGGAAATTAATTACAATTTATTGAAATGTCCATAAATATTTAAATTCAATAATGTTGTTAATATAATATTATTTGCATTATATAACATTGCATACATAAATAAATAATCATAACAAATGGGTTGTATAGTTTTCTCAATATATATATATATATATATATATATATATATATATATATATATATATATATATATATATATATATATATTGCTTCTTGCGTTTTTGATTTGTTTTTTCCTTGCTCCCTTTCCTGTAGCCCTTGACTGTGACCCTACATCTTGACAGCACTTAGATTTACCGTCCAGGATGTAGGACCTCACTTACTGTACTTGCCTGTGTAAACTGTAAATTGGAAGTGGTAAAATGTATTGTATTTTGAATTGCTATGTTTTATGTAAATTTAATTTGTAATGATTGATGCCTTTATTGAACTGTATTTTTGCACTTTGTTTGCACTTATGTTGTGTCGACCTGGATAAGGGCGTCAACCAAGATATAAAAATAATAATAATAATAATAATAATAATAATAATAATAACATAATACAATTATAAATATTATCTGTATGTATAGAATTATACTTCTTCTGTACATAATTAATTGTAATGCCATATGTTTTCAGAATATTAAGATTATCAAATTATTTTCATACATTTTTCAGCAAATAAAATATACTTTCAAGGTTGAGGTTTTGTAGTCAAAATTATGCTGCTGATGATGATTATAGTTATTACAGCAGTTCCTCATCATCATCATTGTAATACTAATAATAATATTAATAGTAAAACTACAAACGCACAAAAATAATGTATACTACTTTAGAAACAAACAAGGACAAAATTAACAGTGCTGAGAGAGGAAGGTGGCTGTTCTGTGGCGTTTGGGGAGGCTGGGGAGGCTGGGGAGGCGATGAGGGACTGGTGTCAGTGGGAGGGGTCAGCTGTTGGTGAGTGTGACTCTGGGGGAGACACAGAGTACAACTTCCTGTTCATCCAACAACAGGACAGGATGTTGGCTCCCCTCCCCACTCCGCCTCACCTGAGCAGTGTACCCACACCCCACAGCACCCCCCACCGCCTCCAGGGTCTGTCTGTCAAGCCAGGCACAGTGCAAGCCATTGGGGAATAACTTTATTAGGAAGAGCATCCATAAATCACACTTACAGGCCTCTTCACTGCACCTCACTGACATGACAGCAGTCTGCCAGCCAGCACCTTGCCCCTCACACACAATTAATAGCCCCAGCTGTCTGGACTCACCTGTCTCTCCCTGAAGAGTCTTATTAAAATGCTTGTAATAATAATAATTATAATAATAGTTAAGGGCTTGACGTTTAACAGAATGTCAGTGTTTTCAGTTATTTACAGTGTTTTTGGTTATTTATTCATTCATTCACTTGTTTTGTTTGTTCATGATGCTTTTGTCTTATTGCTCTATTTGAATACAGACTCTACATTTTCATGCTTTCCAAGGAGTTGCTTCTCTTCTTATCCCCTGCCCGATTAACAAATAAACACACATAAACACATGAATGTATAAATAAAATCAAGGTTCATGTCAGTGTAGAAATGGGCCCAGTGCAATCTGGTGAATTTCTGGGAAGGGGAAAATCAGCGAACAGTTCCTATTCAAGTCAATAGCAGTTTAACCAGCCGAACGGGCTGATATTAAGCTGTACTGTAATGCACTGGTTCCCCATGGCTGTGTAAATAATTGATTGTTGTTTACCAAGGATAGCCTAAGCAATGCTGATAATTACAATAATTATTGTGTACCTAATGATAACTAAGAGGAGCGATCTTCTAAACTGGATACCGTAAACATGCAGCAGTGTGGCTGTCTGCGTGCATGCGAAGGAGAGACGGGCGTTACAGCACTCCTGCGGCATTGATTGGAGACATTGCCTATCGCCCAACTCACCTCTCTAAATGAGTTAAATCATTTTAAAGGTGGATATTAAATGTGAAAAGACAAAAACAATCAAACAAACAAAAACAATCTCCTCTGATTGGAATATTCAAGCGATTTCTTTCCAGGTAACGATCATTCTGCTTCAGCTCTGATACAGGGCTGAGGATGAGCATGGGCAGATTATACCCCAGGTAGGACAGCTAGGCACACCAGAAGAGGCAAAACACACAACAGCTCACAATAACACTATACACGCTATACTGTATAAATAAGCAAACAAACCAATACATGGTGGAATAAAGACTTTTAAAAACAACTTCTGCCATTCATGTATTACAGGATTAAATATCTGACCTGATTACACAACATTCACTACTGTTGTACCTTTATTATTTTCAGTATATAAACATTGTTCATTAAACCGTTCTTACGCATCAGTGATATATTTTCATTTATTTTTTTAGTAGCTGAACACTGATGCAGCCCAGAGAAAACTAACGATACCAGTGGGTTTAACCGAGTTCTGACCTCCATTGATTTCTCCAGGTTTACAACCCCTCCCCCCAAGTCTTAACTCAGTTCAATCAGCTGGAATCTTTTGATATGGATGCTTAAAAAAATCCATTATGATTGTAACATGAGGCTGACATTTTAATTCCTGCATGTAACCCCACTCACCTGTGAACGTTCTTGATATGAAGACCAAGGTCCTGCGATGGAGCAACCCCTCCCACTGTTATCATACAATTCTGATCATTTTTTATAATCCCTCAGACATGGCTGATCAGATATGGATTTATACGTGACCTTATTTTTAATAAATCCTACAGAAATGTACGTTGAACTTAATCTGGTTTGCTGTGTTGCCGTCCCCCAAAGAGTGAGCGAATACATACAATCAGAGAGAGATCAAATAGATTGCAGTGATGAAGGCTTATTTAATGTGGATTAGTCAGCAATACTTGGGTAAATATTGACCTAAATATTTGAAAACATTAAATATGAACAGTACTTGATCTTTTTGAGTGAAGGGGGGAGGTCCGTGTCTACAGGTTTTCATCATTCCTTGCATGGTTTGTGTGGAAGGTTTGAGTTTGATATAAAGACTATATATTAGACTATATATGAGAATACAGTTCTCATGCTTATAGACAGACTCTAGTAACTCAAATTGTGCTCGATACACACACACTGACCACATCCCCCTTCCCTCTAGGAATCCCAGCCCGCGGAAGATACTGTTCATGTGGGGGAAAAAATATTTAAAAGGACCATTCAAACTTGCAGGTTTGAAACCAAAACATATCACAACATCCTGAAAGTACAGGCCTGCATCTCTGTGCCTCATTTTCACGCACAGCATTATACTGAGTGTTATATACCGCAGGACAATGCTCCAAACCTGCAGACAGATAGCGGCGACTGAAAAAGGAGGCTCCTGGAGCTGAGAGAGTATAGCCAGCTCACCCGAGATACGCAATTTCACAGGCAATACTGTTTAAACGATTGGCCTTTCTGTTTGTTGATGCGACATTCCTGACTCTTGAGCATGAAACAGGGTCAATGACAGGAGGAGGAAACACCACAGAAACAAAAACAAACAAGCAGCGGCACAGGGCAGGAGTGCCACAGAGGAGCCCCGGGGTCCAGTTACTGCTCGAGACAGCAGATTGAGGGGCATTGACACTCCTCTCAGGGAGGCAGATGACCATGAGTTCCTGTTCATCTCTGTTCTGAACCCTCATCTTGCGACTGGCGTGTGTGCAGGGCCGTCCATTCCTGGTGTTCTGCTGAAAGGGTGTAATTAAGTCAGAACTGAACACTCTGCTCACTGAGCCTGGGCTGCCAACCCACAATGCCCCTCACCTGCCACAGCCTCTTCCTGTCACGAACAAGACAGTCACCAGATGGTAGGCTACACCATGGGTTCCATAACCCACACACAAGAAAACATGTCTTCTCTTTTCAATTATGAATTGTTATTTTTATTGTTTTGTTTATTCATAAAGGAAATATCAGCCACTCTCCTCTCCTGTCCTCTTCCCCTGCCTCCTTTTCCACTCCACCCGTGCTTTCTTCACATCCAAATGCTAAAAACCTTGAGAATTCCTCCTTTTAAAACATATAAAGAATGAAAGAAATGATAATGCTGATAGGATAATTAACAGAAAATGTAAAGACAGGGGTAGAGTATCCAGTGGTCTCACTGTGTAATGTTTCCCCTTCACGTTGTACTCCCCCAGAAAGGAACCGAGCGTCCACACGGACAGTGGTAGAGCGGCTACAGTAGGGAGGCTCCATCGCAAGCTGCCGCTATACCACCGAGAGGAATGCTAATTAGCATGCAGAGGTAATGGGATGCAAGCCTACCTCTGAATGTAATGCTAAACAAATGCTGCTTAGGTAAGAGACGGCTTTCGATTCGGTGACCTGGGTGCTACAGACGAGAGGCTATGTAGTAAATCTATAGGCAGATTAAGGTGAGTGTGTTTGCAATGCTGACATGGCCTCCTGATTATAATGCAGAAGAGGAAGTACGCCGCCTCTTTTTAGCCTAAATAAGTCACCCCCTCCCCCGTCAAATTAAGAGTGCAGAGAAAAAAGATTTAGATGTAAATGAGTTAGTGTAGTGTAGTGTAGTGTAGTGTAGTGTACACGGGGGCCCCGTCTGCAGGACACAATGGCGTGAGAAGAAGACAGCATGCTAATATTCCATGTTATTGGTAATGCTTATGTTTATGTTATTATTAATAGATTTTATGAATCTATATACACTTATTATTGTTATTATTAGTATAAGAGTTAGTGCTAGAGTTATTTTTGTCTGGAATAAGTGTAATTGCCACTTTAAGGCTGAATCACGTTGAAAAAGTTGCCCGTGCATTAGACCATTCAGTGCACAATTAATACCAGTCAACCTAAAGGATTAAAGGAGAAAGCCAAACCTGAATGAATTTCTCAAGGAGACAAAGAGAGAAACATGAAAAGCAATTGTTGAAATGTCCTGATGGAGAAATGGGTGTTACAAAATACATTCTGTACATATTTCAGAGGGAACTTCTCAAAACGTCTGGTAATTCTCTGAATCGTTTGCCATTATCTCTCCAGCACAGAGCCACGCCACCTGACACCTGCCAGTAAGGAGAAGACGTGTACCTGCTAATCATTTAATTACACACTCAGGGCCTCTCCCACTAACCCTGGCTCTCCTGGGACTGGTATTCATAAACTACCTCAAAACCGAAGTAAAAAGAGAGAGAGAGAGAGAGAGAGAGAGAGAGAGAGAGAGAGAGAGAGACAAAAACAGAAGAAATGGATAGAAAAATAGAAAAAACCCAGAAAGAATAGAAAAGTAAAGAACTGCAGGAAAAAAAGGATGACAAGGAAAAAAGGAAAAAGAAAGGAGTAGACAAAAAGAGGGTAAGAAAGTAGCTAAATTATACAGAGCTATGAGCAACTATATCATGTCACGCCTCACTAACTTCCAATACTGGGCTCATTCTTAACAGAGCCAAAGTGAAAAGATACAATTTCACCCAATGAGCTGGGTGGCAGAGGCAGGGACAAAGACGACTAGATATTGCAATCTAGAGGTCACTGACATTGTCTGTGCTATAATTACTACACTTCCCTTTATACTTTTCCACAGCACCTTCTCCCCCCCCCCACCATTGATACATTAGTATAAGCAAGAGAGCAGTGTGTGATTGTGTAGCACTGAGAGAGGGCCCCTTCCCTGTCCAGGGAGCTGGCCTCTCCGGGGGCAGGTGGGGGGAGGGGAGAAAGAGGAGGGGGGGAGGGTTGTGGACAACTCGTCATCACACTGACCCCATCGTGAGTCATCATGATTTCCTAGTTTTTCTTGCTAGCTCCTGCTGCGTGATCAAATTAAATAAAATAAAAAGCTGAAAGAGCCGTGGTGACTTGTACGGTCTACGTTGTAAAGACACCAACATGTTAAATTGCGAATCATGGGGGTTTACAATGAAGTAGGCTTCCTCCTAAGTTGGACTTTTTCTGTGGAAAGATGTTTTTTCTTGTTTTGTTATTATTATCGTTGCTCAAGAAGCACGTGTGAGCGGAAAATGAATGACTACATGCAACCGGGGAGAGCAGGAGCAGTCCCAGGGCTCTGATGGCCTCTTCCTCATTCCGGCACTGTGCTCTACTACTCTGCTCTGCAGGGACCACCCAGCCAGGCAGGAAGAGTGCAGCTCTGTCTCCACTGCCTGCCCACCGCCAGTCCCTGGAGCGGTCCTTAAGGGTTGAGCAACTGAGTCAGAATGCTTAGTGGTTTTGCGAGGTGGACTAAGGCCGGCTAGCGGCTAGACCAAGACCACAAGACCTGAAACCCAGGCCTCCAGGGAAGGAGCGCATTAACAGTCCTGTGAATTAAGTCCCTGAGCCCCCACCCTTCAAGAAAGGACTGATAATATGGGACTATCAGAGATATTTCTGCCCCAAACAAACACAATGGATAGGATTGCTTTTAACCTGCTCTGTTGGTTCCATCTTATTAGCAGTCTTTCCCTTACGAAATACCACATTATATGGTAATGTGGCCGCTTGCCCATGGTTTTTACCACCCATGCACTCTGCTTTGCTTTGACTATTCTTCTCCAGGCCTCAGCATGATTTCACTTTACTGTGGTTTCACAGGTAGAACATGGTAAACACGTATAATCATGGTTGCGTCCAATACCGTTTTACTGATGCACATAACCACTATACATTATACATAAACAATATTGAAGATTTCACAAACACTCATATCTAGAGTGATGGCTATTCATCAGCAAGCTAATGCAATGCCATAATTTCTCAAAACTGAATTTGTGATGTAAAAAAAAGGTTTGTGGTTTGAGGGAAGAAAAAAAAAACATTAAGAAAAGAAAAGCTGTAGTCAACACAAACCATTATAGCAAATGCACCAAGCCACTTAAGATTTCTTTGAAGATGAATCAATCACTATATTCTAGTGAGAACCCACAAGGTCCCTCTCTGTTGATCGAATATCTCGCCTGCACTTCATAGCAGTCTGCAGTCATTGATGCTGTGATTGATCGCTGAATGGAAGTGACTGGAAAGAAGAAAAGGATTACACTTGTCAAACACAGTCAATAAGGGTGGGCTGGGTGGTCAAATGTTTGCAGTAAATCTTAAATAGTGTCTGCAAAGCTAAAACAGAAAGAAAGGGTGAAAGAAAAAATGAAAACCGCTGCTGACAGATCCCGGGAGCAGTCAGAAATATCTTCTGGCAGCTATTCATGCTGACAGGTTTGCTTCTTCGGGTTTTAGGTTTAAGAACTGAAAAACATGTTCAACAGAATTTTTGTTATTATTGTTTTTTCCTTGCAGAGGATGAGGCCAGGAACAAGGTCATATTCTCAACAGCTTTACAGAGTGGCATGCTGATAGAATACACCAGAAGCCATGAAACGTCACTGGCGTTTTTTTATTACCACAGTTTACTGGTATCAGCTACATTATAGCCACATCTCACACAGAAATAGCTCAGTCAGATGGGAGTAGCAAGCGGTTTCAACACTTTCTCCCTTTCCATTGATTCATTTTTTTTTTCATATTTACTTTTGACTTAAACAGGTTGCATGCACCCATCTACCCCCCAGTGCTTGCTTATGTGTGTGTGTGCATGTATGAGACAATGACGCTGACCTCTGAGCTGCACAGAAGGCCTTGCAGGGCGGAGAGTGCGGACGATACAGTGCTTATACGCATCAGGAGAGCCAACCGCACAGGGTTATTTACTGCAGGTTTTTCTTTTATGGAAAATCAAGACATGATTGATTCAGGTTAATGTGATGCTGTGGCAGTGTGAAGCTGGTTTTGAGTGCGCAGGTTAACAGAAAACAGTAACTTCCATAAACTGCTATGGAAATAAATCACAGTTATTCCGATGCCGCTGACAGCAGTTTAAGCAGCAGCAATCATTGAATCCACCAGGGGAGCCTCAGCACTGAAGCCCCGCGAAATGCAAAAAAATAAATAAAAAAAAAATGGTTGAGGAATCGGTGATATCCACGGGCCATCAATAGTGCGGTGTTTTACATAAATATCAGCGAGCAGTAAGTAAATTCTGTTGACGAAAACGTAATAAAACAAAGAGGGTTTCAAACACGACGGTTCCCTGATGCATTCCTGCAGAGCGGCTCACTCTCTTACAGCGCGCTGGTGAGATTATAATGTTTGCTTTTATCTGTCAGAAATCAATATTTCAAACGTCCGATAAAAGAGGAAATTGAACTGGGAATAGACTGAAGTGCTGTAAAAGTACAAAGCACAATTATCAAAAAGCACTTAAAGAGCTTAATAGGATACACATATAAAAATGCTCAAATTAATGTCTCCAAGCCATAATGAGAACTTTTTTTTTCTCTTCTTTCCCCCAATGCTTTTTGATCACAATGAGATGTCTTATGGCTGCAGGCTGTTTGGTCAATGTGGTTTGCAATATATATGGACCCCAGGAGGCCCCTGGTGCTCTGTTCTTTTGCAGAGCAATGCTATTAGGTATGATTGGTTAATTTTTCAGTTTATGGGAAATGCATTATAGGTGTAAACTTGGCATCTCACATGAAAGATCTTCTTCAGCACGAAAACATAAATAAAAGATGCATCGGAGGCAAGATGGCAAGATTGAAAAACACACAACACACATGCAACACAACACACACACGCAACCACAACACAACACAACACAACACAACACACACGAAACACAACTCATGTTTGCTTGTTTGTTAGTTGATAAATGATGACTACTGCCCTTCCGAATGGCTGCTTGTCACATGAAAGCCTCAGCGATGGACGGGTCGTAGTGTGACAGCAGACATGCAGAACCCCAACTGAAGAGCCATAGAGAAGCCCTCAATCAACACAAACACACCTCCCTTATGAATAAACAGGTATAACTAAATTCCCTGAAGACAGTGGTACCCGGTCTCACTAGGCCTGCAGCCTGCAGTGGAGCAGAGAGACAGCTGGTTTGTTGTTGCCCGGCCACGCTGCTCATTAATTAATGGGCCGGGCTCGTCTTCCAGTCCGGCCTGACTGCCTGCAGTGGAGCGTGATCCTGGGCAGCTCGGGGTCCCCTCTGCCGCTCCTGCCAGCCCTCTTACAGAGCCCAACACAGCCCTTCATGTGTCAGGCCGGGGCTGCTTCACACCTGCTGTGCCGGGGATCATGTTCAGAGTGGCGAACAGCCGCCAACCTGCCTCACTCCCTCTCTCCCGTGTGCATGCTGTCAACACTGCCCCCCCCCCCCCCCACACACACATACACATACACACCACAACCCCCCCCAGGGGATAGCTCCTGGATCTCCTCCTGCTGAGAGAGACCCATTCTGCTACTGTCATGCTGCCCACTCTCTCTCTTCCTCTCTCTCTCTCCACACTGCTCGGACATAGTGATCTTCAAAAAACCTGCTGCATATGCGTGGAGTACTGCACAACCACCTTATTTAAAGCCCAGGCCATTCACTGCGCTCCCCTGCCCGGAAACTGGATAGTCCCATTTGCAGTGTCTAACCCGAGAGTACACACAAGAGCTGCTGCTCCCTGAGACGGCACACTCTTTAAAACTAGCCTGGCGACAAAGATGGCAAACAATGGCAGGACAATTACAACCATCTCTGGCTGCTTGAAGTAAAATGGGAGACAACAGCCAATGAACCCATCCCTAATTGATCTCCTTTGATGTATATATATATATATATATATATATATATATATATATATATATAATATAAAGAATGTCACACAATCAAATCGTGATCAACAAAGTAAATGTAAAACGAACAAAGTATGACCCTAGTCAAGGCAACGCTCTTCGTTACAGCACAACACAACCTACCAAACAGTATAGAAGCACTGTAACTCACCGAATGGGCCTCTATGTGTTTGTCCAGGGACCAAGAACAACTCTCTTTGTGTTTTAATCATGAGATGGAATAACAAAGACTGAGCCCCAGAAACAGAATGAAACAGCCTGTCAAAAATCAATGTACTGAAATATAAAAAGACTGCAAGAGAACCACAATAAGTTAATCTTTAATTGTCCACCCTACATGGGGTTAACACCAGAGGCCTAAACCTGGCACAAATCCGGCTGCACTTTTGTCCTCCCTCAGTGTTTATTTCCAGTCAGTTATTGATTATTGTCCTGACAGCATGGGGTCCGTCTCCTCAAAGCACTTTAGATGTCATTGATAAACATTTAGAAAAGAGCAGCTCCACTCAGACTTGGCACTACAGCATCTGATTCTGTCTCTGAAGAGAGACAAAAAAAAGTTAAAAAAATATATATTTATACATTAATAATAATAATAAAAACTAAATACAAAAAGAGACATTATTCCTGTTTACACTACATTCTTTCATCTCAAAGGGCAGACTCTGTAAGCTCAATCCCACCATTTAGATTTCCCCTTCTTATCAGTTACATTTTTGCAGAACTACAAAAGCACTTCATGAAAGACAAACTATCCAGGCAGTGACATCAGAGGTTCGTCTTCTAAACAGTGTCTCCCTATGTGGTTCCTTCATCAACAACACTGATTTAAATTCAACATCTTGTAACGAATAGTGGGGTTCCGGCCAGGGCGAGACTTGAAGCCTTCGCCGAGCGCAGCAAACTTACTGCATCACCCCTTTTCCTCTTTCTATAAATAAATAAATATGTCATAATTTCGTCCGCTTTCCCATCTGGAGTCTACAGCCCACATTAGGATACCAGGAGTTACAACTGGTGCACAGGCACGTGCGCAGAAGAGTCTACAGCCGTTATTGACTTCACCGGGTCTCTGGTCAGTCACGCAGAATTGCGGACGTCCTGCTAGAAAGCCGCTGCTGTCTTATTTTTTCAGAATGTATAGCGATGGCTGTGGCCAGATCTGGCTACAATGGAGTGGGTGTGTGTAACTACCCCAAGTGCTGTGTGGTTCATGGAAACCAAAGGAGGACTACTTCACATTGTGAAATGGTGTAAGCGACACATTATAACAGTATACTAATTAGAATTTGTGAATTAAATTTAGAATTTATTGGACTGCAAAACAATAACAACAACAACAAAATCCTGTAGCATGGGTGACGTGACACAGTCTCCATGCCAGTTCGTCGTGGAAATGCCAGCAGTCAGCAGATATCATCTCTCTTGGATCTCTTGACTTAATGATTCTTTTATTTCACAGAAGAACTGTACAGCCACTGTCTTTCGCTACCCAGTTTAAATGCTACTCTGTTAGGTTTCTGATCAATTCTTTCTGTTGATTAAGATATTTGTAAGGGTAGAGCAGGTACAGTTTGTTTTCCAGCATTTTTACAAATCGATTCAGAGATTACCTTTCGGAAGACAGAAGGGCAGACATTTGGAAGATTTCATTACTGGACCTGAATCTTCTTACGACAAACACACACACAGCCCCCACTCACTGTAGATGTGAATTATGGAACTGGGCAGTCTCTCTTCATAGATAATTGCAAATAGATCTTTTAATTAGTAACTGTAAGACATTAACTAAATTAGTTTTTTAAAGACCCGTTATGCTGATACTTCGGATGCAATACGACTGGAAATCTCTCTATATATAAAAATGCCAGCCTGGTTTTAATAAAATACTGTTTAATGAAATAGAGCACCAAATCAACAGGGCCTTTAACATTTAAATAAAACAATGAAAAATCAGATACCCTGCCCTTGTGGAGCTCAGATTCAGAGCCTGGTTGTCATGGTTAAAACATTAGAAATCATGCAAAGGTATCTTGTTTTTTGTTTATTTTGTTAATTTACATACATAAATACTTGAGTTTATTTTTTTACTCCACTTTTTATGTGACCTGAGAATATTAGATCATGGTCTTAGAACCCAGCCACTACAGAATGTTTCAAGAACAGAAGCCTGGACACAGGAAATAAAATTAGTCCAAATTGACGTTAATCTTTTTTCACCCTAGAGCTATACAAAACGTTCAATTTTCACTTACATTGCTGGAAAAGAGACTAACGCCCCTCAATAGTTTTTAATTAACTTTTTGGGCTGTTGGTTTCTAGCTGTTGCCCTACAGCTTTCGGTTTCCCTTTCAGATTCTGCACTGGAGCAAAACACTCCCGGACTGGGCCTGCCAGTGCTGCAGCAGCCATGCTCTGTAGTAAAGAGAGACTAAACCAATTCATTTAAAAGGCGAGTGAATAAGCGAGAACATTTCACAGCATTACTCCACCTTGCGATGCCCTTCAGGGATAATTTTATTCTCAATTCAAATCACATTTTTGATATTTGCTTTATATTACAGAAAATTGGACGCAACAGTCAAAAGGATGCATTTGTAACCTGTTACAAGCCCTGAAGGGGGCTCTTCAGATTTCCAGCATAATTTAGGAAATGAAAAGGTCCTTATGTGTTATCATAATCTGTGCTCGTGCATTTTACACCGAGCAGCAGACAGAGTTTGAGCAAACAGACAACGCAGAGAGGAGGCAGCCAGGCCAGCGAGACTGCACCGCTAATGCTGTCATCCAGGGAATCTCTCCGTGGGCCTGTATCACGGGATATTACACACCGTAGATTATTAAACAGTGCCATGTACAGTTACACGCCTCCGAGACCGATAGTGCCATTATGTTTCACCTTGCACTCCCTAACTCAGTCTCATGTCCGAGCGACCAAGTAATTGCTTTAAGTTTTTTTTTTCTTTTGATTTGTTCCTGCCCATGATTGGAATTAGGTACCTGGCATTTACACACGAAGACCAACACCGGCAATTCACTGCCATTCAAATATGGGTGTACAGGCATTCAGGATTCAGGAGGTGTTAGAAGGAAGCGACAAAACCAAATCTGGCAAACCGAAACCCTGCAAAAGATGGCTGCGTGACTCACTAAATCGGGGCTGTGCCTGCTGAAATGGGCAACTCAAACCAGGTACAAAAACAGCACTCAGTCTTAAGAGTCTGTCGATTTAAGGGTAAGCTTGAATGAATACCACATTTTAACTTCTTTCTCATACACTATTCAGAACAGTAGCGGTCTACAAAATTCCTGCGACATACGAAGACGATGTTAATCAAAAACCTCAGCCTACTCGCAACATCTGTGATGAGAAGAACAGGATTAGCAATATGTACGAAGCCTGTGATCAGACACTGCTTTCCTCAACTTTTACCTCCAACTCCAAGTTGTGTTAATTAATTCAAAAATATATGGCAAGACTGCGATGCTTGGGGATGAGAACAGCTCAATAAAATATACACGTGGGGTTCAGGCGTGCGGAAAAAAAAAAAGAACCCTTTTGACAACGTTAAGCCTTGCAGCTGCTTTGAGGCAGCCGAGGGTTTTTATAATTTTCTCAGATGTTGGATCATGGAGTGCGCATTGAAGACTTTTGCAAGGGTAAGCAATGTCAGGGGCAGCCGCACTGTACCTGCGATAGCCTCCTATCCACAGATAGGGAACTGTTGAAATTTCCCCGGTGGAGCAGGAGAACCACAAAAGGAACAACCTCACTGTTTGATATGGACAACACCTACCTGTGTTATTTCAGTGCATTAAAGAAATGAGCCCACTGCCCCCTTTCTCTTATCTGCCCCTGTCCACTACCTGGGCCCCAGTTCCTCTTTGCTAGTCAGTGCAGGCCAGGTCTATGCAGGTGTTGCGCGTGGAAAAACAGAAAATTGCATTACTGAATCGTCTGCAAGGACCGAAGAAGACAATAGATGGAGAGGCAATTTCAGTGGTTTTATCCTGAAGCAGCTATCAGCTTCTGCAGATCTGTTTAAAAGAGCGAGGCTCCAAAGATCCCTCACAGAGGTCATTGGATCCAACAGGAGCTAAGAAATCAGGACCTCAGTGAAAGTGCAGAATGCTGACTATAAAATTTGATCTGATACAAATGTTTTCTTCAGTCTTAGAAAAATAAATGTTATATCACTTTTTCAGAATAAACATATATACATAGATAATGTTCTGCATATTTGTTTTTAGGAACACAAATAAATAATAAATCAAACAAACAAATAAATGGTAACACTTTATAATAAGGTGCTGTGATTCCTCATTAATTAATATATGAATACCAGAGGATTTAAACATCAATACCTCATGCACATCATCTGAGTTCTGATGTTGAGCACATGAACCCTAAACCTAACCACTACCCTACCTCTAAAACCTAACCCTAACCTGTTATATATGTGATTAACATAAGAACTCAGATGAAGTGCATGACATATTCATGTGTTTATCCTGTGGTATTCATATATGAATTCATGAGGAATGACAGCACCTTATTATAAAGTGTGAACAAATAAATAAAAGAAACTACACAATAAATTGTCATTTGCAAAGGACAGTTAATTCAAAAGTAATATGTCACCATTATTAAATGATGAACTGTTCAATTGACAGACTGAGAGGTAAAAAAATTAAGATTATCTTTAAAGAGACAAACATCACATGAAAAAAAAACTCAATAAATGGGGCCCAAATAAATGTACTGGCTTCAAATATCAACGCAGAACCGCAAAGCACGTTTAACAAGTTCAGAATGAAGATTGAGAAGCCCCAGACTACATTACGGCAAAATATGTATTCATTACATCTCAGCAGCAGCAGCTGTTTTGCCGACAAGGAAATACGTTTATTGATGTCGGCCTGTGTCTGCAGATAGTGCAATAAAGGCCAGGTCAAGTAACAAAAGCTGTTCTCACTCAAACTGCAGCGGCACGCCGGTATAATGACCTTGCACTTGCACCATGGCTCAGGTTAATGATTCTGCACCGGGTTTCGACTGAACACAATGATTTTGCACTGCGGCGCTTGATGTATTAGAGGGACGCTTGTTTTTGGGGGTGTATAAATTAAAAGAATGGGCTCCCTCTGACATTCTAAATGATAAAATAAGAGGCACTTTAAGTAATTCCTATGATATAGCCGGCTGACCCGGTGATGGGATGAGTGATATAATCCAATGTACTTGCGCGGGGCGCTGTCAGGGCCATCAGTCTAGCCGTTCCATTAGGGCCGAGCAGAGAGCCGCCCCACCTGCCACAGAGAGAGGCGATCGCTCTGCGGCTCAGGTGACTCCCCTCCCACGGCGAGACCCTGGCTCAGCCTGGACCATTAAAGACAGAGCAGGACAGGAGCCACAGGAGGGGGAACATAGAGGCCTATCGATCTTCTCCATTACCCCTCGGGCCATCGCTGACTGTCTGAGATGGCATTGCCCCTCCAAACATTCAAATATGAAAGAAAATACAATACAACAATGGTGAGAGATGCTTCGTTTAAACTGGATTGAATCATTTATTTATTAGGTTTCTTAATTGGTGTTGACCACCCTATAAAATATGGCTATTGTAAGACATTGAGGAAAGCTACTGGGCATTTTCTTCTTTCCGATTTGTTAGGATAGCCTGGCCAAGCCATTTCAAACACCACAGCGGCCAGACTGCAGACCAGCGCCTGGCCCGCTGTAATGAGTGAGGGGTCTTACGTGGAAGATTGTGATGTTGTTGACCTCAGATTTTGACCACACTGAGGGTTTTCTGACAGTTTTGACGCTCATGGGGAGATCTGTAATGCACGCAGCATCAGCAATGTCACGTTAGCCTCCTAAATGCATTATTTGTAACCTCATTTTTGGAAAAAAAAGACACAGAAAAGGGACAGTGGTGGGAGAGGATGAAGCTTTAACCTGCCGACGCAGCACCACCATAAAGAGGCAGAGAGCTCCAGCACTGTTGTTTGGCATTTGTTTTACTGTGCTCCATAATGCGTGCTTAACTTCTTTATTTATTTCTGAACATATGTAGTATTCTTATTGGCATCTCTATTTTAATGTGCATCATTTCATCTACAGTACATAAACTGGTGAAAGGCAACATATACATCTCCAGTGTTTAGTCTTTAATATTGAAAACGATGTTATTGGCTGGAGGAGATGAATAAATAAATAAATATAGAGATGAAACTGCAATGACAAACACCCGCTCTGGCGGCTGCCCATTAGATGTTGACAGCTAGTGCTAGGAATGCAGGACAAGCATGAGGACTGTAATTCTCTCTCATTACAGTACCAATCCTCAGTTCCTCTCCATCTCCTTAATTCATTTCTTATAGTTTTTTCTGTCGCTGGCTCTTGTTTTATTGCTTACTAACTTGCGCGTTATGGTCTTAATTTATGGCCAGAATTGAGCACCAGCAAATCATG
The DNA here is from genome assembly GCF_036373705.1 of Amia ocellicauda. Taxonomy (NCBI): domain Eukaryota; kingdom Metazoa; phylum Chordata; class Actinopteri; order Amiiformes; family Amiidae; genus Amia; species Amia ocellicauda. The sequence goes on along the minus strand of NC_089858.1, from coordinate 16,276,400 downwards.
GAATATTTTCATTGATTACCCTAAATTGTCTAATCTGCTGTATGTTCTTAGCTCTTGATTGGGTGGTACTTACTGATTGCCTTCCTCTAACTTAAAAATCAATCAACAGCAACAATGAGTGCTGCTGGATAAATCGAGTCTAATGCAGCATAACTGCAGCAAATATCCATCTAGGTCCTGTTCTCAATCAAATTTGTGGCAAGTTTTAATCCATAAACCATCTAATAACTTCTAATTTGCACGCTGCGTGCACATGCAAATTTGCAGTTCTTGCTTTGCAGAAGGGCACTTTATTGCTTTAATACGATGCACTTACTCAAAAGTTTGATGCAAATTTTTGTTAAGATCCCTGTCTTTGCTTTGTGTAATTTTGAAGCACAATTCAAGATGAAAGTTTCCGACTGCCGCACATCATGAGGATTTGTACCTTTCCCCGTTAACCAAACTGATTATGAACACAAGGAAAAATGCTCTAATCACCTCTTTTAAGCATACCTGACTGCATCTGTGCATTAAGAAAGGTTTTATCTTTTTTCTTTCCAGTACAGTGAATTCTGAAATTCTGCCTTCATTAGTCAATGTAATTAATATAACTCCTTGTATTGCAGACTTGATCTTTACTTCTCATAAAGCTGGAATTCTGCATTCAAAATTTTAGTATTAGTTATAGCTTTATAACAGGCTTAATTGCTCCAAAACGTCACCTGCAGTCATACACCTGAGAACTACTGTATGCAATAACTTCACTTTACAGTCGGTGCTACTCGGCTGAAATATCACAGATTCCTCCCAGAGTGATGTAAGTGTGCTGTGAACTTCTGATGTGATCTGACTTTCTGATACAAGGTGATATGGATAATTATAGAAAGCCCTTGAGAGCCAGAGGTCTACCTGCACACATGAGGGAAAATGAAATGCAGTCACAGTCGATTAACATCAAGCACTCTGCGACAAAAATAAATAAACAAGAAACGTACAAAACAAAAACAAGAACAACTGCCTCATTGGCCAGGTAAAAGTTTTCTAAAGGCCAAAGGCATTTATAATGAATTATAAAACATAACACAATAAAACCTGAAATCTGGAAGAGGGCGTCTTGCGTAGTGGGCAGACATCAGCTGGTCCCCCTGTGATATGAGGCGATGACAGGCACTGATTCTTATTCAGGGGGACAGACAACCAGCCAACCCCAGGAGCATTTACCTATACAGGAATTACCGTCATTGTCATGGAATATCAAAGTTATCATCTCTTCAGGATTTTTGTGGTCGATGCTGAAATGCTTTTAGAATATTAGGAGGAATCCTGAGCACCCGCATGTGTCTTTCAGATCGCTTTGTGTCCCGATCGTGAAGTATCTTGATATATTCAGACAATTATTTGACATTCTTAGTATAAAAACAACACGTTTTGTTTCCTTTAGCTGCACAACTACTGCAGAATGTCATCTAGATGTCAACTGCCCCTTGTATTCACGATGAAAGATCACCCCCGATAATGAAAGATGCAGAAGTGAGTTGGATGGATGACTGCATTGCTTTTGTTGTATGTTCCTCTCAAGTGGTAGTGATACTCAATTATTTGTATTAATGATGAACATTATTTACATCAAAAAATGCACATGTAATTTATGGATGTGTGTGTTTTTTTTAAGAATGCCCTATTTACCATTTAGTAATTTCATTGCCTGGCATATGTGAGGATCACTCCACTAATAAAGGTGTTTTGTTTTAACTTTGGCTATTAAAAACTAAGAATTCATATAACTCTCTCTATGAAAAAAGTATAGATACAATTCCAGGTTAGAAATGACCTTGAAAGAACGAAAGGAAGGAAAAAAGGAATAAAAGACCTTCATATAAAATACTCTACAGGTTTAGAATTACAGAAGAACTAAACCAGATATATGAAATTGAGTCAAGAAAAGTGAATTGTCGACCGTGGGGGTGGGTGCTGGTGTTTCATCAGCGGGGTGGGATGGGGGTGGTGTTGTTGGCGGTTTGTTGAATGGTGGACTAACGACATAATTCTTTATAGGAAATTATAGGATGATATACACAAAATCTATATGGGTATATGCAGAATTATGTGGGCATACGCAAAGTTCCCTTCAAATTACGTGGGCATATGGCGTTTGCCTGCATGTGCCCTTGACTACAGTGCTGTTATTGCCTATGGAGAACATATGTATGTAGCAAGTGTGAACAATGTCTTTGGGGCACTGGTTCTCTAGACATTGTAACACTGAAATACATCAACACTTTGGAGTGATTTCAGTTGAAGTGTTAAAAGTGCTTTTTTTTTGGTTTGTTTCAATTCACATAAATAATAAAAATGTTTTAAAAAACTAAAAATGTTATGAAGGCAAAAAGTGCCTTAAAATGCAGCACTTCCTATGAAAAACAAACAAACAAACAAACAAACCCTGCTCAAAACAACAGGCTACTGAGCGGCCGGTCTAAAAACAGACACCGACATGCAGACACGCACACACACAGACACAGACACACACAAAGGAAAGTGAAGTCACCAAAATGCGTTTAAGTCAGAAAGCATGGCCTTTCATCTGGAGGTTATGTTGTGGCCTGTTGATAAGCTTATGGGATGTTTTGTTTCAGGCGCCATTGTAATTAACAGGGACCTGCAAGTCCTGGGAATGTGTGCCTATGACACCCGCTTTAATCTCCTTCTATTTCACCTCTATTTCAATCAGGTCCTAATGAGCTCCCTCTGTCCACTGATTAAAAACACTGAAATATTAATGATGAATTTCCTGTTTCGTCTGCCACACATCCCATCCGAGCTATGATACATAAAGTTTTATGGAACAGAATGCGCACAGTGGCACAAACAGAAAGAAGAAAGAAAGAAAAGGAAAAAAGTACAGCACTTGTGTTGCATCTGCCCTTGCTTTTGGCAACCTCACAGATCCGCCCCCACTGGCGCTGTAGGACAGCGGAGAGGGCAAGGACACCAATACCAATGAAGTTAACATGACAGACTGACAGTTGATATCCTGAACAAGTGCCAACAATCTTCAGATTAGATCAAAACATACTCAAGCACACAAGTGGAGTATAAGGGGGTTTGCAGAAAGCACCATGTCCTTCAGATTTCAATTGCCCAGTCTGTTACACACAGGATACAGTCGTAGTCGTGGAACAACCCAGATTATACCGTATTCAACCCCCCCACTCCCCTTCCCCCCCTCTGCAGATCTTTTGTGATTGAATCTCTGCCTGACATGAACAACTGCCTTCCACTGCAGAAACCCAAATCCCCAGTAAAAAGCAGTCAGGATGACCACACGGCCGCCGCTCTGGCTTGCCTTGCTGCTTTCTGGACATTTTCCGCCCATCAATAAATCCATCAAGTTGGATCGATGCATCAGCTAATCACTAAAAGTTATCAGCTGAAGCCCCCTCCAATCTGCACATTCAATCACTATGTAAATCCATCTCCAGCTCTCCTAACGAAGACAGTCTCTTCTTCAGCCCTACATATGGGAAATGGATGCTGGGGAGCAAGACTGCGACCAGCAAGCATGCAGACATTAACACAGATATGGACACCAGCCACTCTTACTCTGGACACACGCTGGCCTGGTAACTGTGCTTCCTTCCTGTTCACACCAGGGAGAAGAACAGAGAGGCAGCATGTCCGGGACGATGGTCTTAAAATGAAAGTGTAAAATTAAGGATGAAGTAAAGTGAGAACCATGCATTTTCTAAAAAACATTTTCCCTAATGTATATATTAAAATACATACTTATGTAAATATACAAATACAAAATATATTGATGTTTGTATTAGGTTTCTATTAGTGTGTATAAAAATAACAGGTTCATTTAGTGTAAAGAAGCAGTATGAAATGTTTCAATACTGTCTGAGTAATGTTATGAAACAGCAAAACCATGAAATATGTCTCAATTTGTGAACATTGATACCCCCATTGATAATATACACATACCAATATATACATATGTTAACACACACACACGTTTGTAGAGAGAGTCGCACAAACTCCTACACCCCAGACCACTGCCTGCCCTCCACCAGGTTATTGCATGTTTATTAAAAAGCTGACAGTCGCCAGCGTCTCTTTGCCAAGGGGGACCTCTTACAGTGACATCTGTATCCCTGTCAATTACAGCGCTGTTCCCTCTCTCCACGGTGGTGCCGCGGGGAGCCCGTGACTCATATCATTTTCATACAGACGTGAAGGCTGACGCTGCCGTCACCGAAACGAGCCTGAAAGGGCCTTCACAGTGATGGAATAGATACAGGCAGTTGTTCTTTCAGCCTGGGGGTCATTATTTTAAAAGAGAGCGTAAGAGAAAGAGAGAAAGAAAGAGAAGGAGAGAGGGAGAAAGACAGAGGCTTGAGCGAGTGAGTGAGTTAGAGGAAGCATGAGGGAAAGAGGGACAGAATGAGAGAGAGAGAGGGGGAGAGAGATAGGAGGGAGAGTGTGTGTGTGTGCTCTGTTGTGCAGGTGTTTTATCCAGTGAAGGGAGAGTGCACAGGGAGACAAATGAATCCAGCAGGCATTTGGTACACACCGGAGATTGCTTATCGATCGAGATCACAATATTCAGACGGGCCCTGGGGAGAAGACTGAGAATTTTCTGAGGGAGTTAATAACCTGGCAGCTGAGCTGTCTTGTCCAATTCACTGAAGGCAGAGCCCTAATCAGGGCTGGATTCCTATTTCTGTCCGAGGAGGGGGCTTCCCTCCCTCCCTCCTTCTCTCCCACCTCCTCTCTTTCTTTCTCTCCCTCTCCCTCTCTCCATCCCTCAGTCTGCAAGCCTGCCTCCCTCTCTTCCACTCCATCGGCCCTCTGACAGTGATTGAAATGACAGCCTATAGAAAGAGGCTAATCAAATTGTTTATTATCAGTCTGAATCAATATGTATGGATTGTTAAAACATCAAAGTCAGCCCCTAGAAAAGTAATAGTCATAGCGCACTCCCAGCTGCTCAACAAGAGCCAGGTCTGAAAAACATTTCTACATTTTAAATGACTTTCACTTTTACTTAAGTCCTGATGACCCACAGAGGTCAGCTGACCGGGTGAAGTGATGAACAGCCTGATTGGATTAACCCCCTGAATTTCTGAGGACGGCCACGCAATACATTTCTGTCGCAGCTGCAGACAATCAATCAATCAAAAGGCCCAAGGTAACGCTTTTTAGATAAAGGAATGCAAAAGGTGCCGGTGAAATGCAAAAACGAACTTGCAGTTTAACCCTTAAAGATGTCTACTGTGCTCTATTTGACCCCAGGGCTGCGTTTCATTACGTTATTATTTTATAAGGCCTTTTAGCCCATTCCATTTCAAAACACATAACTGTCCACCCTTGCATTTGGTTTCATTTTCAGTTTAGCATTCTGCCAAAGCCGCTCGGGGTCAAACGAATCCTGATTCTTCACTTACGTGTTAAGATGAAAAAGACTTTAACAACACATTTGTGTGTGTGAGCAATTAACACCACATTAATAGTGTGGAAGAAAGCATGATGCCAGACCAGGGGAGAGAAACTATTATTAGCACATCACTTGGCATTCATTAACCTCGTATAGCTGTAATGTGCCGCCTCTCGGGCATCACCTCCATTGTTCCTTTAATTCTGCACAGCATGACAGGTGCGGCCAGGGAGATGCACCACTGTGTGAGATCATCCCCTCCGTTTCCCACGCTCCAGACAAGGCAGGAGGAACGACCCAGGCAGAGACCCTGTGTGGGTTAGTGGCCAGGAGAAGTCGATCACTCTTGGCAAAGCCAAAGATTTTAATAATTTCAGATGAAATATTTTCCCTTTGCTACGGGGTCTAGCTGGTGGGGGGAATTCCTGACACAGTATGGCTGCCAGGCATCATGTCAGTGCCACTGTTCTTTGTGCATGAATGGCACTTCACTTACCAGCTCACCGTGGTCAATTAGCACATCAGCATGTGCAATTTTCCCCCTGCTTATACTATAATTCAATGTCCTCTCATGCTTTGCACCATGTTTTATCCAGAACTCCCTACGGTTCACTATGTTTTACAGTGTGTTACTAAATTTACTGTGCATTCATCATGGCACAGTAAAGCTGCTGTTTATAAGGGAAAAGCTGTGTAACTTCTGTACTTTGGTGCTGTGGGTATTTCTTTAAATTTGTATTATTATTTATTTCTGTGGGCATTCATTCGACAACACTGCTGTTGAGTCGCAACTTTCTGCTTCCAGTACCGACATGACCCGGGTTCAACGGTTGACCACCGGAAAACACACACATCTGTACTTGGGGGCACGGCCTCAAGGACCACAGCCATTGCCTGGGTGAAGAGAGAGAGCAGAGGGTGGCTGACTGGGGCCAGGGCTGCAGATCTCCGGTGTGGTGCCGTTAACTCGCATCCATAATTCACAGGGCAGACCATGGGAGGCAGTTGCGGCCTCTCGGATGAATCTTTAATGTGGTTCTCATGAACACACGGGTATGCCACACACTCCCTCGCTCACATGTTCGGGGGTATCCAATTAACTTGATAGGGAACTGTCTGCAACTGGACACCGCCAACAAATGTTTTGATATCTGCCTGATAGCGGCCGTGCCAGTGCACCACGCAGGCCCCGGTCTGCATTATTTATCACGCGGAACGCTCCACTAGACTCCTGTACTCGGCGCTGCAGCAGGTTAGCAAATCCTCCTGTCACTAAACACCAGCGAACATGTCAAAACATCTGATCAGGACAAGATCTGAAAAATCTGTGTCGAGATTGTGATGTAACTAGATTCACCGCGGCATTTGGCCTCCTTCAGCTCGCACGTAAGCAGCAGGCTGACCGCCCTCAGAAAACAGACATACACCGCACGTGAAAAAGTGTAGAACATAACTGCAACAACAGGCATGCTCAGGAGGTGCCTCGGTAGACTGACAGACAACAAAGAAGCAAATGTATTTTTGCAATTAAATGTGCACTAGTGCAAAACCAAGCAATGGCAATAAAGCCAAAAGCGTCCGAAGCTTCAAATGATGAGACAACAAATGTTAAAAATTATAAAAATCCCTTCACAGGAAATGTGGATTCCACATCAAAGGCACGCACTCGGCCTGTACTCTGAGCGGCTAAAGAACATCGCCGGCACAAACGGGGCATCAATCAAGCGTGGATTCACTCTGCAGATAACGCATTACTTCATATCACTGTGCTGATAATGAGAACAGTCTGTTTGTCATATTCAATATGTGTGTGTGCGTTTGTTTTGTTTTGTTTTTTACAGTGGAGGGGAGGGAATAGTAAGCAGATCCCTCAAGCATTATTTGCACTAGACTCAATTAATAGATGGTAGATGGCAGATAACATTGTGGCTAAAAGTAGATCTTTTTAAGAAGCACTTAATCCTGCGATAGAGTGAGCAGCTTCTGCCTGATACTGTGTAACACAATCAGAGGTATCCAGGCGGTCTCGGGTGGACTCATTAGTTGGCTATTCAGAGGAGTCTGGCCTCCCTAGGGCCTAGCCTCTGGCCCTTCTACAATCAGCTGACAATTCATACAAACACGCATTATTATTATGTTCATTAGCTGAGGGAACGGAAGACGCCTTGCACCCTCCTTTCATCAGCTGAGTAATTAATCATGCCCTTTTATTGGCAGTGTACTTACCTCCATATACGTGTCATTACAGCTTAGTTGGGGTAGCACTTTCCTCCATACTGCTAAAAAAAAAACTACAGAACTAAGATGTCTTGGACAAGAAGAGGAAAAAGACCTCTCTTTACCCACCCAAAACAAATTCACCACAAAGTTGATGGAGTGGACAAATGTCCTCTCTCTCTGTGCTTTATTTATTTGTTTGTTTGTTAGCTTCACTGTGTCCACTCGTTTCAGGCACACCTGCTCAGACACAGCTGCTCCACTGCTAGAGAGTTTTAAAAAGGTTCCTTTGCAATCCTGAAGGGTGACAGCAGGGACGACAGTGTTTACATATCTGCAGAGCGTGCGTTTCATCACAGCTGATGAAAATAGGAGTCAGCATTAACTGAACTTTGACAGTTTGAAGGCAGTGTTCGTTTTCTGGGGTGTTAAATGGTATACACCCAAGGAACGCCATAAGAACTCTCATAGGAATCACATCTTGACACAAACAAGAAATGATTGATGATCTTTGCTCTAACAAAATATGGTGAAAAATCGAATAACTATTTATTATGATTACTACTTGTATATTACAACAAAATCCCCTGAGCAAGAGAGACTTTAATACTACTATAGTTTGAATTAAACAGCAAAATTTGCTTGGTCTTTTTCGTCATGTGAGACCACAAACGTTTAAATCCATCCACATTACTGCTGAGAGGTCTGGGAGCACATGCAGGTCACTTAACCACTTCACACACAATCCTTAAACACAACAGCGGCGAAAACAAACACAGAGCAGCAGGGTGAGGAAACAGATTGTGCTTGGTGTGCCTGGGAATCTTACTTAGGAGAACAAAAAAAAAGAAAACAGAAAAGAGAAAATAAGTGAAAAATATCATTCTTCCTTCCTCCTGCTTCCAGCGCATTACTGGGGATGGTATGGCGAATTATAGCCCGTGTCTATTAGTTCCTTTCAGGGTTAATATTGATGCAGATATTATTTCAATCCGCTGTGTCATTTATTTGAAATATTATGTCCGGGAGTAGCTACAGCAGTGAATCAAATCAATTGATAGAGCAGTTAGCCTCACAGTCTGTGCAGCCGCTCTGCCGCTGAGCGAGCATGAAATATTATGGAGATTGTTCTTTAAAGTGATCTCTTTATCATCATTTGTCTGCGGTCGGGCTGACTTTATCCTGCCTCTGCTTTCCTCCTGGGCACCAGCTGTCATAACTCAATCAGCCGGATAATGCTCCTCGCAGCACCCCTGTACCCAACCACTGAACTAGTCAAGGGCCATCCGGAGAATAGCGTTTATCCCTTCTGACAGCCTCCTCCTCACGCCCGATATTTATGTCACTTTATATGTGTATGATATGTATTTTTGAAGTGTAATTAGGACCCCACTTTGGATAAGATAGATAAGCATGGCCTGCAGCTCCCATGATTAAGACATTGATTTGTATCAGCCTGGACTGCCGTGGAGAGCCGGGGATATGACAAGCTCCATCACTCAGGCGTCTCCGGCACCAGGTTTATCCATCAGGACTGTTTACCCACGCAGGAGGCAAAAGACAGCAAGCAGCCGCTGTCAGGACTTTGTTAGAGATTGGGTCTGTGGCCATGAAATTAAAAAGGAGAAGAACTGGGGGGAAAAAGAATAAAACACGTCTGTTGGACGTATTTGTGATTCTAAGCCGCCAGTCCTGTATGCTCTGAAACGTGGTTGTAATACAACATTGAGACTCTTCCTATTGACTGACAGGCTGATTAATTGGCCATACCTATACTGTCGAAAGATATGGATGTTTTAGGAAAAAATCAGGATAGAAAATAAAATAAAAAATGAAATTATAGAATTTGACTGAAATAAGTTTTAATTAGGGATTCAATCAATGGTCTATGTTTGACTGGTCTAAAAATTACATTTGGGTGATTTAGATACATTTGGAATTTTAATTAAGTGTTAGAAACAGGGTTACATGTTAGTCTGGGCTGGGGTTAGGTTTACAGTCTCCAGTAAAGCTAGGCTTTTGTTAAGGTGTAGGTTGCCTTAAAATAGGCCAGATATATATAATATATATATATATATATATATATATATATATATATATATATATATATATATATATACATATTATTGTTTATTGCAACAAGTCTTGCAGTGTCACAGAGCTCAGAATAAAGATTTTCATTGTTATTTAGGAGTTGGGTTAATTCATTTGTATGCTTGTATGAAGTAAAGAGTTGTATGCATGTACCAACATGTTCATCAAGGTCATGTCATCCCTGTTAGCAGCTCCTCTCAGTTCTTCCGACCCTGCCTCCCGACTCCCCGCTATTACAACTGCGCTCCTCATCTCTTTCCAGCTGCATGCCAAGAAAGACGCATAGACCTCAGAGGAAAGAGATGCATTATTTAAACCAGAGACACTGGTATCTGACAGGACTGCGATCCTGATCTCTTCCGTTCACCCTGCTGATATTACATCACTCTGGGAGGCTGGTGTAGCGTGGCAGTAAAGGATCTTCTGCCTGGTAGCAGACTGCATCCCCACATGTAGGATGCTTTTGTAAGAGCAACACTTTCCAGCGCCCGTGACTTCGCACTGCGCCAACAGGCCAACAGCTCAGCCGGGGGGGGGGAGTGTTGTGAACAAGAATGTTTGCACTTCTGCCTGCTGCTAGTAACATAAATACAATAACAATCAAAACAACAGTGACAACAACAGAAAAAAGAGCCTGGAGAAATAACTAAAGTTCTAGATTATCATCCAACGTATCAGACAATCCCCTCCTTTGACCCGAGACTCTGACGCAAAGTCAGTGGAGGAACTTCCTGCTGCTCAGCCCTCAACAAGAAGACTGAGCTCAAGAGCTCGTGAGCGGATCGAGAAGCCCAGCGGCCCTGAGAGCATTCCCTGGCCTCAAGTGGGCAGAACGCTGCTCTGTATAGTTCAGGGAATTCACAAGAGGCACCTAAGAGCTGTGCCACAGAGTCCCACGTCACCCCTTTGTGAAATACCCTCAATTATTTTGACATTTCCTCACTTCTACCGATTTGACACACCTGACTAATTTAGCGTGCTGAATTAGTGGCTTCTGACTCATGTCATATCATCTTGGTCATATCACATTAGGTATATGTATATCTATCTATCTATCTATCATATATATATTAATAGTACTGTGGAAAAGTTTTAGGCAGGTGTGAAAAATTGCTGTAAAGTAAGAATGCTTTCAAAAATAGATATGTTAATAGATTATATTTATCAATTAACTAAATGCAAAGTGAGTGAACTGAAGAAAATCTACATCAAATCCATATTTGGTGTGACCACCCTTTGCCAGCATCAATTCTTCTAGGTACACTTGCACAAAGTCAGGGATTTTGTAGACATATAGTCAGGTGTATGATTAAACAATTATAACAAACAGGTGCTAATGATCATCAATTCAATATGTAGGTTGAAACACAATCATTAACTGAAACAGAAACAGCTGTGTAGGAGGAATAAAACTGGGTGAGGAACAGCCAAACTCAGCTAACAAGGTGAGGTTGCTGAAGACAGTTTACTGTCAAAAGTCAAACACCATGGCAAGACTGAGCACAGCAACAAGACACAAGGTAGTTCTACTGCATCAGCAAGGTCTCTCCCAGGCAGACATTTCAAGGCAGACCTTTCAAGGCAGACAGGGGTTTCCAGATGTGCTGTCCAAACTCTTTTGAAGAAGCACAAAGAAACGGGCAACGTTGAGGACCGTAGACACAGTGGTTGGCCAAGGAAACTTACTGCAGCAGATGAAAGACACATCATGCTTACTTCCCTTCGAAATCGGAAAATGTCCAGCAGTGCCATCAGCTCAGAATTGGCAGAAAACAGTGGGACCCTGGTACACCCATCTACTGTCCGGAGAAGTCTGGTCAGAAGTGGCCTTCATGAAAGACTTGCGACCAAAAAGCCATACCTCCGACGTGGAAACAAGGCCAAGCGACTCAACTATGTATGAAAACGCAGGAAATGTGGTGCAGAAAAATGCTCTGGACTGATGAGTCAAAATCTGAAATATCTGGCTGCAGCAGAGGGCAGTTTGTTCACCGAAGGGCTGGAGGACAGTATACCAATGAGTGTTTGCAGGCAACAGTGAAGCATGGTGGAGGTTCCTTACAAGTTTGGGGCTGCATTTCTGCAAATGGAGTTGTGGATTTGGTCAGAATGAATGGTCTCCTCAATGCTGAGAAGTACAGACAGATACTTATCCATCATGCAATACCATCAGGGAGGCATCTGATTGGCCCCAAATTTATTCTGCAGCATGACAACGACCCCAAACATACAGCGACAGTCATTAAGAACTATCTTCAGTATAAAGAAGAACAAGGAGTCCTGGAAGTGATGGTATGGCCCCCACAGAGCCCTGAACTCAACATCATCGAGTCTGTCTGGGATTACATGAAGAGCGAAGCAACTGAGGCTGCCTAAATCCACAGAAGAACTGTGGTTAGTTCTCCAAGATGTTTGGGCCAGCCTACCTGCTGAGTTCCTTCAAAAACTGTGTGCAAGTGAACCTAGAAGAACTGATGCTGTTTTGAAGGCAAAGGGTGGTCACACCAAATATTGATTTGATGTAGATTTTCTTCAGTTCACTCACTTTGCATTTTGTTAATTGATTAAATCTAATCTATTAACATGTCTATTTTTGAAAGCATTCTTACTTTACAGCATTTTCACACCTGCCTAAAACTTTTGCACAGTACTGTATACACGAATACTCACTCACACACACCCCTTTGAAAGTGTCCCATATCCCCGTAGATGTATTTATGTGTGTGGGAAGCGGGAAGCCCTAAATTCACTCAGTGCCCTCAGTGATGCATGCGAGAGTCACAGCGCTGGCCCCAACTGTGCCTCCAGCACAGAGATATTACAGCGCTACATCACCGCACACTGAGGCTGCTGGTAATTACCTGGACCTTTGGGCAGAGGACAGTCAGTAAGGGATGAACCATCGCCCTGTGATAATAAAGCAGATTTATGGTTCGACACAACAGGCAAGCTTCTAATGAAGAGGAAGGAGAACAGGAAGAAGAAGAAAAAAGAAGGTTGGAAATATTGTTGCTAAATATTATAGGTGTTGGGTCAAGAATGGAGATGAGGGCCTTACAATCCTCAACACAGAGAGCACAAACCGCTACTGGGAGACTAAAACATTATGCTTGGCCAAAGGACCAGAATGGCCATCAATGCCACAGTGAAGAGACCTAACACTTGAATATACAGTACATACACACAAACAGAGACCGGCACACACATCCATAATTACACAGATAGAGATAGATAGAGAAAAATGATTGAATGCAGTATCCTTGTAAAGAAAAAAAACATGACCATAGACCAATGTGAAAGAGAAGACACAACTGAAGTATTGGTGAATGAAAAAAAGGCCACAAAAAACATGGAGTACTCACACGCTCATATATGATGTTCCACTATGTATCTATGATTTTTTAAATTTAATCCAAGATCTATATTACAATTAAATCATAATGAAATTGTCTATGTGACTACAATGCATTTAACCATGCAGGTTGACCAGAAATGCAACTGTGCTTAAAAAAAAGAAAAAGATCAATTTGCATCCCGAAAGGCCAAACAAGGCACCATCTAGACACCGGTGAATGATCACTATAGACTGCCCATATTGATAATTGATATGAGAGGAGTAATGGCATACGGCTTTCCAAGGCTAAACTCCCACACCTCCTAATGTTGTTACACCCCTCTCCAATTATAAAGAATAGCACTTACGGCTGGGGCGGATTTTCAAAATGACTGCAAAATCCCTGAACACAACGGTGCTTGAAATTAATGAGATTATTTAACTCAATTATCAGAAGCTTAATGACTCCAAAATGCTGGCTGCCGTTGTCCTTTTCCAAACACAACCCTTTCAGCCCAGCAGGGTTAAACACACGCAGGAAGCGCAGGTTTAGCTCCTTAGCAGTCGCAGTGTGTGATAACACGTCATCACACCACAGCTTCCATTGTCACAATATCTTCCTCACGTACTGAAGCAGGCACTCAGGGCTGAGTAGGGCTTTCTGCTGTCTCATAGCACTTTCTATTGACAACACAATCGGATGCATGCTGATCTATGGAGACACAAAATTAATCCCTCAACAAATGCGGCTCCGACGCTTATTCGTGTGTTAACCTGAGAGCCTTCTCTCGTTCGACTCCACTCTCAAGGCACGTGCGTGTTTATTTTAAAGCCACTCCGAGCAGAGTGGACTATTACACAGGTTTAGTTTATATTAGGCATCTGGCACAAAGGGGAGCCAATGGCTTCACAGCTTATCCCACGAAACTCACCTTCAAAGCACAGTGGTAGTAAGTAGTAAGTAGTAAGTGTTTCGAAGGTGCTGGCAGGGTGCTGAGCGAGAGGGGGTCTTTCCCACAGTGTCTGATCTGACACATTCTGACCTCTCACCTCACACCGAGACATGTGACTCGTCATTTCCTAACCTATCCATCCATCAGCACTGACTAGGCCTAGTGCCACAGTTCAGGGAGCCTTCCATACTCAATAGAGACTCAAAGGGATAGCATTGGCATTCATTCTTAAAACATCAGTGCGATCCGAAGGGGGAGTGGTGGCAGGAGTGACCACAGTCAATGCACAGCCGTCCTCTTCAGACATAGTTCTGAGGTGCAGGTAGACAGAGCAATGCAGTGCCACAAAATATTTTTGGGTGATTTTTGTCGCACCGTACCATCCATTCATTTGTTGGATTTTAATTGGCGTGGTGTAGGAACATGTAACACAAGACTTCAGCACTTGAAAATCCACACGCTGCACTCCACTGGTGTGAGCTAACATGTGCTCATGTGTTGCCCCTAATTACAGCCACACAGCACGTGGATAGACTCAGTTGAGGGGGTGTGGTGGGGCGGAGCAGGACGGGGCCGGGCGTGACAGGGTGATGCAGCCAGCCTTGTGACAGCCAGAGCACTGCTGCAGCGCCCTCACAGGAAATGGCACTGGACCCCCTATGGACACACTTCCCAGCACTGCAGCTACCTTACCAGAAGTCCTGTGTGATCCTTGTTTTCATTAGGACAGCTGGTAAACCGCTGTCACTCTGCCGCAGCATTGCAAATTACAGAGTGGGTTTGCACCAGAAACCCAGCTAAAACAACAGCAAGGCAGGCTTTCAGTGGGATGGGTCTGACTGTTACACTCCACTGGGAGAGCGTGGGGTACATGTCTCTCTGTCAGCCAGGCTCCTGGCAGCCCTGCCTCTCTGCTGTGTCCTTTCATTGATGTGAAGCCCCGGCCCTCACCTCTCCTGTGCACCTTCACCTCACAACATAGCACCAGACACCCTGCATCACAGTAGGCAGCTGTTTTGCTTTAGCATGGGGCCTGACTGGTTTACTCTGGCTGCCTGACTGCACCCCAGGCCAAACCAAACCACAGAACCAAACTTCGGCCAGCACACTCCCACAAAAGCTAAATTTAGGCCCAGTTGGTTGGTGTAATAGATTTCATAAATTCCTTTTCTCAAGTTTGCATAATGCGCCCCAGTATACAAGACCAAAATCCCTACTTGTCTGAGTTCAACCTTATTTGTTGATTCTAGTTTTTGGGAGATGGCGTTTCAGCAGGGTTGACTGTACACCAGCACAAGTGTTCAATAAAGTTTACTACATCTTTATTTAGGGTCTGCCTCCCACCAGGATTTTACATTCAATCTCAAAGTTCGTCAAGCTTTCTCCTGCAAACACTACCACTTATTTTATTTAGTATGAAAGGAGAAAATAAAAAAAACTGCTGAAGATGACATTTCTTCCCACGTTACTGTGGTGACCTGGTTGAACGAGTGAAAGAGCACAGTTGTATGAAGGTTGATATGAATTTGTGTATTTGCTGTTTAAATTTTGTCAAGTGGTTTTCTACCTAATGTTTCTGTTTACCGTTGCTGTTGTTGTTATTTACCATGACTGCAAAACGCACACATTTTAATTACACATTTCAAATGTATAACTAAAAGTTAGTTTCCTTTAGTTGAGGGACACCCAGATAAAGAATCGACAACAACAACAACAACAACAACATCGCAAAACAAAAAAACAGAAACGAAAGTCGTCAGTAAGGAATGAAAAACAGGAGCAGGAGGCAATGTGTGGCCCAGCTGTACAGCAGTAACCTGCTCCCGTCCTGCCTTCTGAACCCAGCATTGCCTGAGCCGAGGAGCTCTGTGTGATGTGGGCTCTTATAAAGCTGGGATTTGTTCTGTGTTATCAGCCCCTGATAAAAGAATGGAAAGAGTGAGAGTGAAAGATTTGGGGGGATTCTTGCGCTATCACAGGAAAGACGTATATCTAATGGCCCCGGCTCTCTCAGGACTTAATAACCTTTCAAAGTTTTCCGCAGATTCCACTGAATAGAACGCGATTAATGAGTTTTGTCAGCAATGTAACCAAAGAAAATAGCCAGTGAGGGGGCGGTGCACTGCCTTCCACCACAGGGTCATGGCGAACACAGCTCTTTTCACTGCACATGGAGATATGAGGTTCATCCCAGGTGTAGCACAACTCCTTCATACCCTCTACGTGGGCTCGGCGGGCATGTGCAGAGACCAATCCCTATGTGTTCCTCTTCAGAACAACTGGTTTACAAAACATCAATCAAAAAATATATTTTGTAAAAAGCACAACGGCGAACGAAATGGGCTAGTCTCAGTCCATGTGCACACACATACACACACACATATATATATATATATATATATATATATATATATATATACATATATATCTATACATATATTTATTATATTGCAAAATTGAATTCAAGTTAATCTAGGAACAATGTCGTCTCAGAGAGCTGCCCAGATGTGACAGTAATGAAATAAACTGCAATGAATCATCTTGAATTCAGTCCTAAAATTCTGCTAATCCAAGTTGTGTGCCAGTTGCCACCTGTTGCATGTCTTAAATATTCAATCCTGAATAAAAGCCTGGGCTGTGGGACCTGGCGTGGTCCAGTCTCACTCAGAGGCAGTTTACAGCTTCCAGAAAGCCACACAAAAGACAACTTTCTCCCTTAAAATGGATTCTGACTCACACAGAAATCATTGCACTTTTAAGAATACACATCCCAGACGCTAAATTAATCAAACTCAAAATTTCGAGTCCAGGGCAGATTACCAAACATGAAGTTAATAAAAAAGAAGCCAAGTCGAACAGTAACTTGAAATTAAACTGGGATCCCTCTAGAAAAAGTAGCTTCGATTTAAATGTATTTTCAATTATTTTAAATATGTGAATCTTCATAAATTAAATACAATTGGAAACAATTATGAGATTTTTAATATACCAGGAGATTCATTTACATGCTAAAACTCAGAGTAAAACAAACCAAAAAATCAAACTACAAAAAGATCTGAAAACGAAGAGGCATTTACATTGCATCTCTGTAGTAAATGCATTCAGAACGTAAATGGTAGAGTAAATAGATCTGATACAAGACAATTCAAATGAATAAAGTATATAGAAGTGGTACAAGCAAGCTTAACTGAAGGTCTGTAAATTAAAGCTCTATGAAGGGAAATGACATGGCTGGTCTCCGTGTGGTGTGCCGTAACTGTGTGTGGACACAGCAGGACAGATTTGCCACAGTTTTCGATTCCCTAGAAGATTTCAGTTCTAAGATTCAGCATCCTGACTTCCAATTAGGTAAAATACCTTCCCTCTTTGATCAAATTTAATTAAAGGCAAGCAATTAGCAGAGCAAAATTAGCAGCATCTAAATGCAGCCATTTACTTGATTAAAGTTACATGACTGGAGTGAGGTAAGCTAAAACCAATACTTCTGTAACAAAAGCAAGCGGTTTAGATTTTACGTGAAAGGCAAGCCATATAGCGTGATAAATAAATAAATAAACAGATAGATAGACAGGTAAAAAAATAAATAAGTCAATAAGTTATGCATTTTTAAGCTCTCACACAATCATGCTTTGCTGCTTGCCATCCAAAGTTTATATTTGACAAATCAAAGTCCGGGGTTGTGCATATGATATTTGCTTTAACACAGATAGGGTAAGGTTTGTTAAAGACAGAAAACAAAGAACAACTTTACTGCCTTCCTTGAATTATAAATTAACACTGAAGGACAAATATCCCAAATGTATGTACATTTTTTTTTTTCTAAACATTTTCATTGATGTGTTCTGTTAGTTCTTTTTTCAATGCATTATTCTGCACGTGTCTGCTTGGAATACAGACTACATAATCACAACAGACACTGTGCAGCTGCAAGTCTCCATACTCTGCCCTCTGTTTAAGAGCTGAAACCATACGAGTGAAAACAAAGCAAAAGCAATAGCAAAAGTGTTTTTTTTAAAATGTGTTCCTTACACGCAGTTAAAAATCGATGATTGCTTTGAGGCATTTAAATATGGAAATATAGTGCGCATGAAAGCAAAGTCTTAGTGCTTGGGAACAAAGCTGCAGTTTGAACCCGTTTGAACCCCCCCGAGAGGAAAACAGTTTTCCAATAGTACAGAGTAAGACTGCTGGACAAGGGAGAGACCTCTGTGATTGAGTCAGACTGGAGCCCCCAAGAGAGAGACTTTCTGCCAGCTCCAAAATGGCTATTAAAGTAACCCTGCAGTAGCGTGTCAGAGTGCATGCCAAACAAGACTTTGGCGTGCGTGTGTGTGTGTGTGTGTGTGTTTGTGTGTACACTAGTCTGTACTGGCTGGAAAACGGGCAGCTGTCACTTGTATCAGTGTTAGTAGAACACAAAGCATGCCAGTGGCCTGGCGGTGTGGGGATTATTTTCATCAGATGTCATAAGGTCCCAATGGCATTTGTACAATCAGTTACATTCTGCAGAACCACCAGTTCTAACGAATAATTAGCTCAAATTGACCGGAGTTTTTTTGTGTGTGTCTCTTTCCTCCCCCTTTCTTCCATTTTTTTTTTCTCCTTTTCATGCATCTAATAGTCTTGATATGAGTAATGAGGCAAGAGGTTAGCGGCAGGTCACAGACAGCTTGCTATCTCCCTGGTTATTTATTCAGCGAAATGAGAAATTGATCACATTATTGCGTAAAGGAGAACCTTATTCATTATAATCAGCTGTGTATTGGCAGCTCGGGCTGCAGGCATTGGTGTGACATTAGTTATGCCTGAGCAGGCATAGGTCACGACTGCCCAAGCCATTTTACAACTTAGCATCACCTTTCTGACCTTTTGATGACCACTTTATGAAACGGAGGGGGCACTGAAAGTAGAGGGGCGGAGAGACGGCACCCAGGCCCACAGTAGCCCGGCGGAAGAACAGCGGAACAGAAAAGAAGATAAAGACATCAGGAGAAGGCTTGTTTGATAACCCCCAAAAAGATGGTTGAAATGCGGTAAGGACATGTGCATTAAAACACAGTACACAGAAGCATTGTTTATAATGTAGTGAGTCTGTACATCATCAGCCCTCCTGTAAACAGACAATCGGTGTCATTGCTGTTCAGTTATTTATGGTATCGCCATTAACGTATCAAAGGAGCAGTTCCAGATTCCCGAGCCCCTGGCCTGGCCAGCGCAGGGCTGACTGATGTGACGTCACTGCCGGTGATGCATGTGTGACCGTGCATGTGTGTGTGGTCTGTCACCCACTTGTACGTGTGTCTGAGACAGTAAGAATGAGCAAGGGAACAATTCAGAACAACATTAATAAAACATTATTTACAGGTAGTAATACTGACAACACTACTAATACTAATACTTATAATAATAATAATGATGGTTGATACAACATTTTTGTCCAAAAGGTAATACTTTTAAATTATTTAGTGTGCTAGCTTAGCCAAATATACTACCCCAGTGATCTTAGCACGAAAAGGCGAGTAACTTCTTTCAAACCACAAGGTTGAAAAGAAAAAAACATTTTCTGTCTGTCTCATTCTTTCTCTCCCTCTCTCTCTCTCTCACATCTCTCTCTCTCCCTCCCCACAAGGCGGATAGTGTTCCTGCACGCCTGTTTACAGTGAAAAACATCTGCATTTAAATTATTCTACTTCCCCAGGCTTGAATAAAATCACTCTCCTCAAAACAACAACAGGAAGAAGGTAATTTTTACAATAGCTGCACTTAAATATATGCAAGAATTTCTTGATGCTAAAATGCAGATAAATAAACTGTTAACATGTTACCACATTGCAGTGTCAAACAGCTTGGTATCCCCAAGTAGCATAAAATAAAATAAAAAGAACTAAAAAACTAAAAAACAACAACAACCAAAAATAAATAAAATGCTATCAGTGACTACCGTTACCAGGGCTCTGCCATTCGTTCAGCACAGTGTATGATCCCTCGGTCTGTGTAATCAGAGAGTTCAGTAGGACACGAGAGCTGCTCCAGATGCAATTTGACAATAAGGTAATAAATCAGACCCATGTAAAACCAAAACAAACAAACTAAATTAAAAAAATCAACTACACAGCCCATGCCTGCACCCCCCGCCCATGACCCACCCTCCCTGTAGAGTTGTCAGTGTGCAGCCTTGCAGTGTATGACATCATGTCTGCCTTTCTATCAGAGATGCCATGTGCACTCACAGAGCGCCGTGGAACTCTGAGTTACTCGTGGCATTGCTCAACACGCAGGAAAACAAGAGATTGTCCGTGCCCATGTGTGCCCCGCCATGCCGTTGCATCACCCTGTCCTGCATGCCGGCAAAGGAGACTAGCAATACAGGAACAATGTGATGGGCGAAGAGAACGTGAAGGTGAATAGAGATTGCCAATGTCTACCAGTTAACAATAGCACCCAACCCCACTCCTAAAACCTTAATTTAATATTAAGATGAATACTATAGAGGCTTCCACCAGCCTTCTCTTCTTCAATCAAATATAAGCTTGTTGTATCTTACCAAATCTAACCTTGCCACAGTGGGGGAAAAGTGCAATCACATGGACAGAGACATGTAGGTAATATTACCTTAAACGCTCTCTCTAATACAGAGTTCGACACTACTGGGAATACCAGTGGGATATTTAAAAGAATTGGCCTGGCCTCCTCATCTCAGCTCATGCGGTGCGCATGTCCAGTCCTGTCGCCGTACCGCAGAGACCCACTGTACGCAGACAGGGGACACTGTGCAGCACACGGCTCATTGTTCAGGGCTTCCTGCGTGATATGTGCACATTAATCAGGGCCTTCCTGAAGACCCCCTCCTCTCTCTCACAGGACACTGGGCCTCTCACCCTGCAGGCACACACAAGGCACAGTGCTAACTGGTCAATCATTACCTGATAGCTGCCACTGCGTAGCCCAGGGCTGTTTCAAACACACACGGGTCACAGGATTCATTGCGTCCCATCTTTAGCAGGCCCCTCGGAAATTTCACGGCAAAATGCGGCTCACAGATATGGCAGGTGCAGCAGACAACAAGGTGCTCTTGGCAAACTAGTGTATAGAGTACACTGAAAGAGAAATTAGGTATTACTATATATATATATATATATATATATATATATATATATATATATATATATTTCAGCTTTAGAATTGTAAGGCCTGCATGATATCAATCAATATTATGCAATCAAACCTAAACAATTATGTATTGTAATGTAACAAAAGAGGAGCTGTGCTTGATAAAATGATGCTCATTTATTTAAGTAAACAGTCTTTTCTATGTATTTATTTATATTCGGCTTGCAACACATTAAATATTTCAAGGTTGATGAAAAGACAGGAAGAGAGCAGCTTCCCCGGGCAGATCAGGCTCTATTAGAAAGGTGGATGCCATCTTGCTTGGCCCGGCTGAGAGCACAGTGTTCCAGTTGGGCAGTAGGGCAGTGAAGGAGTTAAAGCCCTAAGTATTATTCTGAAACATGTTTATTTAGGTAACACACATAGAGTACTAACCATTGAATTTACAAGGGGACACAGAACTATTCTTGTGAACATCAAATGGAAAAGTGACCTTCTGATCCCCAAACAGTAGCTGCTATACAGTGTGTGCACACAGTTCTCCTCTGGTTAACCAAACACTGTAAACTGTGTATACCTAAAGCTTATGCTTCATTCATAAGCACTATACCTTGTCAATAAATCACTGCAGTCTTGATGGCACAGGTGAAACCACTGAGGCCTGGTCTCTGAACCATATCTCTGGAAGCAGAAGGAAGAAAGGATAAGAGTGTCCTTATTACAGATGGAAACAAGATTGCAGGTTCATCCTGAATTAAACAAATTAAATAAATTTCAAAACAAGGCAATGGTATCTATTGTATTGTTTGCATCTGATTTGTATAGAGGACAATGAAAAAACAAACTGCTTTCTGCCACAGAATTTCAATAAATGCATCTCAGATGGCTTTCAACAAGTTTCATGTATTTATTGCTTTGTGGTAGCTGGGCCTTCTGCAGCAGATTAAAGAAAATAAAACACATGCGAAGGAGCTTCTCTTACGCAAATGGATGCAAACCGATCTGCGAGCTCCAGTACTGTGGCACCTGCGTGAACAGGGTTGAGAATGGTGACGCAAAAATCAATGCAAGTCGTCATCTCCTTTAAAATCTCCATAAAGAATGCTCCATTTACAGCGAGCAAACCTTGTACAGCAGTCGACAGGCAGCAAACACAAGGTGTGATTCAAGACAGCTGCATGTCTTGATACCAGACTGCAAACCTCTGACCTCGGCATCCAATCCCTGCCTTTCACAACTTTTCAACAAGCAAAAGGGATTTTTAAACACTGATTTTCACAGTACTTTTTTTTTTAACAGAACAGTACGAGTGCGTGATCTCTAAAGTGGAAGTCAGACCCGTCACAAACCTGTCACAACTCCCCCCCGCCTCAGCTTCTCAAAACAAGAGGGCTGTGTGAGATTCCACACCAGCCTGCGTACCGCTGGACACCACAGTGTTACATTCCTGTCGGTAAAATATGGACAAATCATTTGGGTCTGTTCAAAAGATTAGCCAAGCGGACTTGTGGCAAATGTCAGTACAGCAGTTGATGCATTGCCTGCTCCTTGCGTTAACAAATCAGTGTCCCATGTTCATCCTCCAAACATGTCCAATGGGTGACAGACTTCCATGTTTAAGGCAGAAAGCGTGCATGTGGTTAAACCGGGTAAGGGCCTGGATATGGCCTGTGGGCTACTGGCTGGTCTTCTCCATGCTACAAGGGTGCTGGAGGCCAGATTACATTCTGATGACGTTTTCAGAAAACGCTGATTTCTTCACTCCTTTTTCGGTCTGATTTACGGAGTGGTGGTCAGCCAAGTTCCACATACAACTCAGGCCCTCATATAGAGCAGCGAAAAAAGAAACACATACACTCACACACGCATGTGTTTTTACAGAGCGTGTCAGTTTCATCCCATTGGGTCTTGTACAGGGCTTTTATCAGACAGACCGGAGTTTTGAATATGTTTTAAGAGTTATTAACAGTGCTTTCACTCCTTCGGCGATCACGGTCACCTCCTATTTCTGAAGACAGCCGGAGGCTACATTTGCATAAAACGATATTTAGCCGCTTTTACGACCTGCCACAGTTTCCAGCCCCTCAGCAGTAAACCTGCAGCCCGTGACCCAGTGATGGGAGGATAAAGGACTGCTCAGAAGGAGAGTGCAGCGCTGTCTTGGGAGAGTTTAGTCTCCACGATGAGTTTGTTCAGTTTTAAATCGACACAGGGCTCCGAGGCCATCAAAGGCCGAGCATTCGGGGTGATCGAATCCCGCAGCTGGGGTGTCACGGTCATGCTGCCCCCAGGAGAGCAGCGCCTCTGAGACAAGTACAGGGGGGCTGATGCAGAGTCCTTACTAAAGGGTTGAGGGGTGCCATCTTTAGTCCTTTGTAATATATATATAACGTTACAGTTAAAAAAATATCTCTATATTACTTATATACAGTAACTTACAAAAGGCTGCTACTTAGTTAAAGCATACAATACATCTTATACATAAGCTTAATTATTGACAAAGAAAACTTCAGAAATGTCATCAATCTTTTATTTTTTTTGTTATTGGATTTTATTTCAGAAAACAAAAGTCTCAACTAAGGGACGTCATGTATTTGAATGTGTTTATATACCCTATATCTAAATACAAAAACTTAGGTTTTTCAGTTTAGCCACATAAATAACATAACATAATCCCACTCGGCCACGCCACACAGACCCGTCCTCTACAGAGACAGAGATACCGAATGCGTTCTAATCCATCAAAAGGTTGACACAGCTTTATGATCAGATATGATCTGTGCAATAAGCACGATGAGCACAAAGGCATAATCGCATCAGCCTCACAATGTTATCAATAGTAGGGTTTGGGGGGGATATGTTTAGCCCCAGTGGAGATTTGGCAGTTCTTCTGTTATTGAATATTTCTATTGTCACTGTAACAAAAGTGTGATGATCACAGTTAAATGCTTACAAAGGAAATGCTTTCTTGCAAACAACAAGCTGAAATCAGCAGTTTTGAAGTAAAATATGTGATGATTAGAATAGCACATTTGTTTGCTGGCAATGAATTCTTAAAATAAGCCATTGAGCAGATATTTTTTTGTAATCCCCCCCCCCCCGTCTTTTTTTCCCAGAGTGCAGGGTGACAGCTATCAGAGAAAGGAAATGACAGTGAGAGTGATAGTGGATGTTTTTTTCTTGTAATATAAGCAATATACCAAAGTAAAACTGTAATGCTGACAGTTTTTATACAGTAACATGACAGAGATGTAATTACCCCCACACTGCCTCAATTCAGTTCTGGGGCTGTTTTTTTTTTATTTTTTATTTCTAATATGAAAATAGCCGGACCAAACGCGAGAGCAAATCTTCTTTTTGACAGAGAGAGTTATTGTGAATCTGTCAAGAAATTCTCACGGTGGGCTCCACTACACAGTATATATTCAGGTGACAGAACCTCTCCTCAAGCTGGATCTACATTACATTTCTCACTCACGTTATCATTATTATTTTTTAATTATCATTATTATGAAGGAGAAGATGCACCCACATTTTCCTCAGCTGATGAACCAGTCATTGCTGAAAGAATGTTTTTAACCTTTCTGGGTTTCTGGGTTTTTGAAATTGTATTATTCACTCTTGGTAGTGAGATGGTACATTTGCAGCACAGTCAAGGACAAAATAGACCAAATAGTCATTATTTCTGTGCTTTCAAAAACAGGGAGTTGGACCTAGAACTGGTTCATTGACCTTGAAAAGCACTTTTTGTCAGACTTTTTTTTTTTTCATCTTTTGCTTATAAAAGAAGCATTTGCAGCCATGGGAGTTTACCGCAGATCGGGCACACCTGCGGCTGATTAACGAATGAATGCAGAGACAGCATGCAGAGCGTCAGACGAAGACTAGCATGGTTATTCATAATGCTGCTCTGTGGTTAATAGAGTCCTCAGTAAGGCCATCTGACTTTGTTGCACAGGCTGTGAGTCACTCCTCAGGCCCAGCATAAAATAGCAACTTAGTGCCTTTCAGGGAAAGCTCTGCCAGGAAATCCTGCTTATATTTCTGCAACATGCTGGACAGAGAGTCTGTGATGACATCAGGCACACTGTATGTGTCTGAAACAGAAATCCCCCTTTTGAGTACGATACGATCAACCCTGAGAGCTCCCATTATCTTTCTGCGCGAAGCAGCACAAGTAACACTGGAACTGTCCCTGGAAAACCCACACTGCTTTGCTGCAGCTCCGGCCAAGTCAAAACTCTCTTAACTGGAAAAAAAGCAGAAGAAGGTGTACAAGTACATAAAGCAGACTACAGAGTTAAGTTTGAGAATCTATAAAACCTTCCCTCTCTCTCTCTCTCTCTCTCTCTCTCTCTTAAAGAACATTTGTTTTTCATTTTAATTTACATTTACGGTACTTCTTCAACAGCACATTACTCACAGATTGAAACAGACCAATCGTAATTTGGTGATTTGGTTTTTCTCCATAATATATAAATGAAATAAATCTGTGGTGCTGAACACAAGGGAAAAAAATCCTCTGGTTAAAAAACACTAAAAATCAACTGGCCCTTGACGGGCTCCATTACACAGCAACCTCCCTGTTGTGCCTTCTCACTGTATGAGCTACAGGACAAAGGCATGCCGCTTGTTTTGTCATTTAATGTGTCCATATTGTGCTTTTTAGTACCTGAGGGTGGAAAAATCATATTAGAACTTAACCAGTTTTTATGCAGCTTGACTAGTCCCTGATATTATTTTTCTTCTCAGTGTATTTGCAGACAGAACATGCCGTGGTCATGTACCTGTACACCAGCACACTGAAATGGCTCTCCACACTGGAGCCCCTGGTCCTGGGGATGTGTGTAATTCAGCACAGGTGAGACTAATTAAGCTCATTAGTAAAGCCGGGCAAAACCTTTTTCTGCAATGTTTTCTTGTTTTGTGATTTTGATTTTATTTTGCTTTTAGATTGTGCATCCAAGTGTACACCTATGCACTGCACACACAGTGCCATCACTGAAGTCAGGTCCCTGCATCTTCAGTATAATAATACATGGAGGACTGACCTCAATTAAAATCAGATAAATGAAAGGAAGGAAATATAACATAATACAACACAACCCAGAAAGGAAAAAAAGAGCTGCATTTATTAAAGAGCTGTTGCTTCATAGACACACACTGCTGTTTCACACAATGTACTACACTAACATGCAATATAATAAAGGTTTTTATTATTATTATTATAAAAAATAATTAAATAAACAAACAGACAAACAACCACAAATGTAAATCAGCAAATTAAGACAACAGTTGTGCAGTGAATACCAGCAATTGAGGTCAGATTTGTGGCCATTTGGGGAGAATTCTCCAATTTAAATGATTGCACATAAAATCAATAAATCCTATTTAACTCAATACATGCATTAATTAAATGCTAAGGGAAAATGATCAGTCTGGCAATTTCCCAGTTCTTTGTA
Organism: Amia ocellicauda; assembly: GCF_036373705.1. Lineage (NCBI taxonomy): Eukaryota > Metazoa > Chordata > Actinopteri > Amiiformes > Amiidae > Amia > Amia ocellicauda. The sequence continues at coordinate 16,249,808 of NC_089858.1, read as the reverse complement.
TTAAAAGGGACTAGTTTAGCAGTATATTTTGTTTAATACAATTAGTAGCTTACACTAAACAATTTACATTTAATAATAATATATGTTAAAAAGTATATATTCAGAACGTCTACAGCATTTTAGATCAAGTGAAGCATAAAGCCAAAGATAATTTCTTTTTTTAATAGAATATCAAGAATCATTATATCTCTAACATACCCCCACAAACATATAAAAAAATATACACCTAAATTATAATTAATGTGGTATCTGTGAATCATTGTTTAAAGCTGAACTTTTTGAAATAATTTAATGTATACTTTTATATTTTCTCTTTTTTTAAACAATTATACATAAACAAATACATGAAACATGAAAAAATCTTATTCGAGTGAGAATTAAAAACAATCTTATTTTTAAATATCTACTAATTGAAAGGGGAACAAAAAAACAACTAAAATGTAGGTCCATCATTTAACACACATATAATGTTTCGACTGCTACGACTCCAAACACAATGGTAATAATTGTCACGCACTTTCTGACCCGAGATTAAAAAGAGGCCATCATTCTTACGCCTTAACTCAGCTTTATGTAAGAGCCTTCTTCCTCTGCATTAGCCACCATGAATAACTGTGCTAAACATACGAAACGGCAGACAGCTATAGAGGTGTGTTCAGTTTACAAAGCATGGGCATTAAACAAGGTTAAAGCAAGGCCATATTTCACCAGCTAAACGCCTGTGACACCCCTCTACCGTCCCTGCGTGTCACAATGTCTGACTGTGGGCCTGTACACATTACTCACATATACACTCACATTCATTTACTCTCTCTCTCTCTCTCTCTCACACACACACGTTTATTATCATTTTTTTAAATGTATAATCTATTACAAACATTTTATTACAATGGGACAGAAAAGGAAACTTAAAAAATATAGATTGCCTATCCTTGGGTGTGTGACCAGTCTTACACAAATAATTTAGATTCTGGCAAGTTTTTTTTTTGTTTTGTTTTTTAAAGGAAATATCCTGACATTAGAAGGCCAATATAAATAATATTTATATAAAACGATTTTCAGAGCATATTCTTATCACTGACTATTGCAAATTAATCTCAAAAGACATTTTTGGTAGGCCAGGTTACAGACACACACACAAATTTGTGTAGGTGTATTAGACATGTAGATACATAGATTGCTCTTTATTCCATGAATACAGGGATCCTTTGAAATGTTTTATCTACTTTGTTTTCTGTTCCCCCGTCATTCATTCCAGCTGATTGCTCATTTTATAATGCTAATGGAGGGTGTATGGTTTTGAGTTTCCCTCTGTCAGCTGGGCAGTAGGGCTGAGGGATATGTTTAATGGGATCTGACAGCGGATGGAACTGATCTTATTCAAAGGGGATTTGATATGAGGGATGAATGTGGTGACCCTCAATGGACATATTAATGACCGTTATTATTCAGAGACTTGCAGCCATTATAAAGCTTGTCTCTGGGACACACCACTACATAGGTATAAAAGAAATGACTTATGGATGAGTTAGCCCGTATATTGTTTCCACTGGCTTTTAGATAACATGTCAAAATGGTTTAACTGCTGTTCTTCCCACCAAAGGGGATAAAATTAATTGAACACATACAGGGGTAAATAATTATGGACTCGCTTTTGTTTACAGTTCAATTACAACCCAACTTGTGACGGGACAAAACATAAACACTACATCTGCTATTGAAAAAAAAAGATAAAATCTAATTGGTGTGTGTGTATATATATATATATATATATATATATATATATATATATATATATATAGCCAGAACCCCACTTAATAATGGGACTAAGTAATTTAAGGTGGTAACAGAATATTTTCAGCATTTTAACTGAGTTTGTTCACTGTCTTACTTGAGCCCTCCAGACTGTATTAATGAAAATGTGATAATTATGAAAGGAGCGCCGTTTAACATGATCCCTGAAACTTATACATCGAGAGACAGGAGGACGTCCCAGAAAGCAGACAGAATTAATAAGCGGCTCTATTTAAATGTCAGTGTGTAATTCGTGCCCCCGGTTCATTGTGGGTGTATTTCACACTGAACAGTTAATATCTCCCTCTTCCTCACACATGTCTCCGCGGCGCTTGGAAAGGCTCTCCAGTTGCGATATTCAAAATATAGACGTGTTGCCAAAGATGAATGCATGAGCACCAGGCACGGCCGCTTATCATTATTATATTTTTTTCTGTCTTCAAAAAAAAAAAAATGTAATTATCTTTCATGAGGTTCTCAACAATCCGTTATTGTGATAGGTGCTGGGTTTTCTCATGCAAAAGTACACGACTAAAGCAATTCAAGGATTTGGACATGTTTGCAAGCTGGTTGATGGACCTTCTGTAATCGCAGAGTCGCTTACCTGCTCCTCAGCTCAGCTCTTCTCTTAGTTTGTTTTTGTGCATCTCGGCGCTGCAGTGTTTCTATCACTCCTACATGAGTCTCTTATTACAAGCAGTCATGGATGAGCGCTAGTCAGATAAAGTTCAACCAGTCTTTCACTCTAATAAACCACCGCAAGTTAGCAAATATCTATTACCGGTTAGAGCTGCTTATTATCTGAACCGTTGCATTAAAGAGAGAGAAAAGAGAAAGAGTGGGGGGAAAAAAATGCACTTGTAATTTGGGTGTCTGTGTAAACAGACGATGTCTTGTGGTCCGAGGGGGTCTGCTGTAAGCCTGCCTTTCTCACAGTCTGTCTTCTCGATGAATTACAGGAATGCAATGACACAGAGGAAGCTAACCTTTAATAATTACATTTCAGTCTCAGGAGCAGAAATGTACACATTATGTATTAAAAACTAAAAGAAGAGATTCTTCCCATAGGTTTTCTTTTGTTGGGTCTGGCTTTACTTTACTTTATGTTTTATATACATTTAAGTTCATTATTAACTCCAACTGGTTCTCTTATCAATGTGTAAAAGAAAACTTTATATCCTATATTATTTGTATGTATTTCAGTTTTACATTACAATTGGTGTAATTTAGGGTTGTTTTTTTTTTTTTTTTTAAAAAAAGGTATACTGATTAAAGTGTGTTAAAAAAAGGTAAAGTATGTTATGGTCAATTTCAGTTGAAAATCAATCCATATTCACAATACACTATCAGGAAATTAAACACCATTTAGTAAAGAACAAGCTGTTTATTTATTTTTTTATACAGAACACTATAGTGATCTTTTTTTAATCATTGCAAAAATGTATCTCTTCAAAACCAAAATGTATTTATTGAACATGAATAAACAATTATATATCAGACCAGGAATTTATGGTTTACACGAACTATGGCTATCTATTAAAAATTGGAATATCATTTTGTTTTTTGAAAATTTATCACCGTGCTATAGGTTGTGTCTACATGCACATACATTTTTTTTAGATTATTCAATAGTATGTATTTCTTTCTGATATTACTATTACTGAGAGATCATTTAGACAGATCAGATAATTTAGATACAAGAGACACAAAAAGAACAAGAAACAAAAGTTGTCTCCCAATAAAAAAGAAACATCTGGATAAATGATGTTCATCTGTCTACACATAACTCCAGAGATGATGGTCCTGTAATATTATTTTCTTTCAGAACAAGACCAAAGGGCAGTGGCCCCAACTGAAAGAAAGCAACACTGGTACAAGGAAATGGTTTTAAAAACAGAAATTAAAATCTCTAATTTGATGTCAAACAAAACAAAAATAAAACACTCAAATGAAAGTTGAATGCAATTTATTAAGTCAATCGCACTTGTAGGCACAGCTCCAGGAACATGGGGTCCTGTACTCGCTAAAAGCAGCCAAGGCGAACCTGTGTCCGGCACAGACACATGGCAGCACAGGCCGCAGTGCCCCTGAGACGCACGGGAGGCCGTGTGGCATGGCAGCGCTCCAGGCCTACTGCCTCCAACTCCTCCCTCCTGCGGTCACCACGAACACAACGACCACGCAGACACCACCAACGAGACACACCTTTCTTCTCTTCATTACAGATACATTACTGTTTATTCCCTTTCAATGGTAAAAATAATTTAACACTACACACCACTAGCTTTCCCAGTTTTGTTTCTTGGGTTTTTTGATTTTATAGTTGGTTAAAATAAATACACCTTTGAAAACTGTACATGTTTTTGATTTAGATTCTGTTTCTTTTTAAAATGTTTAAAATGTTGGCTGGTTCACATCAGCACTAATACTTTCTAATTTAATGTTTAAATTGGGGATGTAAAACAAAGGAGCATTTTCCTTAGAAACCTCAATTTGTGCACTGAAGTCACATGTAACTACTGATATGGTCAAATGAACCTGCATTTAAAACTAAGTACTCAGAGTCAATGCATTAATAAAGAATGGAGAAAAAATTGCTGTTTTCCTATGGGTTTTGGGAAGTGTTTCTAGGCTGCTGTATAGGAGATTCACCCTGCCATATATAAGTGGCAATGTTTGTGCATTTTCAACTTTGATCTAATACTCTTCCAATGTATCAGTATCGACCCATATCCAGTTTCCTAAAGTAGATCTCAACTACTACTAGCAATCTGTTAATTAGCATAAGATATCACATTCCAGTCGCCAAAAATAAACATTGAAAGATTGCATTCTTGATTGTTTTAAATACGCTTTAAACATACTTTTATGTCACTGCAAACTGTTCTGAGCAGCAGAGAATTGTTATAGACAATATATATATAAATATATATATATATTTTAAATGGCCAGACAAAATGTTGTATCCCATAAATGCCATATACTTCTTTTATATTACTATTACTATTCGGCAAAATATTCACTTCATCACATCTTGAGAATTATTCGAATGTAAAACTTTCAGACAAAGCAGTTTTATTTTTAGGACACTAGGAGTTTCTGCTAGATGTCAGAATTCTAAAACCTCAAAACCCGAAACACATAAACAGGAGCGCGACACAGCACAGAAAGGCTTGTGTAATGTACGACTGGGCGAACTGAACATAAACTGTAAATGAAAAGCAATCGTTCCCAGCACACATATGAAAAACTGAGAGTTACATGATGAAATCCTTTAAACAATGTCCTCTAAACAAGGATTTATATATACATACACACACACAATTCGATCTTTCAGATATCAAAAACACATCTAGTTAATTTAAAATCTCAATCTCAAGAATCTAAAGAACACGAAATGATACATTGCAAGCACATAGATAATTTAAGAACAATAAAAGAGGGTGATTGTTCCCCAGTGCAACAGTAATATTTGTATGTGTATTATTATGCTTATTTGAAGACATGTGTGGTCTTATAAATTTGATTTGCTATTCCACCTTGTTTTATTTTTTTTGGCCTATTCTTACTATTGATGAGAAAGTTTTTTGGTTGTTGTTGTTTTTTGGTTTGTTGGTTTAGTCTTATTTTATTGGTTTAACTCAACTTGATAATTAACTTACAAAACAACCTTCAAAAATCAAAACTAAAAAGCAAGTAAAGGAACACAGTGGTCATAAATAATAGTAATACTATTACATATACAGAGAATATCAAAGCTACAATATTAAATGGCACAAACAATAGTATAGGTAAAGCAGAGGACAATAAAAATAAAGCAGGGGCACATGGGAGGAAACCATTAGGCAGGGTGATAGAGAGAGCAGGAGCATAAGACCTCAGCAATGTTTGGTCAACTTGTGCCGAGCAAATTTCAGTCTCCCTTGCCTTGCAATTGCTAGACACATAACACCTATTGTGAGCTTCATGCTTTTCACAGTTGGCAGATCAAAACAACAGCGACGTTTCAAGTGAACAAACGTCTTACCAGCTGGATCGTGTGAACACAGATATAACGCTGACAGGAAGCTGAGGCAGCGAGGTGTAGCACCAATTACAGCTGGGATTGTGTACCAGGTTTACAAACACAGCTCATTGTGTGCAGCTCCAGGATACATTATTAACTTTCATTAAAAACTTCAACCCTTAAGCCACCCAGCACTGTTAGCCTTACTTCAAATGCTACACGGAAAGTGCAAAGATGCAGGCAGACCACAGAGGCTGATC